>NW_028227264.1:107469724-107867224 GCF_978045245.1 Mus caroli | reverse complement strand
AACAAAATACAGTCACAGAGAGGCATGCAGCAAATGACAGGAGGACAGAGAAAGGGGTCAGGAAAACAAGACACCATTATGGCAAAACAGAAGGTCTGGGGTGATGCTTGAACAGGCTGGACGAGTGTGGCTAAGCAAGAACTGGAAAATTAGTTCAAGGGCCTATATAAACATTTGAACCCAGAGCTGATGACTTGAGTTTGATCTCTGAACCCACACAGGGGATCGAACCAAGAATCTTGAAAGGTGTCCTCGGAATACCACGCCCATGCCGAGCAAGCCTTGCCCCACCCCCATGTGTAAGTAAATCAATGGATAGCTGTGCTTCCAGTTGCTCCTCCCTTATTTTGTTGTTGTTTTGTTTGTTTGTTTTTAAGACAGTCTCTCTCTCTCTCTCTCTCTCTCTCTCTCTCTCTCTCTCTCTCTCTCTCTCTCTCTCTCTCTTTTCCACTATGTCTCACGATGTCATCCTGACAGTTCTGAAGCTCTCTATGTATCCCACGCTGGCTTTCATCTGACAGCAGCCACCTGCTTTTGCCTTCCCAGTGTGGGAGTCAAAGTCAGGCACACAACAACATGCCCGGCTCATGCCTGAACTTTTAAACAATCAGCTAGAGGTGTATTTTTCAGATTGGTGGGTCAAGAGTTACTATAAACACTTAAGGATACAGTTCATGTCCAGTGGGGTGGGATCAGAGACGAGCTCGATGTGTATCATCTGTCACTCACATCAGTAATACTAAACTCTTCATTCAAATCTTCACCAACGGCTTGAAGACCTGCCGGATAGGACAATTGAAACAACCCTCAGGATGCTTTTGTTTTCGTTTTGCTTTTGTGAGACAGTCTCTCTAAATAGCCCTGACTGTTCTGGAACTCACTTTGTAGACCAGGCTGTCCTCGAACTCTGAAATCTGACTGTCTCTGCCTCCTCAGTGCTGAGATTAACGGTGTGCACCAACAAGCCAGGCTAGCCTCAGAATGCTTTTGTTCAACGTTCAAGAGACTAAGAGGGCAGAAAGTGGGTTTGGGAGGAAATACACATGATTTTCTCTTGATTTCTTGAAGCTTCAGTAAGGTGGACACTGTTCATACCCGGCAGTTTTGGGTTTGTTTCACTTAGGAGCTGGGGAGCCAGTCCAGGCCCGGTGCATGCTGGGCAAGCACCGTTCGCTGTAGCTAGCCCGCTTCGTGGAGGATGTCTTGATGCCTTCAGCTTACAAGTTCCATGTCTTCCGCTGTAAAGTGGTGATGATCTCTGGTCATTGAGAGAATTAAACTATATGCTGTGCATAGGGCGTTTACCAATGCCTGCCTGCCTGCCAGAAGGTTCCAAGTCCCTTTTTTCTTGATGATTCAACCTACCAGACATGCTTAGCGAAGCAACCAGCCCGGGCCTCAGACTTCGGTTTCCTAAGTTGCATAGACTTGCTTTAGCAAAAAAAGCCACAAGTGGTTTTTTTTTTTTTTTTTTTTTCTTTCCAAACAGCTTTCATACATAAAATTCCTAATACCCAGAGAATCTATTATTATGCCTAATTATAACAAGTCGATTTTGTGCCAGTCGTACATATTTTTAAAATCTAATAATTACAGGACAGTGAAGCTCATTGTTCCATTTCAACTGGAACTTGCGAATTTTCTTAGTTTGGGGCCAACATCAGAGAATTTTTCCTAAAGAGTAAGGGGCTATTAAATATGTAGTTACAAAAATAACCCTACTATTTTGGGGCTCAACATCAAATGTGAAATGGGGGTTCTAAAGATATTTGTATATCAAGAATACATTCCTGCTACTATTAAAATTGGCAAAGATGGGAGAATACCAGTGGTAGTTACTAATGAGTTTACTCAAGACTCAGTAACCTGGTGTTATGACTGTGCCACATCAGGAAACATAAAATGCATTCATTAGCAAAAACGGGATTCATCAACCGTAGATCACTGGTTCTCAACCTGTGGGTCCTGACCCCATTGGGGTCAACTGACCTTTTCACAGGGGTCACTTATCAGATACCCTGCATACTAAATATTTGCAGTATGAGTCATAACAATAGCAAAAATTACAGCTATAAAGTAGCAATAAAATAAATTTGTGGTTGGGGGTCATCATCCATGAGGAACTGTATTAAAGGGCTACAGAGAACCACTGGTGTAGACTTACATGTCATATGCTTATATATAAGTCATAATATAATATTATACTATTATACTCTTATGTAATAGTATATAATATTATACTCAGTATATAATATTATACTCTTATGTCGACATTTCTTGCTGAAGGATGACCATTTCAACACGTGCTGATGAACTCAATAAAAATAAAAAGCGGCCGGGTGGTGGTGGCGCATGCCTTTAATCCCAGCACTTGGGAGGCAGAGGCAGGCGGATTTCTGAGTTCGAGGCCAGCCTGGTCTACAGAGTGAGTTCCAGGACAACCAGGACTACACAGAGAAACCCTGTCTCGAAAAACCAAAAAAAAAAAAAAAATAAAATAAATAATAATAATAATAAAAAGCTGGTTTAGTGGTAAGCGGTAAGTGCAGGCGTTTTTAAAAACATCGCAATATACAAAGTATAACCTAATTTCTTTAAAAAACATTTAAAATGTGAAGTACTAGCTTTAGACAAAACTAATACCTATGTATGCCTATTAAATGCATAGTGCTGCCATTTAAAATTTATTTCCCTCATTAAACTAAGTCATTAGCAGATTTTTGTGGTTCCCCTCCCCACTTCCCACCCCGAAATTCTTTTTAAAAAATTAAGCCCATCATTTTGGGCACTTTTTGTGTGCTTTCTGTGGGATTATATGACTGTTGATACATATCTAGCATTTCTCTTACGTATTCAATCAGTATTGGGTGTTGTGGTGGCTGGAATAGGAATGCCCTGCTTCCCCAACCCCCAGAAGCTCATGTATTTGAATGCTTAGGGCATGGCACTAGGAGGTGTGGTCTTGTGGGAGTGGGCATGGGCGTCCTGGAGGAAGTGCGTCACTAGGGGTGGGCTTAATGGTTTCAAAAGCTCAAGTTAGTTCAAGTGCTCTCTTCCTGCTGCCTGCCTATTCCGATGTAGAGCTCTCAGCTACCTCTCCAGCACTAGGTCTGTGTGGTGTCTCTTCACAACAACAGAACACTGACTAAGGAAATTTGGGGTTGCCTGTTTCTGATACGTTCACGGCAGCTGATGGATGAGTCAGGAGAAACACTTGGAAGGGTGCCGTGTTCCTCATGTGCAGCATGGTGACTGTGTTCTTCCACCATTCTCTGTCCCCGGCTCAGGGGACAAACCGTACGAGCCCAGGAACTTCCAAAGATCTGGATGTGCACGGGAGAGGATGAGTCTGGAGCTAAACCTCAGTTACAACCACTGGAGTGTGCAAGGGATTTCTGAGGCTGCAAAAATGTAGAGAGTTTTTTTTTTTTAATGTATTTTTATTTTCAACACCATGATACTTGCATACAACAGGCTGTGACCACGTTCACCTCCCTCACGACTCATCTCTCTCGTGCTTGCCCACCTATTCTGCCCTGTTAGCTCTCCATTTACAACAGTGTCCTTCCCTCAGGCTCCCTTCCTCCCACTCCCTTCCCTCCAAGCCCTGTGCACACTGTCATAGTTGTGTGTTCATGTTTGCTGTAACAAACTGTTACATTCAGAATGAAATACCCCAACATGCTCACTTCCATCATTTGGTTCCATAGTCTATTCTACCATGTTCTCCGGACCTCGGAAGGGGGGACACAGATGTCTTGTTTGGGACGATGACTAATCTCAGCACTTGGCCCTCTTAAGTTTTCCTCTTTGACCAATTTGCTCACTGCTCAAAAAAGCTTCTGCTGCAAGACTTTCTTTCTTTCGCCGGGCGGTGGTGGCGCACTCCTTTAATCCCAGCACTTGGGAGTCAGTGGCAGGCGGATTTCTGAGTTCGAGGCCAGCCTGGTCTAGAAAGTGAGTTCCAGGGCTACAGAGGAAACCCTGTCTTGTGTTTCTTTCACACTGTCTCATTAGCAGACAACCTCTCTGGCCTTAAAGGGGACAGCGCACTAAAAGACTCTTGCCTCTGTCTCCCAAATGCTAGGATTACAGGCTTTATCACTGCGCCCAGTTTTACGAAGTGCTTGGGATGGATCCCAAGGTCTTGACTATGTTAGGCAAGCATGCCACGAAGTGAGCTACACCTCTAGTCTCTTGATTTTCTTTTCATATCACCACGGCCAATATGGCATCCACATCTTTGTTGGCATTAGATCCCTTTGTGAGTGAAAGCCTGTGAGTTTAGCTACCAAAAGTAGTGGCTTCCTCACATCAGGAGTGGTGTCTACACATAGAAAGTATCTCAGTTTGGGTTTCTATTGCTGTGAAGAGACACCATGGCCAAGGCACCTCTTATAAAGGAAAAAATTGGGGCTGGCTTACAGTTAAGAGCTTTTATCTATTATCATCATGGTGGGGAACACGGCAGCATGCAGGCAGACATGGTGCTCTAGAGGAGCTGAGCGGTCTCCACTTGGATTTGCAAGCAGCAGAAAGAGAAAGTAAGCCACTGAGCTTCCGAGACCTCAAACCCCATCCCCTGAGATGTACCCCTTCTCCAACAAAGCCACACCTACTCTGACCAGGCCGCACCCATTCCAGCCAGGCCACACCTCCTAATAGTGCCAATCCCTATGAACCTAGGGGGCCATTTTCATTCAAACCACCACAGAAGGTTTCAATTAAGTATGAGGAAAAGAAAGAAAGAGGCAAGGGGCCAGGGGAGGACCGTGAACACGGAGGCCAAGTCTGCGTGACCTGCCCTCATTGCTCAGTGCCTTTCCTTCACTAACAGGGATGTATTAAATCACTTAACCTGAGAGAAAGACCCAGGAAACCAAAAGATACTCATTAAATCAACAAATATCCAGCAACGACCTGTTTTGCCAGCTTCTGGAAAATGCACCCATGACCACCAGGACTGGTGTGTGATCACAGAACTCAGAGCTGAGCAGGGAGAGAAGCACAGGTGAGTTAAGAGAGAAGAGACGGGCTTTATTAGAGGTTGTAATGCTCAGACAGATACCCGAGAGGTGAGTCAGGTATGTACAAGGGGAAAGGGAACAAGGAAACAAAGGGCGAAGGCAAGTAAAGAGAGCAAGGCGGCTTCCGGGGCTGGATCTCTAGATTCTGTCTTCTAGGTGCTTATAAATGAGGTGGCAAGAAGCAATATGGGCATTTGAGGTCCTTTAAAAAAATTATGTAGCTCTGGGGAAAAGATCACCAGTTACCCACGGAGACTGTCAATCTCTTAACAAGGAGAGGAGTGATCAGGAATGTGGCCTGACAGGGCCTGCGTGTCCTCAGGGAGCAGACAGGATGCAGTGAAGCACAGGGGAAAAGGCCAGTTGGGACTTGCAAACTGGTAGCTGCCGCCTTCTAATGAGGTAGACTCTTAAAACAAGGGGAGAGCAAGCGAGAAGGTTTGGTAACCAGTTTACAAAGAGGTCCTTGATAACAAACCTGAAGAATTCAGGCTTTATCTTGAAGATGATTTGGGGACAGTAAAAAAGAAAGTGCCAGGAAAAGAACCTATTTCAAGAGACATGTACAAAGTATTGCACTCCCCCGTGATCATGAAGGTCAAGTAGGAAGAAAACATTTTGGGTGATAAAAAGAAAGCCTGGACGCACCTGGGCAGGGATGTTAGGGCTCACCAAGAAAGATGCCCAGCAAATGCGTTTGGAAGGAACAGAGGCAGAATGTCTTGCATAGGAAGTGAAGACAGTAAACTGCTCAAGAGCAGAGCTTGGGATTTCTTTTTTCTTTCTTTTGGTTTTTCAATACACGATTTCTCTGTGTAGTCCTTGTTGTCCTGGAACTCACTCTGTAGACCAGGCTGGCCTCGAACTCAGAAATCCGCCTGCCTCTGTCTCCCGAGTGTTGGATTAAAGGCGTGCGCCACCACCGCTCAGCGAGCTTGGGATTTCTTGTTTGACTTTACTTCTCTCCAGGCTACGCTCAAAAGATGCTCCAGAGACTTCAAGAGCTTCTGAGCTTCCTGCAGGCTGAGCTTTTCTAAGTCATTAGACGGAAGTATCTGGATGTGGTATATGTATGCATGTGGAGTGTTTCTGTGGGTGTCCAGGGAGACGAAAGGGGAACTCTGGGTATTCTCCTCCTTTGCCTTCCATCCCACGGGTTTTATTGTTGGAGACAGGGCCATTCCACTGAACTAGGAGCTCATGGATTGTCTAGGCTGGTCAGCCACATGGATCCATCCATCCATCTCCATCCCTTTGCTCCTGGGGAGCAGTTGGCTCCCGTCCATGACCAGCCTAGAGGTGGGTGCCGGGGGATCCTAACTCATGTCCTAATTCCTGTTGAGCAAGCGCGTTACCCTCTCCCCCACCCCCCAAACCTTCTCCTTGGTGAGCCTCTCAACTCATTAAACATCTAATTTGTTCATACACAAAGATTGTAGCATTTAGAATTACTCAGAACACAGTACTTCTGAGTGTCCCCTTTGCTTTTCATAAGTAGCTTAGATAAACCAGTCACAATCTGTGTGATGATGATGATGATAATAAATACTGTATCAATAGTAAACTGAATAGAGTGCTTTGCACAGAGGAAACGGTCAGTAAATATTTGTTACACAAAGGACTACAGTTTGCTGGTTCTTTACTGTAATGAAGTAAGCAGACTCTGGGTTTTCTGATTATAACATTCTTCCTATTGTTTCTAATTCTAATGTGCTTTCCTGACCAGTTATGGGAAAAAAGGGAGTGGGAAGACTCTCACCACAGGCATTAAGGAATGTCTCAGGATCTCCAGTGCATCCCATCCAGGCCCCGGGCTACCACACTGGAAAACACTGGAATGTGAAAGTTGCCCATCTTGTGTGTTCCAGGGGTGGGGTGGGGTGGGGTTGAGGATGGGGGGTGGGGAGATATTTTAGAGCTACTGCCTTAAAAAGAAAAAAACCCACTCCCAAATTTCCACCCTACAACTTAACTTTCTCTCTTTTTTTATGCCCCTTTCTGAGTTTCCTCTAAATGTACACAGTAGTGGTATTTGTACACTATAGTACTTTAATGTAATGCCAATTTGGAAATTTAAAGCAAAAGTACAAACAAGACACACTCAGCCCTCTTGGGTAGGTGAGTTTACGACAGAAAGAATTCAGCAATCATCTGAGGCTAATTGCCTTTGTATAGGGCAGGGCTTGTTTCGTTCTAACGCCCCAACACCTCTCCACCCTTCTAATCATCCTGTGCTGAACCAACAGCTGACCGGAAGATGACTCACTCCATCACACAAATGCCTGTACCCTCTACTCTAGGCTAATCCTATCCACCAAAATACAGGGTTACGTTAAAAACCGACAACAAAAACCACAGAGGAAAAATGAAATAAAAAAATTAGTACCGACAAAGCGACTCCTATTCTCCCATGCTTTTTGTCGTTTTCAAGTTAATGGAGAAAACTGTAATTTTGTTTTTAATGGCATATCATGTGATAGTTGATAGATGTGTACATTGTGTAATGTGTCAGGAGACATATCTTCTTCCCAAACATTGACCATTTTCTTGTGGCTGAAGTGTTCCTTACAGTCGTGTAAAGTCTACAGGACCCGCTTGCTTGCCCTTCTGTAACCAAGCACCAGCGTGGATCTTCCTTCCCAAAGAACTCTACTCTTGCTACCTAGGGACCACGATCTTTTTCCTCACTGTTTTCTCTTCTACTTTCCATTTTTCCTTTTAAAAAGATAGGTTTTTTTTTTTTGTTTGTTTTTTCAAGACAGGGTTTCTCTGTATAGCCATGGCTGTCCTGGAACTCACTTTGTAGACCAGGCTGGCCTCAAACTCAGAAATCTGCCTGTCTCTGCCTCCCAAATGCTGGGATTAAAGGCATGCGCCACCACCGCCCAGCTAAAAAGATAGGTTTACACTATAAAAATAATACCAAGGTCTGGGTTACAGTGACAGCAGCTCTGCATTTTATGTGACACTAAACGCCCCCAGCTATAGATTCTGGACAATATAGGAAAGAATAACTGAGCTGGGTGTGCTGGCACACATCTTTAGTTCCAGTATTTATGAGATGGGCAGGAGGATCTCTGAGTTTGAGGCCAGCCTTGTCAACAGAGTGAGTTCCAGGAAAACCAGGACTACACAGAGAATCACTGTCTCAAAAAACTACATGAGAGGTGTGTGTGTGTGTGTGTGTGTGTGGTCTCTTTATATGTCCTGCTGCTTCAAACTTCTGGACCCCATCATTCCTTCTGTCTCAACCCCTCAAATAGCTATGATTATAGGCACAAATATGCCAGTGCAGGTAGCCATGTTAATATGTTTGATGTGTCTTAAACGGGAGAGAAATGGGTGCTGGAGCCCTGCAGATGATCGTGTGGAGCTATGACCAATCTCACCCATTTATTTACACAAGGCAAGACAGTCATCCCCACTTCCTAAGTAGACCAGAGCGGAAGAGACAAGCACACACAGGGGACACACTTAGAGGAAAACGATCTCCAGACCGTGGGCCACAGTTTGTGAGTCTATGAGAAAAACTTTCAGCCTCCTCTATAGTCACATGCCCAGTCTGAGTACGTGAAAGTTCCAGTTGCCGCTAAGTCTCCCTCCGAGTTATCCCACGTTTTCCTTCTTCTGCATCTGCAATACCTCACTGTGGTTTTAGATTATATTTCATTACAATGAGATTGGGCAGGAGTTATATGAGCCTTTGTAATATTTACCAGCCACTGAATTTTGTTTGGTAAGATGTTCCAGCAAATCTTATTTATTTATTTATTTATTTAATGAGTACACTGTAGCTGTCTTCAGACACACCAGCAGAGGGCATCGGATCCCATTACTGATGGTTGTGAGCCACCATGTGGCTGTTGGGAATTGAACTTAGGAACTCTGGAAGAGCAGCCATCTCTCCAGCCCCCAGCAAATTCTTAATATGTCATGACTACACTAATCAGTTATAGCTTTGCCAAGATCTCATCCTAATGATCTCAGTGGGTCATTGTTTTTTTTTTCTCCGTCGAAGAGACGAGCCAATTCAAGCCAAATTAAAGCATAAAGGCAGCTCTTTGGGTGGGTTCACTGGTACAAAGGAACAAAGCCAATAAGGTTGCCATGCAGAGAGAGAGAGAGAGAGAGAGAGAGAGAGAGAGAGAGAGAGAGAGAGAGAGAGAGAGAGAAGGCAGGGAGGGAGGGAAGGAAGGAAGCAAGCATGTGTGTGGGGTGAAGCAGGGTGGGGGTGGGGAGGGGTACAGGGAGAGGGAGGATCAAAATATCCAGATTATAGTGAAGAGCCTCTGGTTGAGAGAAAGCCCAGCCTTTGGCCTAAACTGGAAAGTTCAGCATAGAGGGCAGGGTACGACCTGTAACAGGTAGGGACCGAGGGATCATGGGAGAACCTGGAGGCCAGGTCTGTGTTAGTATGTTAAACAGGCCCCTTAACCTCTTGCCTGGGTCTGAATCCCAGCAAAACCTTCACGTAATGAAGGATCCTCACCTCTCGCGCGCCTCTCTTGTATTTTGACTTTAGAGCAACAAAAGCTGTCTGCTGTATTTTATTTGAAATACTGAGGTTTTACTCTCCTATTTAACCACATAGTTTGTCAGAATTTATTTCTGCTTGTAAAATAATACCGATAAGGGTCAGTAATGTTATTATTTCCCTTAGGTAATCCAGAGCCCCCAATCCTTTTTTTTTTTTTTTCCTCTATCGACTTCTGATGTTATATCCTTGCTTAGGTTCCTGGAAAAGTCTGGGTCCACCTTGGAGTCCTCTATCATTTACATAGTTTTCTAAATGGGGGTGAATTCATAATTTCTTTAAATAATCTTATTTTTAGATGTCTTGGCTGTATGTTTGTATGTGCAGCACATGCATGCAGTGCCTATGGAGACCAGAAGAGGACACTGATCCCCTGGGACTAGAGATGGTGTTGAGCGTCCATGTTGGTGCTGGGAATTGAACCTGCATCCTCTGGAAGAGCAGCCAGTACTCTTAAGCACTGAGCCATCACTCCTGCCTCATAATTGCTCCAAACACTATGATTTTGCAATTGTTAGCGTGAAGTTCTTAGGAGAAGACTTCACAGTATTATTAGATCTTCAAAACTGTTTTGAATAACTAAAACAGTTAAGAATAGTCTTGGCACTCTGCTCATGCATATACATTTTTATCATAGAACTGAAATTCTTTACTATGAGCTATAATATAGTCCCTGAATCTCATATCTATATCTATATCTATCTATCTATCTATCTATCTATCTATCTATCTATCTATCTATCTATCTATCTATATGTGTGTATGTGTGTATATGTACATATACATGTATATACATATATATTTTAAACTTTATTATTATTCTCTATGGGTTCCTCCTCTTCCTGCTACCTAACATTTGAATCTCCTCTTTCCAAGATCTCAATCAGTCTTGGTCTCAAAATCTTTTACACACACACACACACACACAGACACACAAAATCAAACTCCTAATTTAAATTTCCAGTTTGGGACTGGAGAGATGGCTCAGCAGTTAAGAGCACTGACTGCTCTTCCAGAGGTCCAGAATTATTCAATTCCCAGCAACCACATGATGGCTCACAACCATCTGTAGTGGGATCAGATGCCCTCTTCTGGTGTGTCTGAAGACAGTGACAGGGTAGTGTACTCAGATATATGAAATAAATAAATTAAAAAATTAAAAAAAGATCTCCAGTTTGTGTTTGTTTGGAACTCAGCATAAGGGTTTTGGTGTTTAATAAATTCAGCATTAACATGTTCAAAACTTCTTGATTAAACTTGTTAAGTATGTCTTAACAAATATGATGAGCACACTTGAAGGGTTAAATCAGAGAGATTGGGTTTCTTTTTCAACTATTTTCATATTAGCCATTCTTTGCCTGTTCCCTTTCCTGACTATAGCCTCCTCCTTTCGGGAGTTCATCGTTTTATTTGGATTTTCTGCTACTACCAAGCACAGAACTTCAATTCACTCTTGCTCAGAGTAGTGTGTTGACCAAGCTGTACACAGTTCCATGAGATAACAAAACAAAACAAAAACAAGACTCTGGCCTTGGGACTTATTGTGTTAGATACCGTGATAATACAAACTATTTCTTCATACTGGAGACTTTTGTCACTCAGTCAAATGATTTTTTTTTTTTTTTTTTTTTTTTTTTTTTTTTTTTTTTGAGACAGGGTTTCTCTGTATAGCCCTGGCTGTCCTGGAACTCACTTTGTAGACCAGGCTGGCCTCGAACTCAAAAATCTGCCCGCCTCTGCCTCCCGAGTGCTGGGATTAAAGGCGTGCGCCACCACACCCGGCTGATTTTTTTTCATTAACTATATGAAGTGAGGAAGACCACCTGCAATGAGAGAATGAGGTCACTGAACAGAGAAGGGGGTGAAAGGCAGAGGTGACAGTCAGCAGATGGAATTTTGACCAAGGACAGAATGAATCTGAGTGTCCCATCCACCCCTATCCCTGCAGCTTCACCTATAACTAACATGCTCACTTTACCATGTAATCTATATTATCTTTTACTCCACAAGGTTGGTTCCTTCTATAGGAACTCACTGGAGTTAAGGCGTTCTCTTGAGGGGATTAGCTGCACTGTGAGTTAATGAAGAATGCCAGTGAACTTCTCCTACCACATCCCAGAGGCCAAGGTCTAGATCACTATTGTTTTGCAGATGAGGGAACTGAACCACCCTCCGCAGCTGGAGATGCCCTTTGCTCCTTCCTAATCACAGCCATTGACAATTTTTTTTCCCTCCCTAATTCTTAGTTCCATTTCAAAGGATATAGATTTGAACCCTAAGGCCTGCAGGCCTTACATTTTAGCTTGCCATATGATCCTCTGGGAGTCTGGTTGAAGACTGTTAAGCTGTTTTAGTCTCTGGACCTGACAATGTGGATTCCTGACAAATTCCTACATAAAGCCGCTACTGTAGGTCTCTCTGGGGCATTTAGAGAACTAGCAGGTTCATATGCTAATAGGACCTATTTAAATATTTTGCATAAAGATCTACAGTTATGGAAAGTGACAAGAAAGGAAGATAGATCTCTCGGGTAGGGCAGTGACCGAAGGCAGCAGTTCTGAGAATGTCCTCGCTGGAGGCCAGGTATGCAACAATAGAGTTCCTTGTTATCACTTCCCTTTGTCTGGAAGACGTGACCGAAACTGAGAGGCTCCTGGTTCAGCTAACAGGAATGATCAACTTACCTTCCTCCCCAGTTTCTGCCATAAGACAGACCCCCTTAGCCTAGCGCCCAATCAATGGCACCCAATCCCTGGGGACCAGCTCCTGCCATACTGGAGGAATATAGTCATCTCTCTCTTAAGGTCCCAGGTATGAATCTATAAATTAAAAACTGCCTTTCTGTTGTTGTTGGATCTCATTCTTTAAATTTTTGAGGAGACAAAACCCTCAAAGCCACCGATCAGAGTCCTTTTCCTGGCAGTTGAGTTTTCCCAGAAATGTAACCCCATCTTCAACCATGGGCTAAGCTCAGCAATCCTAGTGAATCCCGTCACAAACCATGGCCGAGAAGAGGAATATTCTAGATGCTGATGAGTATCTACAGTGTGCTGTTCCTCAGTGTGATGTTCTTTATACAATTCAGGAAGCTTAATGATGCTTAAACTATTGCCAATGACTGTCAACATTTAATATCTATATTACAAATCTCTTCTGGCGATTAACACTGAGCATCTACACCTTGTAACTGACTTTACTTTGGGACTCTCCATTCCCTTGCGGAAGAGACAAGTGACTTTAAACTATGATCCCCGAAATAGCAGCATCAGCACCACCCAAGAATTTGATGGAAATGCAAAGTCCACATCTGGGTTCCAATTGTCTGGGCAAATTCTGTAGGAGCTCAAGAGAAAGTGCTTCTGCTAGGAGAAGGGCTAAGCTCTTGGGTGAAGATGGTGAGCACACACAAGCACGCGCGCACACACACACACACACACACACCCGACAGTGCTATCATCTTGGTTGGAACTGTGTCATACACACTTGGAAGCACACTGTAATCGTCCAGCTTTTCAGAGCAGGAATAAGACAGGATCTGAACATAGCTGATACAAAAATGCCCACAAGCTGCTAAGAAAATGGGTCAGTGGGTAAGAGCACGTATCACACAAGCAAAACCTGAGTTTGGATCTCCAGTCTCCTTGTAAAAAGCTGAACGTGCCTGTAACCCCAGCACTGTGGGCTAAACAGTGAGTGACGACTGTCTCAAAGCAGTTTAGGGGAGTCACAGAGGAAGACACTCACTTGATGTCCTAGCCCGGCCTCTGTATGTGCACATGCATGCACATATCCACATTCATATGCATGCACTGCACATATAAGTCCACACAAAAAATAAAGCCCATGTAAAGTAGATTAATAAATCAATGAGAAGAACTGCAAGAACTGGATAGCTTCTTTCCTCCCTCTAACAATCAAGTTCTTCAGTCTTTGTAGTAGTGCTGTGTCCAGGGCCTCACACATACCTACTAAGAGGCTTCCATTAGGTTTTCCTAGAAAATTACTCCTGCCAATTGACAACTCGTAACTCAACAATCTTTTTTTTTTTTTTTTTTTTGGTTTTTCGAGACAGGGTTTCTCTGTATAGCCCTGGCTGTCCTGGCACTCACTTTGTAGACCAGGCTGGCCTCGAACTCAGAAATCCGCCTGCCTCTGCCTCCCGAGTGCTGGGATTAAAGGCGTGCGCCACCACGCCCGGCAATGTAACTCAACAATCTTATTAAAAACATCTTTACATTTATATATTAAGAACCTCACTGGGCAGCGGTGGCCCACACTTTTAATCCCAGCACTCGGAAGGAGGAGGCAGGTGGATCTGAGTTCAAGGCCAGCCTGGTCTAGAGTGAACTCAGGTACAGCCAGAGCTACACAGAGAAACCTTGTCTCAAAAAAAGCCAAACCAAACCAAACCAAACCAAGCAAGCAAGCAAGCCAGCAAGCAAGCAAGCAAGCTAGCAAGCAAAGCAAGCAAAGCAAGCAAGCAAGCAAGCAAGCAAGCAAGCAAGCAAGCAAGCAAGCAAGCCAAGCAAGCAAGCAAGCAAGCAAGCAAGCAAGCAAGCAAGCAAGCAAGCAAGCAAGCAAGCAAGCAAGCTCTCCCATCAGCAAATTCACAAATGTATATAGTGAAGGCTTTCTGAGGAAACAGACATGACTGCAGGGCAAGCACAGCCTATTATGTAGTCCATGTCTGGGTGGGAAGCTGCTATCCACTCTTACTGCCTCTCTGAGTCCAATGATCACTCCTCTGAGATCACTCCTCTTAGACTGCAACCCCAACCATCAGCTCATCTTAACGCCTTAGTTTGTGATTTCTCTGCTGGAAATGGCTTTTCTCCCTGAAACCAGAACAGTTTAATTTGAATTAAATCCCTTGCAGTTTTAATTCTAGTCATATTCTCGGCAAGGCTCTTCTCTACTTTCCCCATCAATTACAAAACCTCTTATTGGGCCGTTTACTTCCGAAGTTAACCATACTTCTAAAAACCCATGTGCTTCCCAATCTTCCTGTTTCCCATTTAGTCTTGGATGTATCCTCATCACTCAGGCGAGTGCTTGGCTTGTAAGTAGTAACAAGAAATTATTGAATGGCTGAAACAAAGTCTGCAGGACGCACTTATTTTTATTTATGCTTTGCAGTTTGGGTGACAGAATCTGGGGTGTTGTACGTGCTAGGCCGGCATTCTACTATTGAGTTATACTCCCAGCCGGCAGTTTTAATTGAACAGCTTGTTACATATACATTTAACATCATTTTTTCAAACTCTAGATGCCACTGCAGAGGGTGTAGCTCAGGGACAAAGCATTTAGTGCATGGGAAGTCCTTGATTGGCTCACGAATACACAGACATCCACACAGGCCAGCCAAGATTTTTTTCTCCCACAAAACATACATAACTGAATTATTTACCTTCACTATTTCCTTAGAACATTTTGTCACCACCCTGTGTGTTTGTGCTTCTGGATTTTCTTCCACCATGGGATCAGGGGTCAAACTAAGCCACTTCCTTTTTAAAAAATCTAATCAAGGCACTGTGCTAAATATTGAGATTCAAGTCCTAGAAAAAATAATGAAACCACCTTAAAAAGAGTCAAGGGTATGGAACATAGAAAACTACTACTGGGGCTCATACAAAACCTCACTGGTCAGGTTGGTGTCCTTGGAATCCTTTGGGTCAGATGTGGTAACATGGTTACAGGGACTCTCTCCACTTCTCTGCAATGGTGCTCAAGGAAGTTCTCTGAAACCCGCCTCTTGCCATCTTTCTCTTACCAGTCTCAGAACAAAACAGATATTCATGGTGTATTATCTCAAAATTCCCTCCCAATGTATTCCAGTCAGAAAGAGTTGTATCAAACCTCCTAATACTACAAGATATCTAACACTGACGTTTCTCAAGGGAAGCTAGGATCTGCATGTAGAGATGACTCAATTCTAAAATCCATTATGTCAAAGGTTTGCAAGCCAGCTCCTTTAAGTCTTGTGTTTTATAGCTTTTAAAGTTTAGTTCAAATTTGACCTGCTTAAACTGCTTTAATTTTAGAAATTATAAACACAGGGCTAAAGTTGTAAAAACTTTTAAGTACATGTGTATTCATGTGTGTGCAATGCCTGTGTGTGGTCAGATGACCACCTTAAGTGTCACCCCCCAAAATGTCAAGTGCCTTCTTTGAGGCCTGAAGCTAACCGATTAGGCTAGATGGGCGGGCCAGTAAGCCCCAGGGCTCTCCCTTTTCCCTGTCTTCCCCTCTCAAGCTCTGAGCTACCAAGTGGCACCATATTTGGCCTTTTACGTGGGTTCTTAAGATAGAACTCAGGTGTTCCTGCCTGTGAGGCACTTTACCCTCTGAACATCTCGCTGGTCCACATTCTAACCACTGAGGGACATTAAAGCACTAACCTGGACTATAGAGTTATCACAGTAGTTCTTTTCATTGCTGGACAGGGTAGTAATACACTTAAAATTAGGTTAATACACATCCTTCCAGGCGCACTATAACTAAGCTAGAGCCCAAGTACAACACATTTATTAAAAACTATGGGCTAGGTACAATCTGATCAGGAAAGATCTGATCATAGTCCAAGAACCATGACAAAGTAGGCCAAAGGTCCTGATGTTGTCTAACACAGCCTCAGGGAGGCTGGTTTTGAGTCCTACTATGTGTATGTGTGTCTCCCATGAGCTTATAGAAATGCCATTTTTCTTTTTATATATTTGGCATTCTACACACATGGTCACTGACAAGAAAACATACCTCGACTATCAAAATTGCCCCTCTTCCCATGGAATAACGTCAGCTTCAACTGACAGCTGGAAAAAAATTCTCTTGGAAGACTATGAAAACAAAAAGAATCTTGCCGGGCATGGTGGCACATGCCTTTAATCCCAGCACTCGGGAGGCAGTGGCAGGCGGATTTTGAGTTTGAGGTCAGCCTGGTCTACAGAGTGAGTTCCAGGACAGCCAGGGCTACACAGAGAAACCCTGTCTCGAAAAACAAAACAAAACAAAACAAAAAAACCCAAAACAAAAACAAAAAACCCCCCAAAAAATCAAGAATCCTTTTTTTTTTCCCCCGACACAGGAATATGAAATCTTTTACAAGCATTATTTACTTTTGGCCACAGTCAGAATCCGCATCAAGGAATCAACTAGCTGTTTGAGTACTGCACACATAAATCCACCACTCAAATGCTATAGGTTATCACATTACAGAAATAAAATTTAGCCCTTCTGGACTTTGGGTTCACACACACACACACACACACACACATACACACACACACAGTTTTAGTACTCTGTAATCTGGTTATCTTGCAGGCACAAAATAGCAATGTAACATGTATTATTTACTCGAGAAAAGACACTGTCATTTACATGGAAATTAGGCAGAGATGCTTTCCAAAACCAAACAATAGATTTAGTATGGTGATACTGGAAGAAAATAAGTAATATGTCATTCTAATCCTAGTATTTCTGCACAGTATTACTTATATGTATGTTATCCCTGCTGCACATCTGTATTCAGGAAACATATAGCAGAAGACAGAGTCACAGAAAACTATCAGCCATCTTTCACCTTTGTAATAAGTTTTCTATGGGAAGACAGGACTGGTGGACAGTTAATACCTGCTCCAAGCATTTGCTTTGTGTGCTACATATACGGTCAAAGAAAGTCCACAGAGCTATGTGGCCTTTAGGAAAGATGGACCTTCACAACCAAACACAAGGAGGAGCCAGGGAGACTCCACAGAGGGGAGGGAGGGCTGTGGGAACCAGATTGGTCATGGACACCATGATAACGCAGCCCACAGAATCAACTAAGCAGGGCTCCTAAGGACTCAGAGAGACCAAAATGAAAAACACAAGATCCTGTATGGGTCTGAGCTAGGTCCTCTGCATATATGTGACGGTTGTGTGGCTTGGTATTCTGTGATATTTCCAATGTGGAAATCTTTCCTCTTACTGGGCTGCTTCACCAAGCCTTGATGAGGATATGTACCTAGTCTTACTGTCAGGCCTGCGCAGTGGATATCCCTGGGAGGTCTACTCCTTTTTTCTTTTTGGAAGGGAAACAGAAGAGGAGCTGACCTTGGGGAGAAGGGAAGAGGGAGAGACTGGGAGAAATGGAGAGAGGGGAAACTGACTGTCAGTTTATGTCAGTTTCAATTTATGAGAAAAGAATAAAAGTTAAAATGAAAGCAAAGCAAAGCAAAGCAAAGCGAAGAATCTGGCTTTCTGCACATTTTCTCTTGTAGCAGCTTCAGTGCATGCAGGCATCAGAAGCCTGGCTGTTTCAGGTTAAGCCAAGAAGACTAAATGGCAATTCAATGTATTTTCTCTCTTGCTTATTTGAGACAGGGCCTCCTGTCGTCTAGCCTGGCTTCAGGCCTGCTGTGTAGCTAAGAAAAACCTTGAACACTCAATGGACCTTCCAGCCTCTACTGTTCAGCTGTTTAGCTTGTGCTTCCAGGCCCGGCAGTGGAAATAGTTTTAGGTAAAGGAAGCCTAGTGATGAGCAACCCCCACATCCCTCTTCACGGGCATCTTCTCTGAGATGCATCTGCAGATTCTCTCTTCCCTTTCCTTGGCTTTCAAGACAGTCGTATCTGAAATGTTTTTCTTCATTTTAAAAACAAGAGCAACCCAGACAATGCTGTGAACAAAAATACACAAAGTACTGGAAATCCAGAGAAAAGAACATGGTTTACTTTAGGTACCTGCCCAAAGGCCCACATAAGAAGTTAAAAGTGCAACTCAGCCACCTAGAGCTGTGCTGGTGGACTGAACCCTCGGCAAACCTAAGATGGAAAATAATGGTACTGGAAAGGATTTAAAATTTCAGTGGAATGGTATCTTTGTGTATGTTCTTATGCCTGAGTCTACAGCTAAGGAAAAAACCAGAAGTTTAGTTTTTAAACACTGCAAATGTTTATGGAAATGGAATCTCATGCTACAAAGCAACTATCTTGAATCTTAATTACCATTATTTTTATCCACTTGGCATAAAAAAACTAGCTCTCAGATTCTGCATACAGACAGCTTTATGTAAAATACATAAACATTTGTCCAAATTGGTACACAGATTGCATAAATATGGCAGTTAAGTTCGCATTTACAGATGAGCATGTACATTGCTGTGCAAATTATCACAATATTACAATTTCAAAAATTATTCAAACTGTTATCCATGTAAAGCATTTAGTGAAAAAATACCCATGCAGAATTTAAATATCTCAGAACAAGATTTAAACTGTTTTCATTAAAAGTTCACACATTTAAAATAGTTTTATTCATTTTATTTGTATATGTCAAAATACATTTTTATTTCCAAAATAGTGGGTTTTGCAACTAGTTTCATGCAGAAACAAGGTCTGCTCAGTACTACCGATAAAGTCAATATAGCACAGTAGCTGTTCAATTTTAGATACAAAGAATAAATAACCTAAATACAAAACACTAAAATATTAGAAACATGTATTTACTCATTCTTCACAGGCATCCAACTTCACAAATACAAACCACAGCATGCCTAACTGTTGTGCACCCAGAACACGTTGCAGTCACTCAAACTGATCAATTAGCCGCATATTTTACCTCCTCATTAGACCGTGAAATACTCTGTTTTCAGACCCACCATTCATACAGTTCAAATATAACCAAAAATAAATCCTCACACCTATCCTTGTACCTTTAAAAGAATCCTGAGCTTGGTAGTAAGAGTATAACCTTATATCTTCACAAAACCAATCAAGAGAGAGGACTTAAATTCTACTTACCAAAACACCCTTTCCCATCCCCAGAGTAATCTAAAATAGGCAGTAGAACACAATGACCTTTTAAAATGGAGGGGTACAAATTCACATTTAATATAGTACACAATACACTCAATAATACAGTCAGCTACTATACGCTTTAAATGTACAATTTATTCAAATGGCTGAACTGTTCAATGGTTAAGGAGACAGTTATGTGCCAGGAAGATGTAATATATATATTTTTTTTGCATGGTTTGATGAAAATATAAAAGTTATTTGTCCAAATAAAAGCCACTTTCATTATGGACTTCATTTTGCTTAGTTTTTTCCTTAAAAAAAGGCCACTGAAATGTATAAAAACGGTCTGAACATGGTGGTGGGATCAGAGTTGATGTCCCCTCACATGGCAATAACAGTGCACTTAACACCACTCACAGATTTAAGTCTGCAAAGGATCTCCTAGCACTACTGTGGCTAGCACAACAGTTTCAGACGGCACTCAGATAAATATAGGCGTGTGAAATGTGAAGCGATTCTCTTATGCAACTTTGTAATCAGGTCTGACTACTACCGAATGGAAAAAAAAAAAAAAAGCAAAGCAGTTTACAGTAGAAAAGCTTGGAAGGGGAGGTCCCATAAAACGCAGGATCTTTCAGGTCCTCCTGCCCCACTGTGAGCGAGCTCTGCTCTAAAGACCTTTATGGAGTAGCCCACTGTGCACTGCAGACATCTGAATTAAGAAAATAGTCAAGCATGCCATGTGGTGGTCTAAAAATCAAAACAATACACTTATTTATATATACAGCGTCACTCAGTACCTGCTAAAATGAATGTGAAGAGTACAGCATCTAGCATCTTATACTACAATAAAAAACAAAAAGTGACAGATGAGGGCAGAAGATAGGACTGGAAAGATCAAATTTCAATGGACGTTAAAGCACTCATGTAAGAAATAAATGCGTATTGCACAAACAGTGACAGCAAGTGCCCCACCGCAATTCAATTCCAGGTGGGAGACAACACGTCAGCCTAACACGTGACAAGACGCTCAGAAGAGCCAAGTTTTCTGTAAATGAGAAGGCTGTGAACATAAAGAGACTCTGACACATGAAGAGTTAGAAGGAAAAAAAAAAATACAAACCCAAACTCAGATGGAAAGCAAACAATTTAAATATCGAGAAACTAGAAACTGTGGCACATCAAAAAGAAAAAAGAAAAAAAACCAAACAACAAAAAACCTGTTGACTAACTGTCTTCTGTGAGAGCTGGAAGTTTTTGTTGACACAAAAGTATTTATGTACAACTAAGGCTTACGGGTTAAATATCTGAGGCATATCTGGCCTTGAACACTTTCTTTATTTGCTGGAGCTGTAAACAAGTTTTCTCAGTCATTGAAAAAAAATCTTCTCAGCAGCTGCTTTAACATGAAACAATGGTCTTGACAACCAACGGGGTGGGCAGAAAAATTAAACGAAACAAAACTCCTAGATAAAAGGGCGTTTGGCAGGATGTCGGAAAATGACAGTCTCCGAGAGTTCTTTCCTCCGGCGTCCAGTGACTGCCACTGTGGTCCACTGGGGAGCGTGCAAGTCCTGCTGCTTTGCTTCTCTGCCTCCTGTCCTACTTGGAAAGTTTGCTTATAACTCTGATCAAGGCCCCATTTTCATCCTTTAGCCTCTGGTTGTCTGCCTTTAAGTCTGGTAACATCTATGAGGAGACAAACAATACAAGGGAAGAGTTCCATTTCAGTACAAAGGGCAAAGCGAGCTTCTGCACAAATGTCACAAAGTCACCACAAAACACATGACCAAGCTTTGTCAGTTAATGTGTTTCTAATGCCTAAAACATATACCAGAAGGAGAGAACACTGCTTATAAGCTAATTAGTTTGATAAATGATGGGATGAAAGTTTATCTCTCAAAATTATTCACTTGAATTCACTAGACTACTGGATTTTATGACTCACAAGCATGTTGTATTAGAGCAGCCGTGAAATGAGGCCTGTTGTTAGGACAGAATCATATTGTGAGTTACTTCCCTAGCTCTTGTCAACACCTAAGCCAGATAACACTACCACTAAACAAAAACCCCAGGTTAACTACAAAAGCCAGAGGACTCCTTCTGAATTTAATAACATTTCTTAAAGAACTCATCTACAGGACCCAAGTCTGATGGCCTAATAGTGTCTGATCAAAGAAAGGCAAGCATTAAATGGAAATCATCAACGTATATAGAGTAGTATATATTTAAAAAAACCAATTCAATATTCTCTTGCTGACAGACAAATTGAAGGCGAGGGTGATGTTAGAAACTACATTAACTTTCTACTGAGGGCAACTGAAACGATGCACTTTGGCAGATTGACTAGGAAATGAAATAGTTTTTATTTTGGATATTAAGATTTTTTTTTTTTTTTTTTTTTTTTTGTAGAGTGACCCCCACAGAGAGCCACACATAGTTCTTCCTGAGCTCAGTGTCCAGGGGTAATCCAGAGCCTTGAGGCTGCCAGTGGGACTCTAACGGACAGTGAAGACAGGATGAACTGAGCACAAATGACACTATTTTCAAAGGCAGACATAGTTGGCCCAATCTTCAGGTTAATTTGGATGTTACTTTGTATTTCATAAAAGACAATAAATACTAGATAGATCTAAATTATGTTTGAAGCGAAGGAAACCTGAGTGGGCTTTACAAAAGGTCAGAGAAGTCTTCACTCCTAACCCAGTCCCTAATTTTACTGTGGGTTATCAGTTGCGATATACAATTAGTGATAATTTTAATGTTCTGAGAAGCCATGCATAGTTAAACAGTTATGTATGTGATAGTTCTAGACACATGTATTAATTTGTAGTTGTGAGCTTTTACGAAAACACGCTTACTAACAGACACACCCGCCTGGTCTACCAAGGAGCAATGATGAGACTATGAATTACAGGCTCACAGGCTGCAGATGCCTACAGAACCCTGAGCGCTTGGCTACCACTCTGGTCAAGGCCCTATTCTCAGCCAGCAGCCTCTCATTTAGCTCCCTCAGAGGCTCAATTTGGTTTATTTGGTGCAGGCTCTGCAGGAATCAGAACATAAAGAAATAAGAATAAAAAATAAGGAAATACTCAAAGGTACAATAAGAACAGATAGAATCATAGGAAATGAACTAAAAAAATGAAAATTTAAAGGAATACTCCAACACATTTAGAACAGTAAATAATTTACTGCTAAAATTCCACATCAAGCTAGGCAATATATATCAAAATACAAGAGACTTGCTTCTACTTTTCAAAGCTAATTAAAAATAATGGTCTAATTACAAACTAATTCAGTGAAATGTTTAAAATTTGAAATTCTAATTTTATAAGCATAATTCTGAGGTGCTGATAAGGGTATCATTATCTTATACTATTAATTATGTGACATGTTATATATGTACACACACACACACACACACACACAGACACACACACAAAGTGATAACAGTTAATCAATTAACCACACCTTTTTATCCCTCTGCACTGTTCAACATTAAAAAAAAAAAAACCCAAAACTCACAACCAGAGGTGAGAGTTTGATTCTCCTGTCTGTCACTCTCAGATCATTATTTTACTTTAACCCCGAAGACCGAATGACCCTCTAGGGCTGGCTGGTCCTCTACAACTGAGTTATATTCCCAGCCTCAGTATCTTTTTTTAAAGGTTTCTTTTTAAAGGAAATTTTTATCTTTTCTTGTCCCCCTCTATGGTTTACCCTCAAAGAAATATTGAACTACAAAAGGAAATGTGCAGCGCTAATCAACCTTACATCCTGTAACTATTTAAGTTTTTTATACCTGGATATTAGAAGCATCATACAAATTGGTTAGTAATTCCAAACCCATGGTCACAGGATGAAGTGACTCCCACCTTTAATCTCAGTACTTGGGAGGCAGACAAAGGAGGATCTCTGTGAGTTCAAGGCCAGCAAGATCTATATAGTGAGGCACTGCCTTTAAAAACCAAACTAAACCAAACCAAACCCAACCCAAGCAAACCCACTGTCATCACACAGATGGCGCTGGCTAGTTTCAGGAGATGAGATGACATAACAGACATGAATGTTAAGGGAGTTTGTAGAGAAAAAAGCAGAAAGAAGGTGGGGGATGATCATAACCAGAATGAATTATATACAGGTATAAAATTGTGAAAAAATTAATATAAATTACACGATTACACTGGCAAAATTACATCTTGCACTGGCAAGATGGCTCAGGGGGTAAAGGGTTTGCTTCACACCGGATGGCCTGAGTTCAATGCCCAGGACCTATATGGTGGAAGGGGAAGACCGACTCCTTCCTCTGACTCAACACTCACACATAGCGTGCACATCCATACGCATATAAACATAACACATAAACAAATAAGTGGGAAATGTAACAAAAGTGTTTTAAGTTTTAACTCCTCTTGTAGATTATTAAGAGCTGGGCTTAGGAAGAGAAACCTGACCTAGAGAATTCACAAGTGACCGTCAGAATGGAGACCATGACCAGGAGGCTAGCAGCGCTTCACAGCACGGCTTACTTACTTTGAGCTCTTCTTCCATTTCAGATATTCTTCTTTCTAGAGCTCTTCGTTCCTAGAGCAATGAAGAGACCAGTAATTACTCAATTATACTCACACTGTCTTGTGTACTGTGACATGGTGACACTTGAGCATTAAACATAAAATCAAGAGCAGTGAATAAGAGATGTGATGCTGGTGCTGTGTAGGAGCTTTCCAGAACTGGGGAATGAGCTGCAGATCTTTGAAATTACTTCCCACAGGCTTTCATTAACGCTCTGTCTTTCTAGTAGGGTGTTATACAACATATTCAAATGCTTGTCTTTCTAGTTCAGATAAACTTAGGGATAGAGTAAGCCAATATCAAGGCTGAAGACTATATAGAAAAGAACACACACACACAAAGATGCACTTACACTACAGTGTCAGGAGCAGAGGAGCAAGAAGCAACCGTGCCTAAACTATGTGCGCTTTACACTTACAAACGATCTCAGAGAAACTCATCTCCTCTGCTCACAATGTTTACTGTGAGTTAGTTATTCAGTTTACTCTACAGCTATACAGATTTAGTCATAGAGGTTGATACAGTGTGCAGCATTAATGCGGTGAATATAGGACAGCAACTACAACATTTATTTTAAATTCATTTCAAAGAGTGGCAGGCAAAGCCAACACACAATGTATTATTGCAGTGTCCTGTTTTATTTTCCCTTATATGAGAAGCATTGGTAAAGTGTTAAGCGGAAGCAAGCAGCAGTCATGGATGAACTGTAAAACTGGTCAGGTCATACCGCCCAGAAGATAATGACTCTTGCCGGTCACCTTTCAGATACAAACCATTTACATTTAGTTTAACAACACTGAAACTATCTCAATGACATTCTTTCCCAGATTAACAATTAATGTTAATATTTAGTAATGTCGTACACTTATTATAAATGTCAATGTGTTTAGAGCACGTGTTACTTTATTAAAGACCTTCTAGCTAAGAACATAACAGTGACAAATTCACATAAACCACTGTCCTTCTCAAAACACCAGCAAAATAGCTTTATATTTGATCCTTACAACTTTGTAAAATATGTGTGTGTATATACAAAACCCATAAATATTTATATATATATATCTTGTCTGGACTGATAAGCAATACTCCAACAAACCTCAATTTTACTAGGTATATTTAAGGTTTTAAATCAATTATAGGGTAACACTGGAACACTCTTTCCAATTGCCTAGCCTACTAGCTCAAGGAAACTGCTAATAGTTAAAGGAAAAACCATACATGTAAACCGCTTAGCATCGAATCTGCCTTACATGTGGAGGACATCAAATACATGTTGGCCACTTCTAACATTAATCTGCATGCTAATTAAACTGTAACCACCAAGGCCTTCTAAACAGGAGTACATGAGCTACTCTGTAATTTATCTGCATTTGACAAGCAGAAACAAGGTCAGGTGAGAAGAGCAGAATAAAAATGTGTGTGTATCCCAACGACAGGCACTAAATTAGCAATTTCGTATACTCGACAATATCACTGATGCGTTTACTTCTTTCTTGTGCTTAAATTTGTATAATAATCATTGACTTTGTAAAAAATACTCTTTAAAAAGTGTTGTTTTATTCTATTTCACAATATTTTCTACATTAACTATTTATACAGGTAGAAGAACTGATCTTAGTCACTCTATATGTTTTAGGGATAAAATTCATTGTTACATATAAGTAGATATACAGCAATACAAACAATATCCAATAATATTAAATTTAATAAAATACATGATTCTGAACTTTTAGCAACTACTAGCTACATCAATCTTTAAAAAGGCGTCTAAATACTATTTATAAACTTTGTTAAAATTATAATAAAAGGCGAACTACTGTACAGAACAATTCAATAAATACCACAGACGTTGAATGTAGTATATTTTATTTTATTCTGTACCATTTTAGTATTTTTTTTTGTGTGAAAAGTCAAGCTGGTAATTAAATAAAAATGTTGGGGAAGGACAATGCTTCCCCATCAACTGCTTCTGCTACTTATTCTTTGACTTACAGAATGCACATCACGGTTCCTGTGATACACCTTGTTCTTCTACACCTGTAAGCCTAGCTGCCACTCACATGTGCTGCATTATATAGGTTCCTTTCAACATCTGGATCACGTTTCAGACTATTGCTACGGTCATGTCTGGACTCCGAGCAATGATAACAACGGAGAGAAGTACAAGTGCAGATCACAACCAACCAAAATATTGTAGAACAAAGAAAGGGATATAAGGATTTCCTCTATCAGCATTTCCTCTTGTTTGGAATACCCAACTACCATCCTCAGAAACAAAACCAAATCTACTGCCGCTCATCCAAACACTACTAATTCAGGAAGATGGGCACTTACCCTTTTTTCCATCTCCAATTGTGACCTGTCTGCATATCGTTCTTGTCTCTGTAATAAAGAAATTAAGAAAACAGATGAACATGTAATAAAGATGAGGGATACAATGTAACTCTCCACTGAGATGTTGTAAAAAAAAATAACAGTTTTCAGGTGGCATAATACATATTCAGGTGGTATAATAGGCAAATTTAATTAAGAAATAAAAATTTAAAAAGGGTATGTGCTGAAATGATAAAAGTGACGTTTACGATCAGATGGTCATTTTACAGAGTGTGAGGAGGAGCACCTTCAAGGGCATGACAAGTATCCCAGCCTTCCCGCGCAGGCTTCCCGCCTTCCTAATCCATCAGGAGCAGCACATCTGAATGACCAGACTCCAGCCCCCAGTAAGGGCGGCTGATTAGCAGGCTGGATGACAATGCCTCAGCCGGTCACTCCGAGATTTGCCTCTCTGACTCCAGAATCAGAAATCTGTATGTATCCACGACTGCAGAGCACCACCTTTCTTTTCTTTCAGAGGCAGACTTGAACACACTTTGCACTACTGAGCTACATCTTCAATACCTGCAAGCACCCCCCCTACCCCCCCAGCTCTCAGGCATTTTCTATCAGCTCGGGACCTAAACTATGCAGAAGACTGTGTCCAGCTAGTTATTTTACCAAGCAGGTCCAGACGGCATGAAAACTATTATCGATTTTCCTCTTCTACAGAGTTTGAGTAAGAAATAGGATTAATCAGAATTAAACTGACCAGAAAAATTAAGATGACAAAAGGCCACACAGAAAAGGAGGAACAGAGAGAGGTAAGCAAGGTCAGCAGTGAAAACCCAGCTCAGTGGATTCACCATGCAACAGAGAGAGCGTCATCAGTCCAGGTAAACAGGGGTGGTAACTTTACTGAGAAAACAGGACCAAATCCCTAGAATTAAAACAATGTGTGCCTGCTATATGCTCAAAGGCCTGGTACTTATGCAGCCTGAATGAAGGGCATTTGAGTTATTTCAGCACCATACTATGAAGCGTGCTACTGCTTTCTGTCTTCCTTTCTGTTTATCTTCACAATAAACCGTCTCAAAAGACTGCAGGTTTTAAATGACTCTGGAATTTAGCACAGCATCTGTTGTGTGCAGACAACTGCTTTTTTTTTTTTTTTTTCGAGACACGGTTTCTCTGTGTAGACCTGGCTGTCCTGGAATTCACTCTGTAGACCAGGCTGGCCTCAAACTCAGAAATCCGCCTGCCTCTGCCTCCCGAGTGCTGGGACTAAAGGCGTGTGCCACCACCGCCTGGCTAGACAATTGTTTTTTAAGACAGCAGTTGTTAGAAACAAGGGGGGAAAGACACCGCAACAAGAGTTCAATATAGAAAATGAACTTTACGAAATAAAAACTGGGTAAAAAAGAAGCTTGCAGTATAATTCAGAGATGAATAGACAATTTTAGATGAATTCTTTCAAGTTGGAATCTAATAACTGCTTTACAAGTTTGTTTTCTTAAGAATTAAAGCAGTCCTTAGAGCCTTTAACATACAGACTTCTACAAAAGTCTTCAAGAAATAAAATATGTAGCCCCGTGTTATTCTTTGGTAAATGTTTTGTTTTCTTGTCTCTTTAAAGTGATGAGGAAAGGAGGAAGAGGTAAACGATCACGTCTCAGATGCAGTGCTCATGGGAAAAGACCTGGGAAATAAGTCCACGTTTCTAGGCTCAAAAATCTGAGCTTTGTCATCTCCAAGCTGCTCCACAGAAAGAAGTCAGAAAAGAGTAGACATTCTCAGGCATGACTACATAGAAGAGCTTTCTAATGGGAGAGAGGGGGGAGAAGAGAGAGGGTGAGGGAGAAGGAGACACACAGAAAGAAGGGTGGGACTGAGCTCCTTCAGAGGTCAGAAGAGGCTATCATCTGGTATTCACAGATGGGCATGAGCTGAACTGTGTGTGAGACACTTCAGGATTAGGAACTGAATTTGGATTCCTAGATTAGCAGGAAATTTCCTTAACTGACGAGCTCAGATCACCTTTACTTGAACAACGGGAACTCTTTATAGCACACATTCTTTACAATTCTGAAAAAAGCTGTACATATATGGGTGTTTTCTGCACACGAACGTCTGTGCCCAAAGCTCCTGTGGGATCAGAAGAGCACATCAGATCTCATGGACTGGAGTCAGAGACCACTGTGAACCACCATGTAGATTAGTATTTCTGAGTGTTCCAAATGCTGTGACCCTCTGATATATAACAGTTCCCCATGTGGTGACCCCCAAACATAAAATTACTTTTGTTGTTACTTCACAACTGTAATTTGCTACTGTTATGAATTGAAATGTAAATATCTATGTTTTCTAATGGCTGTAGGTGACCCCTGTGAAAGGGTTATTTGAAGCCCCTCCAAAGTGGTTGCAACCCACAGGTTGAGAACCTCTAACATAGCTATTGGAACCCAAACCTGAGTCCTCTGGAAGAGTAGCCAGTGCTTTTACCTACTGAGCCATCTCTTCAGCCTCACATACTAATTATTATGAAGAAATATGGGAGGTTGCAGATGTATGCAGCTCTGACAGAGAACACTTAAGTGTCTTTAGGGTTCGATTTTCTGCATCACAAAAAACTTTTGAATTCTTTCTATATGACATTACTTCTGTATTTTTATATTCCAGAAATCAGCTAACTGTTAATTATGTTGATTCCCTTTTATTCCTAAATAAAGCATTATAAATAACAAATATATTCAGAACTAATATTACACATAAATTAGATGTAAAGCTTTTAGGTATATTAAGTCACCCTGTTATCTGGAGAAAAAGGTACAAACCTGGGTAGCCTTTTCTAACTGCAACTTTAGATCCGTTAGTTCCATATTTGTATCATGTAGCTGTGCTTTTAGCTTTTCATTTTCAGCTAAAATTTGTTCATAAAGCTAGAAAAATTAATGAAGAACAGATTACTTTTGTTGTTATACTAAAGAGACCTCAATGACTACAATATTAAAATAGAAAATTAATGTAGATGTTTACTATAAAGAATATACTGACAACATATTATAATTATTTAAATATATACAAATTGCTTAGAAGTAACTTGCAAGTTTGAGGCCAATAAATAGGAAGACTGTGTCTAAACAACAATAAATAGGAAGACTGTGTCTAAACAACAAACAAAACATCAAATGAAAAAAAATAATGAAACAAAGGAAGTGTGTACATAGACTCATACTTCGTCCTTCTGAATGGCCCTTTTCAGCTCATTCCAGCAAGACAGACACAACAAATATAAAGCCATGGGTATTTTTTTTTTCCTCTCTCTAAGACATGGCTATTTATATGTTACCTACTATTAGCTGTTAGAAACTAATAAAAAATAAGTTATTTCAAAATATTGATTTCTTTATAAGTAAGTTTTTCAGACTACTGTTAAAATATAAATAGCATACACAAACACAATGTACAAAACACAAACTAAATAACCCACACACCTTTTTGAAGTCAGTTGAGTCATCCTTTTCTAGCCTGCTACTGTAAGGTTTTCTGTCTTCTAAGTAACTGTATGAAGCAGAGCGACCCAGCAAGGAATCATACCGATCACTTGATGATGTGGAACTGCTGTCATACCTTCAAAAGTTGAGTTGAAAACAGAGACTTCATTATAGTCTTCCACAAATTATGTTAGTACACATTGATTATGTATCCATATCCTTGATATTCCCAGGTGATAAGTAATAGTCTCTGTAAGCTATTATCAATTTGTGATATATAATAAATGGGAAGTTATTCTTGCTTTCAATAAATAAAAGTCAAACCTTTTCATATTATGCTAAATTATTTAAAGTTTTAAATGACATTTTCATATTTTATCATGCTATAACAATTTATACCATGATTCACTATGGTCTAACTGGCAACACCTTTCCTTTTTTGGTGGTATATAGTAATGTTTAAAATTAGTGACATCTTAGATTTGATGAAATAATCAATGAATTTTCTAAGTGTTAATAATGGGTTTATCTTAAAAAGGAAGTGTGCTATCAGAACTGTGAATTCCTTTGTTGTTTGGCTCAGATACCTTTTCTGATAAGTGCTACTGCTTTATATTTCAGTTCAAAGAATCATCAGTACATAAAACTTATTCTCGGTCTCTCAAGGCCTTTGGTCACCAGCTGTGGGCAAGGGAAATGGGTCAAGATTATAATCAAGGCTAGAGTGACTGTGAGCTAGATGATGTGAAAATACCTTCACTTAGCCATTTCCTTTTAAGGAGAGGATGTTGAGTACTTAATTCAATATATTTCTGGCCAGGTGTGGGTTTTTATCAGTTTCTGATGTTAATAGTGAGATGGTTAATGTTGAAATAAGAAAAATGGAAAAGCCTAAGAAAAAGGAACACTGATTTGGGAACATTCTTTCTTCACAGTAACTTATTATAATGACCAATGAATTAAAAGTGATACCCCTTAACACAGAAAACTAATAACAGTGATTAGGTCATCATACTTAATTTTTAAAAAATTGTGTATTTTCAAAAATTGCTCTTTTGTGTGTGTGTGTGTGCACATGCCACAACTGCATACATGCACAGGCAGAAGACAACTTGAGAGAGTTGGTCCCCCTTTCCACCGTGTGGAATTGATTCAGCTCGTTAGGCTTGGTAGCAAGCACTTCAGCTGCTGAGCCATCTTGCCAGCCTAGGCCATCTATGATTTTTCAGATTTATACTGCCCATTTAATGCTATAAATCTACAAAATCAATAAGCATCCAGCAACATATTCTTTTATCAACAGTAAAAATGAGAGAAAAAAAAAAAAACAGGAAAAAAGATTAAACATACCTGGAAACAGAATCCGTCTAGAAAGTAAAAAACAAAACCAAAAAAGCATATTAAACTTTATTTTTTCATTAAACTGTTAACTGAGATTTATATGAACACCTAAGGAAGGTAACAATGATGTTCACACTATTAAACTCACTCATTATGCATGCTTTCTTTTAGTATGCTCACTTTTAGGGAAACTTTAGAACACAGACTCACTTTATATTTTTGCATGTTTAAAACAATACAATCACATTTGGAAACATTTCTGTAGAGTGTACTTACTGTTTAAACAGGAAACTAAAAGGACTAAGAACTATGCATTGCTTATAATCAGGAGAAGGTGACATCAGTACACGTTTACTTTGTGACACTTTGAGGCAAGCACTTGATTCATTCTTATTTTTAAAGACATTACTATGAGGCAGTCAAATGGCTATGTTCTCTATAGAATAGTATATATACACTATTTGACATTCTAAACACCTAGCTTTATATTAAATATGACTATTTTCAGCACGTATCACTGAAGTTCCTATCTTCCTATCAAGAAATGATTGCTAAGATAAATAATTGGGATTGTACTTTTTTTTTTGTCATGTCAACTTGACACAAGCTGGATCATCAGAGAGGAAGGAGCCTCATCAGGTGAGGAGATGCCTCCATGAGATCCAGCTGTAAGGCATTTCCTCAATTATTCATCAAGGAGGGAGGGTACAGTCCACTGTGGGTGGTGTCATCCCTGGGCTGGTAGTTCTGCGTCCTATAAGAAAGTAGACTGGGCAAGCCTGGGGGAGCAAGCTAGGAAGCAGCATCCCTCCATGACCTCTGTATCAGCTCCTTCTCTGCTTCAGCATCTGTCCTTCCTGACTTCCTTCAATCATGAACAGTGTTGTGCAACTGTAACCCTTTCCTCCCCAACTAGCTTTTTGGTCATGGTGTTTCACTGAAGCAACAGGAATCCTAACTAAGAAAGAGATGAATGTAGGGTTTTTTTTTTTTGGGGGGGGGGGGTTAGCTTCCTCCCTTTATCACTTAATGTATAATTTTCCATAAAATAACCATTCAGAATTGGTTTGTTAAAACTCTTGAGTTTCAATATTTGTAATTTCTACAAGTTCTAAAATTACTATGTTCCCCCAGAAATGTTTAATTTTTTCAGACTAAAAATGGTTTACTAAAGTCGGTTCAAATTTCCTTTGCAAAATTAATCTTGCCCTTGCTTTCAGTACTTATATTTTTATTTTATTGACTTAACTCTTCAGTTTCTAAAAAAATTTAACATCTTTAAAAAAACCTTAAAATGTAAAGATATTAAATTCTATAAAATGCAGACAACTAACGGATGCGCGTGCCACATTCATTACGAGTTTTGCTGACTGAGACTAGCAATCAGGAACCACTCGAATTCTAGGTCTTTAAGAATCATGGTGTTACCATTAATTATTTTTTAAGCTAAATTGTAACTTCCAAACTCCATAAAATTTTAAATTATTTAAATGATGTAGAATACTAGTATTACGTATGTTCGCAATGCCGTGAGATTCAGCACACACACAACCACCTCTCCCCCTGCTCCACCCGCCCTGGAGAGCACCAGCTGAGTTTCTATTTCTCGAGTTGGACTTCGTTAGACTGCGCAACCACAATTATATTTTTCTCTGTCTTGCTTACTTCATGTAGCATGACCTTAGTCCCTATTTAAACTTTCTCCAAAATAAAAATATCCTTTCTACCTTTTTGAGAAATCAGTTGACATAAATAGCTACAGTGTGTAATCTTCTGTGCCTCCCGTCCACTCCCCCAGTCCCTAGACAATAACCGGTAATGATTCTGTACATCAAATTGCCAGGAAAATCATAGGAACCTTTGCATATGCATTGACTTTCTCTATTTTCAATGTTTTATTTTTACAAGCAATGTTGCAATGTATTTTCTATAAAGTTATCTTTATATATTTCATTTACAACCTTGGGAATAAATATCTAGAAGTGGAAATAATAAGCTTAAAAACCTCAACATTTTTTTCTTTAAAAAAGATGTATGCGGGCTGGTGAGAGGGCTCAGTGGGTAAGAGCACCCGACTGCTCTTCCGAAGGTCCAGAGTTCAAATCCCAGCAACCACATGGTGGCTCACAACCATCCGTAACGAGATCTGGTGCCCTCTTCTGGAGTGTCTGAAGACAGCTACAGTGTACTTACATATAATAAATAAATAAATCTTAAAAAAAAAAAAAAGATGTATGCATATATTATATAATAGTACTCTGTTGCTGTCTCCAAACACACCAGAAGAGGGCAGGAGAGCCCATGGTTGTGAGCTCCCATGTGGTTGCTGGGATTTGAACTCAGGACCTCTGGAAGAGCAGCAGTCTTAACCTCTGATATGTATTTTTAAATTAAAATTTGATACCAATGCTGCTGCTTTATGTGTGTGTGGTAGTGGTGGGGCTCTCTTCTCCCACCCTTTGGGTTTTATGGATCAAGGTCAGGCCATCAGGCCACCGTGGCAAGTGAGTCCCTCTGTTCCACTTCTCTCCTCAGTACTAACTTTCTCAATGTGCTGGCTGTCTACTTGCTTGCCTAAGGAGCAAAACAACCTTCTGGGTCAAAATAAGTATACTTGGGTCTAGAAGCAATGTCCATTCAGTCACCTGGGCCAGGCAAAGAGCTGCTAGTTTACACTGCTTCATACTCTCAAGAGCCTAAGGCAATGCTCGCTCGCACGCACACACACACACACACACACACACACACACACACACACACACGCACGCCAGCTGCTCACCTGCGTCTCTCTTTTGCTTGAGCCGTCCTCAGTGTCTGACTGCCGCTCTTGCTCATTTTCATCACTCTAAAGCACATTGTCAGATTGTGTTACAAAAACAAACACTCGAAAAACAACAACAACAAAAAGCAAAACAGACACACTGAAAGTTTTTTTTTTTTTAACTTTTGGAATTGAAAATGATTCTGTAAAAAATTATACCATGAAGCTTTTAGGTGTGTTCAAACCTTTCTATATTAAAACCTTTAAATCTATTTTAAATCAGAAGCTTAATTTTTTAAAAAGATTTATTTATTTATTTTATGTATGTGGGTACACTACAGCTGTACAGATGGTTGTGAGCCATCATGTGGTTGCTTGGAATTGAACGCAGGACCTCTGCTCGCTCCTGTCCAAAGATTTATTTTATACGTAAGTTCACTGTAGCTGTTTTCATACACACCAGAACAGGGCATCAGATCTCATTACAGATGGTTGTGAACCACCATGTGGTTTCTGGGATTTGAACTCGGGACCTTTGGAAGAGCAGTCTTAACCGCTGAGCCATCTCTCCAGCCCAAATTAGAAGTTTTAAAGGAAACAAACCAATTTGCTTTTTTCCCTGTTGGCTCCTTACCATTCATTCTCACTTAGGCATCATTATCTCCCAGCTTTCAAAACTTTGTTGTTTTAAAAATTTTTTAATCTACTTTTAAGAGTTTCTGCCTGTACTTTGGAAGCTGCAAGTTACACTTTTGATATAAGGTTACTTTAGGATAAATGTGTATAATTTCCTAAACCTTTATTTCTGGTTTTATGATTCTAAAAGCAAAAACAAAAAATCAAAACCAGCCACATACATCCTTGATTATTGTCCTAGTGTAGTGTTATAGCTCCCCAGCCACAAAGGTAGACTTTGTTAAGTGCAAGAGCAGCCTATGGAGATGTGCGGGTTAGTTCAACTGGGTGACCTTCAGTGGAGGAATGTATACAGTTTACAGAGGAACATTTTTTATAGCATTTAAAAGAAATGTACTGCTAGATATAACAGCATAGGTGTACTTCAAAAACATAATACAGTTGTATACTCAAATGCCCTTAAGTTTGAAAATAAGAATGATGAAAACTGAGAGAAAATATGACTTTGTACTGCCATTTTTATGCTGTCATGAAACTACACTTACTAATTATGTTTCTAGATAAACTTCATTTTTGGATTGAGACTCTACATCTATTAATAACAAAGCATTTATTTGCCTAGAATGTATAATGTAATCCTTGGCAAATAAGTTACTAAAAATTAGAAAAACTACCAAGAGGCTACATTTAAAACTATAAAAATAAAGCCGGGCGTGGTGGCGCACGCCTTTAATCCCAGCACTCGGGAGGCAGAGGCAGGCGGATTTCTGAGTTCGAGGCCAGCCTGGTCTACAAAGTGAGTTCCAGGACAGCCAGGGCTACACAGAGAAACCCTGTCTCGAAAAACCAAAAAAAAAAAAAAAAAAAAAACAAAAAACTATAAAAATAATTTTGTTCCCTTAAAACTGTTATATAAAAGATAAATATTTTCACATTAACAGTGCCACCCCACATTATTCCATTTGCTAATAAATAGCAATATTAGGGTTATAATCTGAGATCTAGAAAAAGAAATTTATTTACTTGTGGTACTGGGAATTAAGCCTACAACTTTGCACCTGCTGGGCAAGTGAGGCCAATAACCCTAGGTTGAAAATTTTTCTTTTCACAGGACTACTGTAATCTTGCATTGTTTGAAAAAAAAAAAAAAAACCAGGTTCTTTTATGTACACTTATAATATAAAAATAAGATTAAATGTACAACATGGAAAGCATCTTTCTTTGAAGGGTCTATTAGCATTTTAAAATAATGTGTATACCATAACCAATAGCCATTATAATTATTCCAAAATTGGAATAGAATTTCTGATTCAGGGAGTAAATACACACATACACACCACACACACAAAATCTAGCTACTTGGTGACTATGTTTATAAAGCATTAAAAACTCAATAGACTGCTGATTTAAACCACCTCCTCTCAGCAATGTAGGGAACTATGAGCAAGTACTTCTGGGAGGGTAGGGTTTCTAAGAGGGCCTCACATCTTGTGTCCAGAAGGAGACTCCAGTAGATCGTCGTTTTTCTCTGGGTCGCCGTCGTTCTCTGATGGATTTAGGCTGTGACTTATCTTCCCCTTCTTTCTCCTCTTCTTTTTTCTCACCCTCTATTTATGGATTACACAAACAGCATGATTGCAATTTATCCTGAAAATGTTTTTACAAGCATCTGTCAAAACAGCTCTAGAGCCGGCTAGATGGTTCAGTGGGTAAACAGAATGCTGCCAGGCCGGGGACCACACAGCAGAAGGACAGATAAGGCATCTTCCGACCTCTGCAGGTGTGTCATCGCACTTACACACACACATATACCCCCGCCTAGCATGTACAAAATAAATAGTGCTCTAATTTTGTTAGCCTCTTTTGTAAAGCTTAGATTTCTTTAATTAAAATAATGTTTGCCCCCATCAGTACTCCTAAATGTATATTTGGTATAAACTTGCATTTTAATCTCCCATTATGACAAACACACGTTTAATGATCATGAGAACAAATTATCTCTACATTCTTGCTGTCCAAAATAAACCATCCGTAGAGACATATTTGTTGTGTAGAAAATGGCTGATGGGCAGGCAGGCTCGTCATTATTGTGTGTTAACAAGTTACTCGCAGCACTCCCGTGCTAGAGGAGAAAGCACACGGAAGCACACAATGGGACATGTGGCATTAGCCCTGTTGCAGCCTGCAGCCTCCACCATGTCTTCTAGCACTTCACTTCTATCCTAAGGGCAGATGCTTTCTTCTGAAAAGTTATCTTTCATTAAATGCAAATCAATATAAACATGTTAGTCTTAAGATGTCCGTTTCTTATCTGTATATGGCCTCTGCACTACAGGATTATTAGGACTTTGAATGTGCTAGCAATGCAGACAGGTACAGAACACTAATGACTGCACACTGTTTCTGCTCAGTACATCAGCTTACGATGGACTTCAGCTGCACTACTAATTAGGGAGACCGGCTCCCAGGATTACTGGAAAGAAAAGGTGGTTTCTTACCTCTCTCGTTTTCTTTGGCTAATCCCCGGGAGTAGGCAGAGGTAATACCTACAAGACTGTTTGGCCTGTTGAGCTGACTTGAGGCATAGAGTGTGCTTCCTAGAGTAGAGAGTGAGGAGGACGACGGAGCACTTGAACTTGAAGTTGACACAGGTCTGTAACGTGTGTAAGTCTGGGAAGCATCAAAACCCATTTGAAATATTAAAGACACATAAAACACAAACTGATTGCAAAAGAACAATATCGTTCTCATCATGCCAAAGCTGTCAGACTCCAGCCTACGCCTCTCATGCACGTCACAGTGCTTACGAGGCCATACATCTCAGCACTGTGAGAACGCTAAGAGCCAAGCAGACCATTACCTCATCGTATGTTCTTGAATACTTTTGTTTATATTCATCTTCTCTAGATGCTTCTGATTCCTTCTTTTCTTCTTGTTTCTCTTTATCTTGCTTTTCCTTTTCTTCTTTTTCTTTCTCTTCATTTTCTTGTTCTCTGGTTCTCGTAGAACGACTTCTTCCTATTGTTTTTTCAGCTTCCTGAAGATCAGTCAGTGTTACCCCCTGCACTCAAAAAAGGCATACATTGTGATACCTATTAGTGGTCATTTAAAAAGAACACTTTACAAGTTGATCCATCAAATATGAATGTTATTTTCACATAGCGACTCACATTCATTTTATGAAATCACAATAACGATAGGAATTGGGGAAGTTATAATTGTAGGTAAGAATCTGGATTCAAAACCTAAGAAAACAGTAAGAGGTGGAAAACCTCAATACATGTATCTAATTTAGAAGAGGGAGAGTCAATCTAGAGAATTTATATAATATACTATATGCATTCATTCTCGCATGTTAACTTGAGGTCTGACACAATCTTCAGTGTTCAGGTTGGACTCCTCAGAACAGGCTGGATGGGAAGTAGCTTAGGACCCAGCAACCACACCATTTTACAGGCCAAGTCCAAACAGCTGAGCCCGTGCTACCGAGCTCTGAGGAGGAGGAAAGGCAGCCATTCATAATCACAATGACCAGTAGGAAGCGAGACAGTCACTAGCCAGAGAGACACTCTTCACTCTTCTTACACCCCCATCTGCTGTTTTCTATACTGAGCACTAGGCCTCTTCTCCATCATCACTACACATTCATAAGACTTTAATAATCACAAGGTACCATATGGCTGGGTGGCAGCGGCACATATCTTTAATCCCGGCACTTGGGAGGCAGAGGCAGGGGGATCTTTGAGTTTGAGGCCAGTCTGGTCTACAGAGTGAGAGTGAGTTCCAGTAGAGCCAGAGCTACACAGAAACCTTGTCTAGAAAACCAAAAAAAAAAAAAAAAGGGAAACCTTATAATACATGCTAACACTTATGAATATGTTCTGTGCCAAAAACCAAATTAGGAATAGGGGATTAAAAAAACAACATTCAAAGAGACAAAGGATACTGATTAGCTGTAATGTGATACCTAAAGTCTATACACAAAAGCTGTAAGAGGATTACTACATCATCCTTATCTCTTCTGATTTTTCCCCCAGAGTGAAAATGAAAAACCCACTTATTAAGTATGTATATGCTCTCTATATTGTACACATTAGATATACCTGTGTTGACCGTCTAGACTGTCTTGCTTGTCTAGATCTTGCTTTTCTTTGGGATTCAGACTCTTCGTCCCTAACAGGAGTGAGGTATGACCTACAGTAATAAATAAAAAATTGTTAGTTGGAGAGTCAATATTTATGAGTAGAAATACTTATCAATGTTTGTGATTAAAACAAACAAGCACAGTGTTTAATGGGTTAAAAAAGAATCTTCAGAAAATGTTTGTACCTGGCTTTGAAACTCACTAATGCAATTATGACCATTTTCATTCAATTTTTATTTTATGTATACAGGTGAATTATCTATATGTACGTCTATACTACTTGCCTGCCTGATGCTCACATGACCATTGGGTCCCTCTGGGAGGGCTATGAACCACCATGTGGGTGTTGGGAACTGCAATTGGGCCTGCAAGAAGAATAAGTGCTCCCAACCACTGAGTAAGCTTTTCATCTCATTTCTTTCTGAACAGGAACCAGTTATACTTAGTATAGCATGCTGATTTCTCCCTTTCTATATTTAATGGTCTTAATTTTAAAGAAGCAATGAGAGGACTGAAGATTATGTTTTACTCCATTAAAAGAGATAAGAGATATAAGCACTTCACTGGCACAGAACCAATTCACAGGAACAGAGAGGATGACTCCAACCTCTAAGAATCACCTCATTCCACGTTACTTCTCTAGTGGCCCACAAGTCCACTACTAGCGCTGCCCACTTAACGAGCCAAGTTCTGTTATTTTTTATTATATAAAAAAGGAAAGGAGGGCTGGACATGTGGTGGCCCATGTTCTTAATCCCAGCTCCTGCGAGGCAGAAGGAAGCATTTCTCTGTGTGTTTGAGACCAGCCTGGTCTACAGGGCTATGCAGAGAGAGCCTGTTTCAAACAACCGAACCAAACCAAACCAAACCAAAAAACAAACAAACAAAAACTGGGAGTGAAGGTTTTATCTTTTCTATCTATAACTAAAATATTTTTATGTACATCTTCCTTCACAAACCTGACTCCAAATCCCTTACGATATCCATTTTGGCCTGTTTTGCTTTGCTGTAGCAGTGTTAAATGACTTGTCTCCGCCATGCTCTCCAAGGCCAGTTTTCTTTACTTGAATGCTCCTCTTTAGAGAGGCTCTGTCAGCTGTCCTGCTCACGTCAGCTTGTGTTAGTCACTGTTCTTTAACAAGCTCTGCAGTCAGCTGTGAGTTTTATGCTGTTTGTCTCTCTTCTACGAGCCCTTTAAACTCAGAGAATCTAGTAGTGCAGATTCACACTCCCTCTGCAGTGGGTTTCCCCTTAAATCCTTTAGAGGGCCTCAATTCCTTTCAAACATTGGGAATGTATTGATTACTGTCCATATTTCTGATTGTTTCTGAAGTCTGCTAAGACTAGAATATATGATTAATTGTTCTTAGCATCTGTTTTCTCAGATAAGTACTGGCAGATGACAAATTTCTTTCTTACAGGGGCTTTCAGTCTCGGCAGTTAGGGAACTTAGTTTGAACTAGGGTTAGGGTGAGAAGACTGCTTTCTTGTTGCTTCTGTGATTACAGCAACTGAGAGCAAGTCAATCAGGACAGGTCAAGTATGGTCACTTTTTTGGGACAGTGAGCAAATTTATAGAAGGGCAAAATTGTACCACAGCAATTAATTTGACTTAAGCTGTTTTTATGGTCTTTGTGCAAGCTTGTTTTATGTCATCCTGACACAAGTTTGAGTCATTTGGAGAAAGCCTGGTTTCAAGAAATACTGGGCATCTTCATCTGGCTGAGTATCACATCTTGATCAGAAAGATGTAACTGTTTCTTGTTTTATGTCCTCTTAGCCGCCATATTCTTGGTAGCTTTTTACCATGATGTTGTTAAAACTCTGTCATAGCAGCACATGTCTATCTGCAGGATAGCCCTTCTTTAACTCAAGTATTTAAAAAAAATATATCTTTTAGTTTCTATTTTTTAGCTTATGTTCATTGGTGTTTTGTCTATATGTATGTCTGTGTGAGGGTGTCAAAAAGCCCTGGAACTGGAGTTACAGACAAGTGTGAACTGTCACGTGGGTGCTAGGAATTGAATCTGGGTCTTCTGGAAGAACAGCCAGTGCGCTTAACAGCTGAGCCATTTCTCCAGCCCCTACAGAATACTTTCTTACCAAATCTCACCAAAAGACTAGTTTAGACCTAAATTCACAAACTCACCTTTTATTGCATAAGCCTGGATTATTTTTTAATTTCACTTCCAAATTTCCATGAATGTTAATTTCTCATAACTGTTTGTTAAGGAGATAAACTACCAGCTGAATGACTTGTAAAATCTGTGCACTTTAATTTTATATGCAATATCTGTTTCCAATTAGTATAAAACCATGGCCTTTTAATCAATTCAATGTTTTTGTTTTAATTAAAGATTTTTCTAATGATTTATTCTACAAAGTTTTATTTATTAATTGAAACAGATTTACTTATAATGGTATTTTAATTCATCAACCATACTCTATATTTAAAAAACTGAGTAACAGCCTTCTTATTTCACACTTAGCTTTTTTTCTTTCAGAGAAAATATATTTCTGTTTTGTTTTCTTTTAATAGAATTTTTCTATGTAGTCCAGACTGGCTTGGAAATCACTATTTAAGTCCAGACTGGCCTTAATCTTGTGGCTTTTCTGTCTCAGCCTCCTGGGTGCTGGAGGAATATAAAAAGACAATGGAAGAGAATAACTATATAAAGCAATGGTTCCATGCAAAGACAGTATTATTTGTAAGGGGCTCCTGTGCATTTCAAATGATGGTAAATAACAAGCCCTTTCTCTGAAACCATCTGCTATTATAGTCTACCATCTGACGGTAGTTTTTCTCTACCGTTAAACAAACATTTATCAGAGGGCTGAAAGATGACTTATGGATTAGAAAACTTGGTGTGTAAGCATGAGGGCCAGGGTTCAAATCCTTGGCTCCCACATAAAAGCTGGACGTGGCTACACATGCTTACAACTCCAGCATTAAGAGTTGAGAGAGGCAGATCTTGGAAGACAGTGTGTTCACAGAAAAACTGTTAAGAAAGCATGCAGAAAGGTGTATGTGCACAAGTATGCATGCATCTACAAACACCACAGATATACTACACCCCACCCACCCACAAATAAATTAATAAAAAATTAAGGCCTTGGAATTTTTAACTAAAAAGAAAGGAGGAATTTGATACAATCCTGATCAACTAAGGCAACTGAACAGTGTGCTACATAACTTCATTAGATCTTAATAGTAGAAAAAAAGAAATTTTTTCAGTCACAATTTATTATCTTTTTTTCCCCTAGCACTGATTACCAACCTTAGGACTGCACACCTGCCAGCAAGTATTCCTTCTATCACTAAGCCAAACTCCTAACCCTGCTCACTATATATTTTTGCCACTGTGTATATATTTTAAGACAAATAAATAATATATATTTCAGATTCTCTGGTAGAATTTAATGAAAAGATAACCAGAAAAAGCAAACAATTTATAAAAATTTCCAGCTAACTATTTCATGTGGAAGAAAGTCCAGCCACTAAAATTACTTTAGGTATTACTGAAACAGGACAGACTCTCTAGAAATATGAAACAGAAACAAGGTAAAAAGACACAACCATGGAAGGCCTTCAGTAGACTCACTTCCAAGCCAGCCTTCAGTAGGAAGGTGTCTCAGAAATATAATACCTAGGAGTTTACAGCAAAGAGAGGTTCAGGGTACAAGGCTAATATGAGACTGCTATTATGTCCTGTAATTTCTGTGAGAGTGGCCAGATGCACCTTCCCCAGCCCACAGCTGGGCAAGGCCCCACCCTGGGAATGGGATTTAAGCACAGGCAAGAGTAAAGAAAGTGGAGAAATCAGCAGCTCTGCGTCCAGGAGACGACAGCACAGCAGACACACACAGTGAGGGAACTGTTATGTCTGCTGACTCTTACAAACCCCTGCGAGAATGGCACAGGAAATACAGGACTTAAGCCAGTGGTCAACACGGTGTTAATCATCTGTGCACCTCTCCAGACCTCTCCCGCTGATGCAGATGATGTCGGTGGGTCTTTGTCTGTCACCATACAGACGGTGACAGCCAAGGGGTAACTACTGCCAACACCCAGAGACAGATAAGAAATCTAGGAAGAGATTGAAGGCAGACAGGACAGCCAGGCAGCAGAAAACGTGGGAACTAGACGAAGGGTCTGAAAACCAAATGAAAAAACCTGGAAAGCCAGAGTGTAGTAGGCTCTGTAAATTTTCTATGAAGGAACCTGGCTTTACTTCCATGTCTTTAACTGCTGATTCCACCCTAGTAACGATGGTGGTACACTAAGATGACCCTTTTAAAGCTCTTTCTGAAAGGCAGAACTGAGTTCCAGGACAGCCAGGGCTATACAGAGAAACCCTGTCTTGAAAAACAACAACAACAACAACAACAACAACAACAACAACAACAAAAAGAAAGGCAGAACTGTGATAGTGTTTAAGTAATAAAGACGGTTTTCAGTTTTAACAGAAAAAAAAGATAAACATTTTGTTTCTTATGCCACTAAAATAATCTTTGTTGCATGTAATAAAGATTATTTATTTACTTATTCATTTTTAAGGATTTATTTATTTATTATATGTATGTACACTGTAGCTGTCTTCAGACACCCCAGAAGAGGGAGTCAGATCTTTTTACTGTTGGTTGTGAGCCACCATGTGATCACTGGGATTTGAACTCAGGATCTTCTGAAGAGCAGTCGGTGCTCTTAACCACTGAGCTATCTCTCCAGCCCAAAGATTATTTTTTAATCTTTAATATCCTCCACTAAAATTAAGACTAATTTTTAAAAGCCATACCCTCCTCAATTATCTTCTTAAATGCAATCAATAAACCTGACGTAAGAATCAGTTTGAGTACTACAGCTGTCACGGAATACACAAGGCACTGGTTTTGAGCCTAGCTCTGACGGGGGAGGAAAGACGGGAGGAGAGAATCATATTTGATTCTAAAATAATTGCTGATTCTGAGGGGATATTCATTACATGCTGTCACTGAGACTTTTGTTTAAATTAAAAGCATGGAATAACAGAGTCTGGGCCTTTCTTTCCAAATGCTGATTTATAAGTAATTAAGATACAAGTGTCTCGGGCCGGGCGTGGTGGCGCACACCTTTAATCCCAGCACTCGGGAGGCAGAGGCAGGCAGATTTCTGAGTTCGAGGCCAGCCTGGTCTACAAAGTGAGTTTCAGGACAGCCAGGGCTATACAGAGAAACCCTGTCTTGAAAAACAAAAACAAAACTAAACAAAAAAGATAAAAGTGTCTCCAGTGTAACTCAATGGTAGACAGAAGCTCCTTGTTTGACCCCGAGTGAAGAAAAAGAGGAAGGAAGCAAAAGGAAGGACGAAAGGAGCTGGAGGGGGAAAGAACTGGGAAGACAGGGGAAGACAAAAGAGTGAACCTGGGACCGATACCTGAAGCAATGGCTTTACCACTAAGCTACACGGCTAAACCCATAAATCTTATAATGAAAATTAAACACAAAACTGTTTAAAATACATCTATTTCCTCTGTAACAAGAACAATTAATCTTGGTATGTTGTAATAATTTTCTCCCAAGTCTTCACAACACATGTGCTCTCTCTCTCTCTCTCTCTCTCTCTCTCTCTCTCTCTCTCTCTCTCTCACACACACACACACACACACACACACACACACACACTTTCAAATAACACTAAGATACTAACATCAAGGAAGGCAGTTGTCTGGCTTTGCCTTTGATTGACCCAGACATCAATTCTTTCAGAGATGACTAAAACGCCTAATTGCTAATAACTGCTAGCTGTGCCCATTTCCCTAGGCTGGAGTCAATACATAACATTTCATTTATTAGCCTATTAAGATGATTGGTCATTGTGGTGGTTTGAATGAGAATGCCTCTTAGGGTCACATATTTTAACACTCAGTTCCCAGTTGGGAGAGCTGCGTGAGGGGGCTTTGCAAGTCTGCCCTTGTTGGAGGAAGTATGCCATTGGTGATGGGCTCTGAGATATTAAAGACCCTGCCATTCCTAGCTCTTCCTCCTTCTTGTACTGCAGTTCAAGATGTGAGGAGCTCTCAGAATCCCTGTCTAGCCACAGCTGCCTGCCGCCTTTACCCAGACATTTATGGACTCTAACGCTATGAAGCTATAAGCAAAATCCCCTTATTCTTTTGTTAAAAAAGAATTATTTATTTTTTTTTGTATGTGAGCACACTGTATAGATGGTTGTGAGCCACCATGTGGTTGCTGGGAATTGAACTCAGGACCTCTGGAAGGTCCTGAGTTAACTGCTGAGCCAGCCATCTCTCTGGCCCACCCCCTTCTTCTATAAAACGCCTTGGTCATAGTATTTTAGCACAGAAACAGAAAAGTAATTACTAATACATATCACATTTCCAAGAATAACAAACAAACAAGCAAAGAACACAAAATACCAGAAACTGGCTAAGCATATCAGCAGAAACTAGTACTGAGAGGACCTGTACACACCTGCGTCTCTCCCTGACCTCGGAAACAGTGCCAGCAGTAGTTGTAGTCAGGGTGGTGGTGGAAGGAGCTGCAGCATTTACAACAGTTGGAGCCACAGGCATGGTCACTGCGGAGGGAGCACTGTCCTTTTCTCTCTCAGCACTATCCTCAGCCCACAAACGATTTGAGGTACTATAGCATCACAAGCAGCAACACAAAAAGAGAAAAGGAAAACAGCTAAACAACGAAAGCCATTTCTACAAGCTGAAAACAGGTGACCACAGGGATGGATTTTTTAAAAACACAAGATTAGTAATCAAACAGCTCATGCAGAGCTGCCAAAGAAATAAATTTTTATTTTAAGCAATATGATTTAAGACCTTAATATTTTTTCCCCAGACATGCATAATTGCTTGGTTTTTTTTTTTTTTGTTTTGTTTTTTTGATTTTTGGTTTTTTTTGGAACCAATTTTTAAAAACAATTTTGACACGGTAAATAAAAAAATCCAGAGCCCACATTTGTCTACACAACGATGCATGCACGCACATAAGCACACAGTAGACCTGAACACAGACTGTCTCTGTGACTCACCTGCTCTGTGTGCCTGCGGAGGAAGAACCCGGGGCAGTCTTTGCAGCAGTGCTTGTGCTGGGAGGGAGGCTTCTCTGAAGCCCCGCTGCAGAGGTGACTGTTGGTGTTGATGTGGTGCTTGGGACACTACAACTAATCAAATCGTCTTGTCTTCTACCAAAGGAGCAACTAAAGGAAAGAGGCACTTCTATGTAGGCTGTGCTGTATGTGGACGCTGCATTCACTCTCTCACTATCACACAGCTGCACACAGTAGAAAACAAACTCTGCTCCTCATCACACCACCAGCTCCAGCACCAAGAGTTGGACCTACAGTTGCTAGAGTATAGATTAATTTTACTGATTTGATGGTGTAGAATTTTATGCCTCCTCGTCCCAAAGCCTTCAATAACAGTCAACACTGAACATTTTCAGAATACGCTAGACCAAAAATGGTCATGCCAGGCTGGTTCTAAGAAAAATGTAGAGTGGATTCATTCAAGGGAAATAAGGCATATGGCCACTCCGAAGAAAAGTTTTTTGCAATGGGTTAACTCCTCAGGAGCGACCCGTGGTCTCTGTGTATGTGTTCATCTCTTACTCTTGCTTTCCACACAGAAGTAGAAGTGTCCTAGTCTCCACTATATCAGCATCAAGATTCTATGCCTTCATAGCTGAGTTGCAGTCCAAACAAATGTTCCAGATCATAGACAATAGGTAAATCAATTATGACAATATCCCATTTCAGACAATTTAGTCAATCATAAGAAGTTCCATTAAAAGTGCTAAAAGACATTTCATAATATTCCAAGTTTAATTAAACATCTATGCAGAGGATAAGTTAGAGTAAATCCACACCATCTTTATATTTACTGTGTCTCTAAATTAAATTTAGCACACAAAAAAGATGTAATATTTTAAAAAGATTTGCATAACTGATATTAAATCAGCGGCTATTTTTATAAGGCCATAGAGAAAGAAGCCACGTATAAAGTCCATCATACCTTCTATGGTAAGTGGATCCTTCATTGATCGAACTATTCTTTTTAAGATCATCTTCCCATTTTCTTCTTGTGTAAGAACTACTTGTTCGCAAACTTGAAGACTCTCTGTGGAGACAACAGCCTTCAGATTCTGGTAGGTAATTTCAGAAGAAGGTTATGAAAGGTGAAAAAGGGTAGATGTATTAAGGAAAACCCCATAGGGAACTTCAGGAGAGTTACCAAAAAGTGGGAGGAATTTTAGTTCTAGGAGTCAGTATATAACCCTAAATAAAAGCATTTAGAAGCATATTATTTATAAGACAAAATACTGTGATTTACAGCATAAGACAGATATGTAGGCATATAGATATATTATAAAATGACAAAAATATGTTGAGAACCTATACAATATATAAAATGTTAGCTGAAAAAAATGAAGATACATAATTAGACACTAAAGCATGACTACAAATAAAAAGTTCTTTAACACTTAAGAGTAAAAAATAAGAAATTAATTAAAACAAAACAAAACAAAACCAAAAATACCCCAAAACCCTGATAGTGATCATGCAGTGTTTCCCTTTTCCTTCCACCCTCCCCTCCCCTCCCTTCTCCCCGCCTCTCGTTTTTTTTTTTTTTTCTTCAAGAGAGGGTTTCTCTGTGTGGCCCTGGCTGTTGGAGAACCCTGAGAGATGCCCCTGCTCCTGTCTCCTGAGTGTACGTGTCTGAACCCATCTGTGTGTCCTCTGCTTTTGCTTTCCTTGCCACTCAGGAACATACTAAGCCTGCATGCTCTTGTCCCGCAGGACTGTACACCTGGTGTTCTGCTGGTACCGGACAGCCCTCTCTCTTCCTGAAAGCCCGCCCCCATGCTTACAGTCCTCACATCTAACACCAATGCTAACACTGCAGACTCTGCGGGGATGCACACAGCTGCCACACTGCACTCACCTGTTCTCCTTCTCTTCAATGTCAGACGTACTGGCTAGTCGTCTCGGGATTGTAGGGGTGACATATGCAAGTCTCGTTCCTTTGTTATCTTTCTCCTGACAACAGGAAAGTCATGAATGACAAAAGGTGCGATGAAAACATGAAGAGGTTTTAAATGACGTCCACGTCTGTGACTGTGCAGTCCTTTCCTAGTTTAGATCCTGAACTTCAGTACTCATACAAATCAGTGAGGTCCTCCAAAGCAATGAACAACAGCTCAGCTCCGCCAGCTCCCTTTCCTGCCCCCTAGGCTAAAGTTAGAAAATCACCTACTTCAGGAAAGGAAGAAAAATCCTTTATTAATGACTTTTTCTAAGGTTTGTATAAAGCTAATGTAGTAAGTTAAAATCCATTTATTTCTGTTGAAGACATAAAGTTCAAATACAGTTCAACAAGGAGCCACTTACAACTCTGACAATCCATGCTCTCAAATATTAAGGTATTCTAAACAGACATTATCGAAATTGTATTACTGCGACATGTGGCTGAGAGTATGTAGTGTTAGTGAAGTGACACTTCCACACTGCCAATATACTTGGCAATAAAGCTATAAGAAAGCAAAGCATTAAAGTGAGTGGGAAAGAAACCTCATAGTAGAATGTCTAATACAAGGTAACATTCAAGAGAAAGAAAACTGTATTGAAAAAACTTAAGTAGTCCAGTCATATGCAATTCAGTAAGAGAGCAATTTTGGTTGTACCTGTTGGTGCATTATAAACTCTCTCTTTCAAAATATAGTTAAATATAGTTAAAACTCATTAAGACATACTTGTATAAGATAAAAAAGGTAGCCTGGCAATTGCAAATAATAATTGAATTTAACTTGATCATGCTTACATGCTAAAAAAAAAATTGCGTTCCTTAACTCCGGGAAACTTACTCAATAATAAATAAAATAAACCTATTCATTCCCTAGAACATTCTACTCAAAAATCACGATTTGGAGGGCTGGAGAGATGGCTCGGTGGTTAAAAACATTCGATGCTCTTGCAGAGGAACTGGATTTGGTTCTTAGCACCCACACAGTGGGCCTACAACCATCTGTCACTCCAGTCCCAGGAAATGCAACATCTTCTGACTTCTGTGAGTGCCAGGCACTCATGCGGTGCACTTCCATACACACAGGCAAAACACTCATGCGGTGCACTTCCATACACACAGGCAAACACTCATGCGGTGCACTTCCATACACACAGGCAAACACTCATGCGGTGCACTTCCATACACACAGGCAAAACACTCATGCGGTGCACTTCCATACACACAGGCAAAACACTCATGCGGTGCACTTCCATACATACATGTATCAAATATATCAATCTAAACAAATATCAACAAGTTTTAAAAGCTTAGCATCTCCTCAAATTTCTTGTTTTATGCAAGCATAACTGCTCTTCCAGGCACTCACAAGACAGGAAGGACCATTCTACATTCTCGAGTCGGTGAGTTAAGCGGATACCCAAGAGCTAATGGTGCTTCCTAGGACATCTCTCTATTACCTTTTCTTTATTATCCAAAGAGGATGAGAGTCTCGGACTTGAAGCTGATCGTATCACCCCTGCAGTGTCTTTCTCCTTCTGGGCTTCTTTAGATGCAGTGATTTCAGCCAGGGCACCATAACTGCCAGTCTTTCTAAGTCCTAACCTCCAGGATGCAGGAGACTCATCTTTTCTTTCTTCTTCTTTGGGAGAAATTTTTGTAGTCGATGTTGGAAACTGGTTTTTATTTCATAAAAGACAAAAACAAGTTACTAAAACCAATTATTCCTTAATTTAGAAATAATTATTTACCGATAATGTCTAAAATTTTAAGTGATAGTTTCGGGAGAAAACACATTTACTAAGGTTAATGTCGTAAGGCAAAAATCTAAACCTTAGAGAGTAAATAGATAGCCTTTCTAGAGGTTAGCTTTATAAACACACACTACACACTTCATATCACACAGAAATGATGATGCAGATACAGAGAACAATGAGCACACTGTAAGGACTTGACCCATGCATCTTTGTAACCCACACTCATGAAGCTTGTTATGTCGTAACCCAGAAACTTGCACTCTTGCACATAGAAGTGCCTCACCATGGATTTTTCACCCTTACTGGGCACCAGTACAATGCCAGTTTTGCGCAAGCCCTGCCTCCATGATGCAGGATCTACTGACTCCACGGGCATGAGAGAAGCAATGAGATCAAACTAAAGCCAATTAAAATAAGAAGGGCAAGAGATACAGATTGAAAGTATGAAGACAGAAAAGGGAGGTGAAAAGAAAAAAAAAAAAATCAACCACACTTTTTTCCTATATTTCAACTTTATAATAAACGAACATTCAGTAAGAGTGTGATGGCCCTAGTTTCCTCAAGAGGTAATTGGGAAGAATCTAATAAAGAAAATTCTTACCCAGTTAATGGCACACAGAGCAGTATAGCACATGAGTGAAAAATTACTACATATGGACTTTGTTTTCAGTGATTTACACACCGTAGGTGAAAATTTAATTTTCTAAGTAAACTTAATTTAGTAGTATTTTAAAATATTTTAACTTTAAATTTACTGTTTATTCTTCCTAATAAATATTAATCTGTAATTTTAGTTACAACATATTTTATGCATAATTATTCTACTTCTCAGGGTTTTCACCAATATATTGGTTATCATGCTTAAAATATACTAGTTATTATCATTAAATAATTTACTTTATCAACTTCACCTTTTCCTTTTTTTTTTTTTTTTTTTTGGTTTTTCGAGACAGGGTTTCTCTGTATAGCCCTGGCTGTCCTGGAACTCACTTTGTAGACCAGGCTGGCCTCGAACTCAGAAATCCTCCTGCCTCTGTCTCCCGAGTGCTGGGATTAAAGGCGTGCGCCACCACGCCCGGCCAACTTCACCTTTTCAGTTCAAGAATTTTAATGCTCAATGCACAGAGAGGAGACTATATCAACTAAATATAACAAGGTATTGTTAATTAAAAAGAAAATACTTTTGCATGCATGGTCAAAATCTGCTCAAACTGTAGGTTAGCAGACCTTTAGTGATAGTACCATGATGCTAGGGACCACTTTTTTACAATATTTCCGGTAGCTTGTAATCATTTCCATCAAGAGTCTACTTAGTTCACATGACCCCAAATGCATCTGGAATTATTTCAGGATGTCAAACAAAGTAACAAGAATTCTACATAAGGTATACTGTAATCTTACTGGAGTAGCTAGTACACGTCCCAGTGCACAATCCTGTCTCTGCCTCTCTACTGCTGGATCATCAGAGTGTGTGCTATTATGTCTGACCACAAGTAGCTATCTATGCATTTTGGCAACACGCATGCACACCATGGCTACACTCTGGGCTTTGTAAAACATTGATCATATGTGAATGAGCATGCTTATGCTCTAATAGAAGTTTATTTAGGGGCAATGAAATCTGAATGTGTCAGAAAGTAGCATATTATGTATTTTCCCAAGTATTTAAAGATGTTAAAAACATTCTCTGCTTGTTTGCTATTTAAAAATAGGCATATTTTGTGAATTCCTGCTCCAACTGCATCTCCTGCAAACTGAAAGGTTTTTCCACTGTGACTAAGCAAACAGACAGCAGATACCATTTACGTGTATAACATAGGCCAGCATGTAAGAGATGCCTGCTCCTGTCTATCTCTAAGCTAAATTCTCATAACTCTGTATGAGTTATCTCAATATAACAACACTACAAGCACAAAAAAGAAATGCTACTATTGCTCTTTTAGACTTGACTCAACCAGAGCAGTAATATCAATTTTAAAAATGACATCACTATATTTTAGCAGCTGATTAACTCACATTTTTGATAACCTCCCATTTTATACATCAAGGATTTAGATCCAAGACCTGGTCCAGATATGTAAAAGTACCTTTCATTTGATTGGTACATGGAGAAATGTACTGAATACTTAACTGTAATCCTCTACTTGCACATTTTCTTCTTTTGCTTTTATAACAGGACACCATATCATCACTTTCTTAGTCTTCAGACCACGTCTGGTGTTTTTTTTTTTTTTTTTTCTGGCTAACAACCTGCCTTCGCCTACTCTTTCAATTCAACTACTCCAAGAGTCTACTCCCAGGTAGATGGGCTACCTTTGTTTTTCTGCCAAGGATTGAAATTAGTTTTCTCTTTCAAGCTAAATATTAAATTTATTAAACTTATTCTAAAATTTCCTACTCTCTACTCTAACCCAACCCTTAAATTACTAGCCTTAAAGTCAATCAGTCTGTCTATCTATCTATCTATCTATCTATCTATCTATCTATCTATCTATCTATGCACTGAGTCATCTTGCTAGCCCTAGACTTTTATTTTATTTACCTATAGATCAGACTACTTACAATTGCATTTGGACCTTAAACTTAACATGTATCAATCACATACTTTGCCTTATAAACTTTATCAGTTCTCTATTACTAGTAGTAGTGCTAATGTTGTTTCTTCAATGTCCCGTGTGTTTAAAAATTTGCAGTCATACTAATGTTCTTTTGACATTCTCTTTTATTGATAAGTCTGGGACCGTGTCTCTCAATGTCCTTCTGTGTTTTTAAAGCTCAAGGCTGTATCTCTTATCTCTATTCGTATACCTATCGTTGTGGGCAGTATTTCGTCAGGATCTCATCCCCATCACCCGTACTCACACAGGAACCGCCAGAGCAGCCTTACATAGAGAATGAACTCTCGCAGCACTGTTCGCACATTTACTGGGATTTCTTACAAGGAATAATTTATAAATTATTACTCTAGAAATGAAGGCATTCCATCATTTACCCCCATTTTCTGATTTATTCTATATATATGTGCCATGACACTAAACTTCCTCTCCCTAGTAGATACCATGCCTGCATACTCACTGTTTCTCTTGTCAAGTTATGCAAACTTGGTAGCAAGGTGCTGGCTAGTCACCCCTTAATTGATTTCAAATGCTCTCGTTTCATGACTTAAAACCGAATGTAATTTCCTCACCTTTACATATGTAGCTTTCTACATATGGTGGATGGTATATAACCCACAGCCTAAATCAGTCTTCATATAACTACTGTTTTGCTCAGCAAACTAAGTAGTCAGTGAGCCAGAATAACCGATTCTGAGAAAATTCTGAATTTTTACTAGCTAGGAGACAAATATAATTCACACTTACTTGAAACTGTGAGTTGTTGGAATCCTAACAATACTTACTTTAACTAGAGAAAGTCCCAATTTATTGTTAACTAACGATTTAAGGTCTAAAATCAAGCTGAATTTTTGTTGTTGTTTACCTTCAGAGTGTGTGTGTGTGTGTGTGTGTGTGTGTGTGTGTGTGTGTGTGTGTGTGAGAGAGAGAGAGAGAGAGAGAGAGAGAGAGAGAAATACTGAGCATCATGCACACTGGGAAGAGCTCTGTTACTAGGCTACAGTCCTAGACCAAGCTGATGGTTTCCATCCTAAGATGCCCACAGATTATCAGCTGGGCATTACTCACAGGCTTTTTCTCTTTTAGTTTGGGTTTATAACTTAAGGCAAGCAAACTGAACACATCTATCTTTAGCTAAATTAACCTTGTATACTAAAAGAATAGAAGTGACATGCAATGCTGTGTTATGTGCGTCCATCTGGGATCTAGTCCTTGGAGTGAGTGCACCCAAATTAATAGTCTGGGCTCTGACACACAAGGCTGGACAGCCTAAGATAACTGTGTTAGTATTAAAAACTGAGTACTGATATAAAACCTAAATTAGAACTCTGCTGAAAAATCTTTAAGATGTACTTGTAAACTCACTCATAAGTAAATCTGAATTTGCTAAATCTCTCTTCATGTTTATAGAAAAAACACTAAGTGCTAAATTAAAAGTGTTACGAAGTCTAAATATTGATATGTATACATATACATATATATATATATATACATATACACGTAAGCATATCATACTGTAAGACTGTTCTATCAGCAAAAATAATTCAGATTTTGAGTACCTAATGTCTTTAGTTTTGACATAATTGGTTATAAAATCTTAAGAATTTGAATTCAAAGAATGATCTTCAAAGAAGTCACATGATGGTTGAAATCTGAGAACAGAGATTTTCTAAATATATAAATTATAGAAGTAGATGTGTATGTTTAGTTCAGTTTAATTACAGACTCATGACTAAGATTTGGATTAAGCTTTTTTCTTTACAGGAGTAATATTATTATTCCATCCAGGTAATACAGATGCAAATTACTCTCAGCTAGTGACTAAATATCAGCTGAGAAGTGATCTAAGTCTAAGGCTATGCTTGAGAAGAAGATAACAGAACACAAGAAGTCTACTGCCAAATTTTTTCATCTTTATGAAAGGGATTGCTGAGTCAAATTACCAAAGAGAGAGCTGGTTTCTTGCCCAGACATTAGCAAGGGCTTATGAGAACTTGAAATAAACCTAGGATCTTAATAGACAATAAATCAAAAGCTAAATGAAAGAGACACAAATTTAGTATTCTCGGAAAGAGTACATGACAGTTTTAGAAGTAAAATAGAATATAAATATAGATCAGATAAACTTTCCTAGTAGTGGTTATAACGTGACAACAGTCTTCAAAACGCTGCAACACTGTGAGAGCATTTCCTATCAAGCATATGTGATTACAGTCATGAGAATAAGAGGTCTAGAAGAGTGAAGAAGGTAACTCAGGTCAGAAGCTTTCTGATGTCCAAACTATGCACCAGTGACATCCATGGATTTCTAGCATTGAAAATTTCTATTTTTCCTCCTTAGGTCGGTCTCTCTCTCTCTCTCTCTCTCTCTCTCTCTCTCTCTCTCTCTCTCTCTCATTCTTTAAACTTTTCTTTTAATAGTCCAGACTTTTATTCCTCTGACTGTTCCACATCCCACCCCACCCCACTCCTAGTGTTTTCTTAGGTTGAGCTTTATTTTTTTGCTAGTGTAGGGGATTGAATGCAGGGTTTCATGACTTCTGGACAAATACTCTATTACTGAGTTATAGCTCCATACCTCAGAGTTTTAGGAGAGAGTTATACTGACTCTACAGGTTTAAAAAATCTCCTATAGTTACAATTAAAAAATTAAAACCACATTTTAACCAACTTGCATATGACAATACTGCGTAGAAACACAGTGGGGATTAAAGCTGGGCATGGTGGCTCACTCCTTTAATCCCAACACTTGGGAGGCAGAGGCAGGGGGATTTCCGAGTTCGAGGCCAGCCTGGTCTACAAAGTGAGTTCCAGGACAGCCAGAAAAAAAGTCCAATCTCAAATCCCTTCGATCTAAACACTGCTAGATGTGCAACAGAGATACAACCACCAGCACCACGTCGGATACTATTTGAAGCACAATCTGGAAGACCTGCGCACACACATATATATTAATTAGCACAGATTAAATTACTATTCTGTAGATTATACAGTATGCACTATATCAAAGTTAACTCTCCTAAGCACCACTGCTTTACCACGGAAGGAGGGATAACGCATTTGTACCTAGGAGATACACATGGACACAGTCAGGAGGTTTAATGGCGACCGCAATACAGCTTTACATGTTCTGGAGAAAAACAATACCTGTATATTCAGAGAGGCACAAGTGAGCTCACTAAAGGTAAGTCAGGCCACAGAGGAGAAACCTTTGTGAAGAGACTGGAAGGTTAAGAAAAGCAAAGCAAAAAGCTCTTCATCACTGCGCTTGAGAGAGAGCAGCGCAGCACTGGGATTCCCTTCAAGCCTGCTGTGCTCTATCCCTCAACCAAATTGTACAATAGTAACTCTATCTTTGTTCTGTTTGGTAGGAAAGACAATTAATTTGCCCAAAGTGAGAACAACTAACCCAGGGAGAGGGCTGGCATTCTAACACGATTTTACTGGTCTGATAGAGGCATGTCAGGCACCTTGTATGAGATGGGGGGAAAAAATCTAGATTCTTGTTTTCCCTTGACTTGTAGGCCTCCACTGACTTTCTATGCTGTACTTTCTGGGGTGAGAAATTATCAGTATACACTTCTAGTTAAAAGAGACAAAGAATATAAAACTTAAATTTCTCAAAATAAAAGCCTAATGGAAATAAAAACTACCACAACCACCAATTTAAATATTATAAAGCTTTTTTGATTTCCTGCCATACTTTAATAACTAACACTTATTAACTATTCATTATAATATCAACTTACTATCAATTGTAAAAGGCAAAAAAAGTCACTATACCATGGCTCAGAGGAAATTACAAATTAAGAGCAGAAAAATATGGTATGTTTTGATAACAACTATAAACATTGAGAACTATTTTATTCAGGGAGTACAAATGGCACTTAAGCAAAGCACACGTATGTTTAACACTAGAATGTCGGCTTACCTTTTTAACAGGTGATGTAGGGGTCCCCTGGTTGGAAGACAGAGTAGGTGTTGTAACAGCTGCAGGGGCTGCCTGAGTGCTGGAAGTATGAGCATTGCTTACAGAAGCCATGGGCTTTGTCTTATCTATTCAAAACAAAACCAAAGTTATCAGGTGAGATCCTACAGGATTTTGGCTTCTGTGGCTCTTATTACTTTTTGTAAATAGATTTTTTTTAAAATAATTATTTGTTTGAGTATATGTTCACATATGTAGAGGCCCAAAGCCAAAACCATGGAAATTTCTCAGCAAATCTGAAGCCTACCAACTCTAGTTCCTCTAGCTAGCTAGTTTGCCCCAGGAATCTGCCTCTGTCTCCTGAAGACTGGTATCCTAAGTACCCACCATGTCTGCCTGGCTTTTCTCCTATGGGCCGTGGAGCTCTAAATCCTTTTGTTGTTGTTGTTTGGTTTTTTGTTTTTTGGTTTTTTTTTCGAGACAGGGTTTCTCTGTGTAGCCCTGGCTGTCCTGGAACTCACTCTGTAGACCAGGCTGGCCTCGAACTCGGAAACCCGCCTGCCTCTGCCTCCCGCGTGCTGGGATCTGCTGAGTTATCTCTCCAGCCCAAGCAGTAGGTTTTAAAAGAGTTTTTAGAAATCTGCCTATGTATGCTAAACTTTTAATAACCTTAAAAACAAAACAAAACCCAAAACCCATTTGAGAATAAAAGGTACAGATAGAACCTAACTTCTATAAACTAGAGGATGAAAATTTAACTCACATTTCAACTTTGAATGCTTAGCAATATTAATAAAAACCCTACAATAGCTATGAATTTTCTAAGTACTGAGTAAGTAACTATTACTGAAGACCATTATTTCAAGAAACCTAAAAAATACTTTTGACAACAATTAACTTACGGTCATGTCAATATGGCTAAGTGTTCCAGAGAATATGACTTTCTTGCTTCTAAGAAACTTAAAGTTAAATATGAACAATTTCATCTTTCTAGAAATAACCTACTCAACTAATAGGGTTGTCATTAAAAAAAAAAACAAACCCCACTGTCCGTCTATTTCCAGCACTATTGTAGGCACCGAGGAACTCAATCACTGAAGGGAAGTATCAACTATCTTAACTGCATTGAGTGTCCTTCTAGGACACACGATGAACTCACATGCAACCATCCAGCTTGGTAAGTAACTATATCAATTCTAGGACTCCTGTCCCACAGTACAGGTGCTACATAGTACTTGAGTACACCGAAGGAGTATACACAAACTGAACGTCTACTTTAAACCCTCATAATTGCCTCTTTGGAAGGAAGGAAAGGAAAGCTAAGATACATGTTAAAGAAAACTGTATACAATATCTTCATATTTTATTAAAAGAAAAATTTGAAGTATGGTTGAGCTTCAAGAACTATTACATCTGAAGTCTTAGAATATGAGTTTTTATTGTTTTATATACTTTGCAGTATCTTCAACTGTCTTAAAACAAACAAATTACTCCATAGCCTCTCAGGAAAGGCTTGTCTCAGCAGCCCTCTCCTCCTCTCCTTGACCATCTTAGGGAAAATGTGGGAAGTTTACAGAGCCAGCCTTCTAGGCTAGTGAATCACAGTAATCAGAAGATGTGGTCTTGAGCTGAGGGGAAACCCGGAAACTATCTGCACCATCCTATAGGAGTCCCAGAACATTCTGAAAAGCCTCTGCACCTTCTTCAAGTCTAAACACACCATGGCAAGAAGCAGAGGAGCCCCAGTCTCCTGACAAGTCCTCAGCAACAAATTTACAGGTTACCGATAGAGACGCAACAGGTATTATGAAGCAAACCTACACCAAAGCTTAAACCCGAAGTCTATTCTTATCTTATTCCCAACTACAAGCTCAGTACAATTACAATCAATGCACCCTTCCTATCTCACCCGTTTCTGCCTCTGATTCTGAATCGTCCTCCTCGTCCTCCTCGCTGGAACAGCTCGACTCGTCCTTCTTGCCTTCTTCCTCCTCATCAGCCTTCTCTTGCTCCAGAGACTCGATGCGAGATGCATTTTTCTCTGTCTCAATAATCAACGTTTCCTTGCTGCGATTTCAAACATGAAAGGTTCAAAAGCATTAACCCGTTCATAACAGTGAGGAAACCTGCTTATAATTTACTCACTTTTTTCTTCTTTATTTAATTAGATATTTTCTTTATTTACATTTCAAATGTTATCCCCTTTCCTAGTTTCCCCTCGGAAAACCCCCCTATCCCCTCCCCCCTTCCCCTGCTCTCCAACTCACCCACTCCCATTCCCAGTCCTGGCCTTTCCTACTTTACTCATTTTTTTAAAATATTTTTATTAGGTATTTTCCTCAATTAAATTTCCAATGCTATCCCAAAAGTCCCCCATAACTCCCCCCCGCTCCCCTACCCACCCATTCCCACTTTTTGGCCCTGGCGTTCCCCTGTACTGGGGCATATAAAGTTTGCGTGTCCACTTTACTCACTTTTTAAAAGCCTTCTGTGGTTGATTGTTTTCCATATTTGCTGTGGACTCGATCAGTGGAGATTTCTTATCCCGCTTCTCACTATGGAGCTTTATCCACAATTATGTAAAGAAACAGGAAGGGTGGCATGAAGTAGCAAAGTACAAAGTACAAGGAGAACAGAGTTTTAAAAAGTGGCATTATAAAAAGATCTAAATTTTGGCTGCAAAGGAAAAGCTTGAAAAACACTTGGCAATTTGTAAACAACACCACAACCCAGTAATTCTAACCAACCAATAAAAAGAGAAGGTTAACTCGTCTAACTTCAGTTCACAAAGAAGTCAGGGCCCACTGTCTACATAAGGTGGGTGTTGCCAGGAACTTATGTAGAATCAGTTTCCTAGTTATGAAGTTCCTTATATGTTTGGGCCTGCTATTATAAACTCAGCTTACTATAACACCACTAAGCATGTTGTCTTAGGAAATTAGAAAAACATGTTATAAATACTCAGATTTTTAGAAAGCAAGACAGAGAAATAGGCAATCAATATTATGAGCGACCACCAGCAGCAGCCCACATTCAAGCCCACTGTCATTTCATTTGATTATGAAGGTAAGAAGTAAGAAACATCAGAACACCGCAAATGCTTGAAATTCAAAGCTATAGAGAATTCATTAATATAAGTATTCTTAGCAGTTAAACATACCAGAGTTTGTTTTTTTTGCAACTCTTCTAGATATCCCAAAATGTCTTCATCTGCTACATCAAAGGCTGTTTGGCCCTAGACAGGAAATGAGAAGTAGCAACAGTAAAAAGTCAATATACCATAAAATGACATCAACAATTCTTACTAATTACACAGCTATCTAGGTAAGTGTGCGTACACTCACACAGTGCTGTTTGTGTAGGTATATATGCATGTGTATGAGTGTGCTCTATCTAACAGACCTGGTCTCTCGTAGGCCTGGAACTCACCAAGTAAGCTAGGCTAGGCCAGTGAACCCAACAGATCCACTTGCCTCTGCGCCCCAGCTCTGGAAATAAAAGCACAGGCTGCCACACTCAGCTTTTATATGAGTTCAGGGAATTAAACTTGGATCATAAGACTAGCAAGGCAAGCACTTCACTGACTTAAGGTATCTCTCCAGCCCCGAGAATCATGTTTGATGGAAGTTAAAAATGATAGACTATACAGGACTCCAAGGACACATGAGAAACGCATGTGAGAATACCTTCCATATACTTTAGGACCAGAATGAGTGCATTGTTTTGAGAATATTAACAGCTGCAACTCCCTTGCTACAATTTAGAAGTAAAATTTCACCATCCTCAAAAGAATAAGCAGATCCTTCTTGTACCATCTTCCCATTCCTCCTAACCCACCTTGTATCTATCTGTATGTTGATCACTTTACATGGATCAAACTGAACAACTCTCTGCTAGATACTCTTTGGGATAGGCTTCTTTTACCTCACATGCTGTGAGATTAATCTCTGTCATGACATGTGTGACTACTTCACTCCCTTTTACTGGAAAACACAATTCCCTGACTCTGCTCATTTTGCTAATGTAAATCATTTGCTTTGGCTTTCCGCCTAACATAAGCACTGCTGCCGAGTAAGAGCAGGATGCTCCTGCAGAGTGGTGACTGCCTAGAGCTCCAGTTCTAAGGGATCTGCTGCCTACACCCAAGCGCACCTGCACTCAACTGCACACACAAATTACAATAATAAAGGCAAATGAAGCCCCATCATGAACAAAACAATTCTGTTTGTGGGCTACTCCCACGTTCAAAGTGGAATAATGTGGTAACTCTAGGATTTGAGACCTTTTAACTTGATTATCTTCTAAAACTTGACTAAAGATGTATGGATACATGAAGGTGTACATGCAGTGTGTGTGTGCATATGCAGCAACCTCAATGCTCAGTTTCAAAATTACTTCAAAGGAACATTTGTCAGTCTACTTTTATTCCCTGTGGTAATAAAATTCCCCATTTCTGCCTTAAAAGCTAAGAATTAAATTGAGTTAAAAAAATCCTGTTATAAAACAACTGATCCAAATTTTAACATAGTATGTACTTTCAATTTTGTATTCCTTGTACAATTCAAAAATTTTAGAAACTCTTCTAACTTAATGCAACTTGTATCTAAAATCATGTTATTACAGACTCAAGATCATGCTCTTAGGGTCAAATAACTCAATTACTCCTTAAAATTTACCAACTCGTACAAATAAAATACCACCCTGAACTTTTGGATTGTAATTACATTTTTGAAGCAAAATAAGAAAGGGTTCTTTTAATAACCAAGGAATTTCTCTTTTAATAGTTAGAAACGGGGTTCCCTTACTAACCTTTCTTTTCATTTTCTCCCTTCATTAATGACTCTACTTTGCAAACAGCAGCTGATAGAGAATGAAAACTCAAGTAAAATGTGGCCCATACACAGAGAAAAATTTCCCATGTAAACTGCACACCTCTACCACCCAGCCACAGGTACCAATCACATAACCACGACTGTCACGCAATCTGTAAGACACTAAGATGTGGAAGGAGACCCTGAACACTGTAACTATCCCCACGGGCCTCTGGCTTCACTACTGGGATGCAAGCACAGGAAAGCAGCTCAGTCATGTAGAGCAGCTGGAAACAACCAAGGACTCGGTGATGAGAGACCGAAAAGTAGGAGCTCGTGTCAAAGCAAAGGAACAGAACAAGCTGCTTGAACATCAGTTCAGTCTACCTACAAATTAGCAAAGCCACAGATCTAGCAAGAACATGGCTTAATTCACCCTCTCTGCAGTTTTTTCTCACCCGTTTTAAATGAATTGCTTTTGCAGACCTAATTCTTCTTTTAGTCTTTGGTGGAAGTACTAGTGAAGTCAGCTGGTACAAAACTGATGATGATTCCCAGTGTTCAGATGGACAGCCTGAGTGTCTAGCTGATAGAGAACGGGGAATATGATCTAGGTCTGTACTGCTGGAGCCTTTAATTTGAGTTCATAGCAAGAAACAATGAGGTCAGGCAGGGTCACAATGGAAAACAAACACCACTGCTCATTAGTGGCAGGAACACTTAAACCTGCACAGCATCAAGCTAATAACATATTCTAATCATTGTGCATTAACAGAAATTCCAATAAGAAAAGTATTATCCTTGATATTAAAGAAGAGATAATAGGTACATTCTTGTAAAGAATTATTTTAATAAGCCAACAAAGCAAAATAAAAGCTTTTATATTTAAAATCAATGTTAAGAGCTAAAATGATAATTTATAGTTTGCCAACAAGTTAAAAAGTTGAGAAAAAATTTCTATTTACTTTTAGAAGATCAACTTCCATGCAGGAGTTTTTATTGATTTTATAGAATTTATACATTTCTATATTAATATTATTTCCACATATCATATATTATATATATTTTTTTTAAAAATCAATGTGTATGGTTTGAACATGTGTAGGCATGTTGGCATGTGTGGAGCCCTAACCTATGTTTCTGACTGTTAGTTAATTCACAGAAATACTCATAGCGCTTTAAGAACATTTACTTTGTTTTCAAAGGATTGGTTAAAAGAGTACTAACAAATGGGACATGTCGAGATGACTCAGAGGTTAAGACCACTGACTGCTCTGATGGGAAACAAGCTCAAATTTCAGAACTCTCATGGTGACTCAACTAGCTACAGCTCCAGTTCCAGAAACTCCAAGTACTTCTTCGGGCCTCCTTGGACTCTGTGCATACATATGTACAGACAAACATGCAGCAGAGCACCCATGCATAGAAAATAAAGGGAATTCTTTAAAAGGCACTAACTAAAGAATGAAATAACATGATAAATTCATATAGTAGGCTTACACAATTGGCTCAAAATGAGTTTTTCTACCTAAATATAAGATATGCCAAGTATGGGGGTTCACCTCTATAATTCTGGCAGTAGAAAGTCTATGGTAGAAGAGAGGTCAGCCTAGACACATAGTGCGTGGAAGATAGTCTTGAGCTATTAGAGAAAACATTTTCTCAAAAAGAAAAAGGTTCTGGAATTGGTGTCACATGCCTTTAGTCCCAGGATTTGGGAAGCAGAGACAGGCAGATCTCCATGAGTTCAAGGCCAGCCTGGTTTACACATTGAGTTCTAGGACAGCCACGTAGAAACCCTATTTAAAGTAGAGGAGGGGGAGACAAACAGATACACCATGACATACTATTTTTTTTTTAATTAGGTATTTTCTTAATTTACATTTCCAGTGCTATCTCAAAAGTCCCCCGTACCACCCCCCCCACCCACTCCCACTTCTTGGCCCTGGCGTTCCCCTGTACTGAGGCATATAAAGTTTGCATGACCAATGGGCCTCTCTCTCCAGTGATGGCCGACTAGGCCATCTTTTGATACATATGCAGCTAGAGACAAGAGCTCCGGGGTACTGGTTAGTTCATATTGTTGTTCCACCTATAGGGTTGCAGATCCCTTTAGCTCCTTGGGTACTTTCTCTAGATTCTCCATTGGGGGCCCTGTGATCCATCCAATAGCTGACTGTGAGCATCCACTTCTGTGTTTGCTATTTTTAAGTCCAATCAGTAAAAATAAAGCAGAATGATTAGCAAGATGGCCCAGGAGTTAATAGTACTGTTGCGGGGGCTGGAGAGATGGCTCAGCGGTTAAGAGCACCGACTGCTCTTGCGAAGGTCCTGAGTTCAAATCCCAGCAACCGCATGGTGGCTCACAACCATCTGTAATGGAATCTGATGCCCTCTTCTGTGTGTCTGAAGAACAGCTACAGTGTACTCACATACATAAAATAAATAACTCTTAAAAAAAAAAAAAAGTAAGTACTGTTGCCTTGCAGAGGCCCTGACTTCTGTTCCCAGCATCCACACGGTGGCTCACAACCATCTCTAACTCCAGTCCAGAAGATCTGACATTTTCTGACCTGTGCAGGCACCAGGCACGTGTGTGGTGTACATGTATACATATATGCAGGCAAAAAATTTATATATATAAAATAAAATGAAAATCTAATAAGAAAAAATTAAGCCAAAAGAAAAAACAGAGAAGACAGTTAACTCACAAAGGAAAGTTATGTAAATATTGAATTCTTTAATAAAAACTTTAAAACTATGATTAAATACAGTACAAAACATTTAGAGTTCTATCTTATGTCTATTATAATGTTTTTAATGTCTTACCTTTTTAAAATAAATTATTTTAGATAAGAGTTTGGATATTTTATAAGAGAAATATTGGTACAGATAAAAATAAACACTGTAGAGAAACAGAAAACTAAAGAAAACCCCTTACAGGGAGGTTTTAAGAAAATCATTCAGTTTCTCGGCGCACATTCCTAAATGTACATACACAATCTCTGGGGAACTGGTGAGAGGGGAACATTAAATAATAGATCCGGAGAGGGTGGGACAAGATAGAACACGTGACACAGTGATCTCAAAGTCATGTATAGAGAGCCATTAACCACATACAAGTTTATGCTGATTAAAGAAACTGCTCTAATACTAATAAGAAAACTCAATGTTATGAAATAAAATGATTTTATTTTCTTGTATCCCAATGCATAATTATGAGTTATACCTAAGAAGAAAATAAATATAGGCCAAAGGCAAAATTAAATTATTTTTCTCCTACAGATTATGTACTAAATATGTCTAAGGAGACCATCAATCCAGCCAGGGAAAGAAAGTATGTTCATAATCAGAAGTTATATATTCTTTTTGGAAAACTATTTCAACCCATTAAAACAAAACAAACAAACAAACAAACAAACAAACAAACAAAAATCAAAAAAGCTCCTACCCCTCCCTTCTAGTGTTCTTTGAAAGTCACTAATAATACTAAATAAACCAATTATCAACACTAGCAATGTGAGTGAATAGGTAGCCTGTTAGGATACTGGAGGAAAGCTGAAATGCAGGCCAGAGTTCAGATGGTAACAGACAGAACACATACTTTAAGCTTTCAATTGTGAGTATGTGAAACCTGTTTACCAATATGGAGTAGGAGAGTAACTAGCATTCCTGGTAAAAGGATATTGTTAGAAAGGGAAAAGTGATCCAAAAAATTTGGTAACTTAATTCTATAGAAATATGATGTATAGCACAGCATGTATTTCTTCCCTCATTTCCTTTATCCAATTATGGATCATAAAGTAAATAATTTACTCATTGAATTTTCTTATAAACGCTGAACCTCAATAATCTCGTCTCACTATCCACTGTCACTTGATCACTGTGTCTGTGTGCAGGCTCTAAGAGTATCTATCTATCATCAGCCAGGTGGGGTCCTGAAAGCCTGTCATTTCAGTACTTGGAAGCTGGAAGCAAGAGAATCAATACAAACCTTAGCTACATATGGAAGGTAAGGTCAGCTTTGTATGAGACCCTGCCTCAAAACCAACCAACCAACCAACCAACAAGTCCAAGCCCTAAAGACTATCAGAAACACCCTGGTACACTGTTCTAGCTTCTACAGACGGCAGCAAGCATTTAGACACACATACTTTCTTAACTTATGTATATCTAAAAATATAGTAGGTATGCAAGAACTCAAATGCTTTGCTCTGTTTTCTCCAGAACAGAACCATAAACAACTCATATGGAAGATAAAACAGCTTAAAAGTTAGTAAGTGAGTTAATGACGGACAGTAGATAGAGATCCCATGATTTATCATCTCTCACGGGCCGCGTTGAAAGTACGTTTAAAAGGCCTACCACTTTGTTGACCGTCTCCATATCACACAGATTGTCCACTAAAATCCGACATGCTTCTTCTTTACCCCAATGAGCTGCAGCATGAAGAGGTGTCCAGCCATCATAATCTTTAATATTAACATCATAGCCTGCCTGTATTAAAAGTCTAAAGAAATTACAGTGAATTAGATAATCATTAAAATCTCGAAATTAACAAACATCATCAGAAGCTTTCTACCATGCAATTTAACCACAATTTGCAGTTTAATTCTTTTGAGACTTCCAATTCCTCCGCCTCTTAATGAATTAACTCGGGCAAGTGGTAAGTAATCTACAGAAGACACTCTTGAGTCATTGCCACAAAAAGGAGGTTTTAATTAATTCCTAATGATCCTAACTTATAGTTTGATATGACACTGATTAATTTTTGTTAGTATCACTTGCAAGTAAAAATTTTCATGGAAAAGCCCAGTTTTAAGCTTAAGCACAATGGATCAATGTATATATAAAGCTTATTTACTGCAAGAGCTATCTTTAGGTGTCCAGATAATATATCATCTCAGGCCAGATGTGGCCTAGAAGTACAGCAGAATCCAAGAGGCGTATTTTGTAAGACTTGGTGACTTTGCACTGGAGGAAATGGTTTATGGAAGCTTGTGAACCTTCATGATCTGCTATCAAAAATTTCAAAAGAAACAGATAATCTGACGGTTAGAAACAAACAAAGCAAGACACGTCTTTCAAGGGCATCGAGTCATATATTTTGCAGCAGTAGAAAGCAGATATCCACATCACTAACAAGCTATAAAATAGGAATAAATTTTAATACAATGCAAAGTTACATAAATCAGCATGCCCTTCTATCTGCATACTGGCACCAACCTTTGTTTCACTCAAAAATTATGTTCTCATAATGAACCTATAAATTGCACATAGCACAGCCCACACACAGGCAAACGATGCTTTACATCAGAAATCTGGAACACTTTTACCTGACTGTCCAAGATGGTGAACTTGAGAAGGTCTTCTTACCTACAGGAGGTGGTAGTGACAGCTAATATATAGTCAGCTCTATGTGTTTACTGTTAAGAAGTGAAGGTTGTGTGTGAATGCTCATATCTGTAATCACTGCACTTATGTGGCAGAGGCAGGATGACTGCTGCCAGCCTGGGTTACAGAGTCAGACTCGGTATAACAAGCCAAACCATGAGGCATAGAAATCAGCCTACTTATTAATAATATCTAGTCACAGCAGTTATTTACAAACCCAGCCTAGTAACAGAGCCATCCTAAGAACTTGCTTTAATAAAAACTATTCTCTAGCATAACTACAGTACTATTGAATCCGTACATTCAGGCTCTGTCTAACTACATGTATTTGGTTGGTTTTGAGACTGTCTTTCTATATCTGACAAGCCAATGATGACCCTGCCTTCAGTTCTGTAGTGGAGGGAATGCAGGGATGTACCACTATGCCAGCTACTTTTATACACAGGATATTGGTACAAAAATAATCTTTATAATAATCCTATACGCTGCTTATACTATTGCCTGGTACCCATCTACAGACTAGTATTTAAAAGCAATGATCTAAAGAACAGGCTAACAAATGTAAACCCAGAGATTTATATTAAAGCAGATCTCCACTATTGTATGCATGATCTGAGATTTTATTAATAGAGCAGAAATAGCACTAGACTATTAGATACTAAAAACATATCCTTATTAGGGACTATGAACTTTAATAATATTAATCTCCTGAGCAACACATACTTGGGAGGATATGTAGAGGGAAGACTTAAGCAGGAGTATACATCTTCTTCAACAAACACATTCTTTACATGTTCTATGAGGACACTTAGGAAAAAAGAAAGAAAACAAACCCAAATGAAAGAAAGAAGAAAGAAAGGACAAGAAGAACACCTCCACTCAAGGAGCATCTACGATGGAAAGAGAGTGAGAAGCTGCAGTCCTGCAGGCAGGTCTATGGAGTTACAACGCTGAAGAGGAGGAAAGGGCACCAAGGTCAGCTGGAAGGAGCCGTGTAGGGGAGGCAGGGAGGGGAAGCGCAAGACTCCACTCTACGCAGTTTATTTGTCCAAGTACCAAACACATGCGAACACAAACACATACTGAGACCCACAGAATACAGGAGGACCTTTTCCCAGGATGAACGTCAATAATTAGCTTTACTTTACCACCTTAACGATACTAGAGATTTTGATAATTCCATGAGATGTTTCATTACAAATCTAATTTTTAAAAATGATACTTATTCTTCACTTGATTGTTATTTCATAATAATCCTAACACTCTTTCTAAAATATAAAAGAAAATTTCTCACGTATGTTTTAATTGCTACAGAGTCTTCCAGGGAAATTGTGTACCATGATTTATTAAGTCATTCTCCTCTTATTACAAACTATGTAGCATACACCTTTATTCTTATGTGTGTAAGAATATCTGTAAGAAAATTACTAGAAGTAGATCTGCTGAGGTAAGGAATAATGGTTATTTGGTTGGTAAGTCACTGTAGTCATATCACTTGTTAATGGAGTTGGGAAAATATGGAAAAGTTTTAGACTAGAAAAAAATAGGTAGGGATAAGAAGACTAATTAAAGCACTTTACCACTAAGAGAGACCTGCATTACTGAAGGTGAAATTAAAATGGCCAGGCAATCTGGGAAGGGTTCCTTAGTTATTTCTATTGAGAGGAAGGCCCATATATAGGCACAAGCGTGCCCATGTGCACACTAACATAAAGGAACTCTGTTGCAAAGAAATTAGCTGATCACTGTACAGTGTCATATAGTCACAGATGTTTATGGATTAAAATTTAATATCATAGTATTAGCAATTTGATTTCTAGTGTTTTTATAATAAAAAAGCAAACGATTTACGTATTGTTTTTATTCTCAATATGGGAGCTGCCAATGACTTGAATAATTATCAGTTAGGTAACATATAATGGTTTGTTGACACTTAAGTCCAGCTTATGAGAAAACTGTAACTAAAACATACAACAGAAATATTCAAAATTTGAGAAAGAACTTTAGAAGCCAAATCAATTCTATTCAAGATCGTCTTCCAAATAGTATCTGCACATATTTTAAGAAAAGGAGTAACAAAATTAAGAAAAATGAAGTATAGAAACTGTAAAAAGTAGGACGTACTTTAACACTTCTGTATAGCCTTTGGCGGCCGCCACGTGGAGTGCTGTGCCCCCGGACTTTGCATGCCGGACGTCACTGATGTGGCCGCTGTTTAACCACTGCCTCGCGTCTCTTAGCATTACGCGCTCCTCCTCTTTCCGAGCCGCTTCTATATCAACACCTTTGGGGGAAAAGCCATATAAACATTATTTTCGTTTTCCTTACTAGAGAATATTCTTCCCAGTTCTACACAGTGAAATAAGATTACCAAAAAATTAATGTTAAAAAAAACCCTAACAAACCATGATTTTAAAAAAAAATAGTTGCTGATTATTTGTTTAATAAAGGAATGTGAAATACAACAGATATTTCATTAGCCTTCTCAGTCAATTATTTAGCATTTGATCCACAATATTATTTTAGTTATGGCTTAGTTTTTTCTTTTTTTGGTTTTTCGAGACAGGGTTTCTCTGTATAGCCCTGGCTGTCCTGGAACTCACTTTGTAGACCAGGCTGTCCTTGAACTCAGAAATCTGCCTGCCTCTACCTCTGGAGTGCATGGCTTGTTTTTTGATACAGGGTCTCACTGTGTAGCCTCTAACAGTCTGTACCTAGCTTTGTAAACCACACTGGCCTTGAATCAAGAGTTATCTTAAATGCTGAGATTAAATGCATGATACCACATCAAGTGTGGTTATGCCTTCTAATTGCTCTAAGCACTTATCAAGGTGCAGCATCCTATGGTCAAAAAAAAAAAGGTTTTGAAGAATTATATATAAATAATTCTCAAACATATATATTTTATCAAATCACACACACACACACACACACACACACACACACACACACACACACATTCTCGCTTGCTCGCGTGAATGCATCGGGCCCTAAACTGCTTTCTCTTTCTCTCTAGACACCTTTTCTTTTTTAGTATAGCATTTTCTTCATACAATCAGTACTGTCTAAGTCACAGAGAAATTCTTTCATTTCAAAGTATTATAAGTACTGTCCTTGGCTAAGGTGATAAAAGCAGGAAAAATACAAAAATGAATAGAATTTTCTCTTTACAATTTTCAAAGAGCTCTATACTTTGAGGGGGAAATTAAATTATTAAAGATAATGGTGAAACTCCTAAATGATCTTATGTTTTCTTAAAGTTTTAATTAATGGTTATTTAATATATGACAGATATTACAATGTATTTATAAGCTATTGTATTCCAGAAGACTGAGCTTATAAAAAGTAGATATATTTCCTTATTTGGTACCTCTACCATCTGGTAGGATATAGGAAATAAGCTTAAACTTGGTAAGCTCAGATAAGCTTAAACAAGCTTGGTAAGAAAATAGTTTCTGAGTGAGTGAATAAATAAATGAGTAAAATATAACAAGCCTTTCATCCCCTTAGCCAGGATCTTTCTCACAGTCCTTATTATGTGCCCACTGTACGGATGTGATCTTGCCATCCACCTCCCCACCCTCCCTCCTTCCCAATCGGATAGGTATTAAGTGCCTATTATGATAGGTCAGGTGCTTTACGAGGAGTGGAAGCTGCTTTTCTAAGGCAGAAAATGTTCTGTCTGTGAAGAAAACTACAACAGGGCAAAGGTGACTGAGATTAATGAGGAGGAGCTGTTTTATTAGCTGGTAAGAAATAGTCTCTAATAAATGACATTAAAGCAAGAAGTAAATCAAGGGATGCCACACCACTCTTTGGAAAAAAGGGAAGAAAGTACTCGGCCTCTGGGGTGGCAATCTACTCAGGAGGCTCTGTTCAGATGGAAGCCAAACTTTCTATAATGAAGACAGTGAGCTGCATGACCCAGTCTATGTTAATTTACAAGTTCACTTAAGCTGAACCGGGGAGGTATGAAATGGCTGGAGGCTACTACTCCAACCAGGAGAGGGTATTTAACTAGGGGGGGAGGAGGAGGAAGAGGAAGAGGAGGAGGAGGAGGGAGAGGAGGAGGAAAGGCAGTGAAGGGTTCATTCTGGTTGCCTCATGGCACAGCAACAGAATCTGCTTTTAGTTTGAACACAGATTTGAATTCAGATACAGAAGAAAAAGATGTCACACATACACAAAATAATAAAATATATTTAAGAAAGAAATTATTTTAATTGGTGCTAGGGCCAAATAAAATAGTGTAGGTTTTACTTTTAAACTAGTGATAGGTTAGTATCATGGCCGTGGGGGAGATTTATTTTGAAAGACCTGGTTCTATTTTAGTCATTTTGTAAGTTAATTTTATATGCACAAGTGTCCTTCTTAATAGAAACCCAGTTAGAGATACAGAAAACCATGAAAAGAAATAATGTAGTGCAACACTGTGCCATGTGCACCTCAAGCTCAGTGGGGAAAGCAGACCAACTGCCCGGAACTAACTTGCTGCTTGCTGCCTGTCTTACATTTCCAGAGTGTCACTGTTTATCCAGCTCCTTGGCAGTCACTGTCCCTTTACTGCACGCCCAGTCTCCATTCATTAGTTAACAGACGCGGAGGTGCCATCTCCTAGACTGTCGTCTGACAGTTCTATCACTAGCTCCCTTTACACTGTACTTTGATCGTTAACTCATTCCTTCCTTCTGTTTCAACACCTCACTACTGCCAAACTGAAATAGCCCAAATCTGATGATTTCCTCTTAAACTGTATCAGTGTGTGACTATCTCCTATGAGACACAGGTACATGTCTGTTAGGTAGCAGATGAAAGCCTTAGGTCTAGACTTGTATTTTTACTTCATGTCTAGTCTCCCTCCTTTACCTCAGTCGGCGTGAACAATCTGGCCTCCAACTAGGTTCCCAGGTGTACCGTGCTCCCTCTAAGCGATTATCTCCTGCACAAATCAGATCCTTATTTCGCTTGCCTAGGAAATGACCACTTCCCAGGATATACCTCTTTTTAGAATCTCTTCTTTTACTAAGTCAAAGCATTCAGATTCATTTAGTGTTCTGAATGAACTCTATGGCTCTATGGCTATCTTTACAAATCGTAACTCCCTTGTTCCTCAGCAATTTCCTCAGAATTGAGAATCCAGGAGGCTGAGGAGATACAATGTCACCAGCAGAAACTTGCATGATTCTCAAGATTCCTGTCCAGTTTTACAGGGGCAAACAGCTGCTGAGGGAAGAGACTGAAAAGTTGTGAGACGCAAGTCCAGGGGGCACACTGCCCCCAAAATCCAGCTTTCTTAATTGTCACCCTTGTTAGGACGGGCTTCTCAGTGACAAAGTGCCCTTGAGTCATTCCTGCTCCTGTTAGCAACCCCTCAGCCATGCTCCTGTTAGCCAGGCCAATAGAAGCTCACTGGCTCACCTGGCTGGCCGGCCACTGTGCAGTTCTTACTTTGCTCTGACAGGGGCTTCCGTTCTGTAGTGAGTAGATATGTGTGTGCTGCATCTCCCTGTGAATCAATTTTTCACTCAACATCCCTTCTGCCTCCAAATCTTGCCAAAACAATCCAAGTTTAAGGTCTGCTGTGGAGGGAACCTTATGCAATATCTTAAGGAAAGACAGGAAAAAAAAAAAAAAACCCTTCCTATGTTTTTATGTATGCGGGTGCTGTGCCTGATTGTCTGTACGTGTACCACCTGTGTGGTAGGTGGCGATGGAAGTCAGAAGAGGGTGATGGAGCCTAAGAACTGGGGTTCCAGATAGTTGGGAGCCACCTCGTGAATACTGGGAACTGAATGCAGGCCTCCGGAAGAACATCCAGTGTTCTTCTTAACCACTGAGCAGTCTGTCCAGATCTCGCTTCCCTTATTCTTAAAAAAATACTTTAAATGTAACTTATGTTTAGGTCATCAACATTTAAACCAAATCTATGAATAAGCCATGCAACTTATGTTAGGAGACCTGTTTGCAAATTTCAGAGCTTTGACAAGCTGACTAGTGATGCTGGGAAAGCCACACTTTCTTTGGCTATCAGTTCAAAAGAATAAGGACTAGAAATGAACCCAGACTGAACTGGGATTCACTAGCTGTAGGGGAAAGCAATGTATGCTATACTTCGGATTCACGACATGAGGTAACCACAGCACCTAACTCACAGGGTTATTCTGAAAGCCACTCGCCAGGTTTTAGACCAGGAATAAACACAAAGGAGTTGGCAAAAGCAACGGCTCTAAAACCCTGATTCTGCTTTTCTTTTATTGCCTTAGCAGTTAAGAGAAACAAAATCTTATCTATGTAACTGGTCCTTCTTCCCTCATCTGTCCAAGTAGAAGATAAATTTAATAGGATATATTAAAGTGATTAGACTAACAGCGGTCACAGCAAGCTAAAGGTAGTGAAGTTACACAAGAATGCAATCAAGTCTCTCAAGCAGAATAAGATAGCTAACATTAAAAAACTGATCTTTGCTGGGTGGTGGTGGTGCACATATTTAATCCCAGTAGTTTGGAGGCACTCTAAATTTGAAGACAGTCAGGACTACACAGAGAAACCCTGTCTCGAAACAAACCAGACCCAACCAACCAACCAACCAACCAACCAACCAACGAACAAAACAACTGACCAAACCAACAAAACAAACCAATCCGATCTGTAAACTTCACTGAAAAAAGAACAAAATCACAGGAAATATGAAGCAGAAATTCTTTTAGCCTGTGTTTAATCATTACTAGTTTTGAGGACAATTTACTTGAGCACTATTATTTACTATTCAAATACAGTAGATTAAGATGGCACAAGGCCTACACTCTGGAGGGTGAGACAGGATCGTACGTATAAGAATGTAACGCCAGACTGGGCTACATACCAAGTGAGATACAGGCCAGCATGAGCTATATAACAAGATCCCATCTTATAGCAATAAGAAGTTCAAGAACTACCTAACAACTTGAGGTGGGACCAGGGAGAGGTTCAGCTGTTAAAGTGGTACTCGGTAATCCTAGGCTGGAAGGGCGGAGACAAATGAGTCCCTCGTTCTTCACAGCCAATCAGCCTAGCTAACCTTTTTGGCCAGCTCAGGTCAACCAAAGACCCTGCCTTAAAAATGACTGACAGTACTGGCAGTAAGTAAGTAAAAAGAATAAAATAAAATTAAAAGAAAGAAATGATTGACAGTGCCTGAGGTGTTACACGTGAGGATATGCATGCGCGTACGTACCCCCCACACATTTAATATCTTTAAGCTTTGTGTATAAGAATTCTGATACCAAGGTAATTTGTGCAAGTTACGGTGGTGTGCATCTATGATGTCATTGCTCAAGAGTCCGAGGGAGAAGAATGCTGAATTTTAGGTCAGCTTGGGATACAGGGCAAGAGACTAGCGGCATGAAGAGAGAATTCAAGAAAGTTTATCTGATAGAGGTATGTTTAAGGTGTTTTATTAGACATTATTAAAACCTAAGATTCCACTATAATTTTGTTTCTTTAGAATCGTTATTTTATATAAACATAGTATTACCATTGTAAGAATAAAATGTGCACCAAAAATTACTTTCTTGGATATATTCTAAATAAAACACAGTATGTCACCATGGCAGAATGTAAACTGTGCACACACATGTGCATGCACATGTACCCATGGAAGCAGCTGCAGTTACCGTAGCTCAGAGATGCCTGGGGTGGGTTAGGGAACAGACTCTGGTTCTCCAGATGAGGACTTTAACCTGCTGAGTCACCTATAGCACCATCAGTTCTGCCTGCACCTTGGCCAGCAACTAAGCTTGAGTTCCCCATCTGTACAATGGGGTTAGCAGGAACTATAAACAAACATCCCAGAGCAGGTGAGGATGAAATGAGAGCATGTGCAGAACGTTCTGCAGCCAACTTCTGCACCAGCAGGGGCTCATGGCTCTGCATGGCCATTGTTAGCTTCGCTGTTCCTTTCCTTTGCCATCTCAGGACTTGTTCCCAGAATTCCTCATACATCTTCCAGCTCTAGAGCCAACCCTGACATCTCTCAGTACCATCAGGGTACCACACACCTTTACCTACATGTCCTGGAGCGTACTACAAACCTAGTGGATGCCAAAGGAAACTGATAATAGTCCCAGCATCAGTTCCACTGCCGAGCCCACTAGCAGTGTCAGTAGTGTTACCAGTTGTCTGTAGTAACTGCTAACAAATGTTAAACAAACACCAACATGAAAAAACTTACTTTATTTAAAGAATTATCACTGTTTGGCTGAAAATAACAGTTTTCCATCTAAATTCTCCTCATGGCAAAATGGACAATGAGGTCATTTTTGCTTGGCTGCATACTGTAGCCCACACATATAATCCCAGTACTCACGAGTCAGAGGAAGGGCTGTGAGCTGAGGCCATTTGGGCTACAAAGTGAGGCCTTCTCTCAAAAAAGCAAAACCAAACCAGAAAGGTTATTTATTACACATCTCTTCATTCAAATTCCTCAGCTTGAGAAAACCGCATGATGGAAATACTCATGCAGAGCACAGACACCTACAGCCTTTCTGTGTGCTCCAGCTTTTGTTTTTGTTTTTTTTTGTTTTTTCAATTTTTTAATCTTTTTTTTTTTAATTTTATTTTTTTGTTTTTTGAGACAGGGTTTTTCCGTGTAGCCCTGGCTGTCCTGGAACTCACTCTGTAGACCAGGCTGTCCTCAAACTCAGAAATCCACCTGCCTCTGCCTCCCAAGTGCAGGGATTAAAGGCATGCACCACCACTGCCTGGCTATTTTTTATTAGATATTTTCTTTACTTACATTTCAAATGTTATCCCCTTTCCTAGTTTCCCCTCCGAAAATCCCCTATCCCCTTCCCTGCTCCCTAACCCATCCACTCCCACTTCTGGCCCTGGCATTCCCCTGTACTGGGACATAAAACCTTCACCAGACCAAGGGCTTCTCCTCCCACTGATGAACAACTAGGCCATCCTCTGCTATATATGCAGCGGAGCCAGAAGTCTCTCCATGTGTTTTCTTTGCTTGGTGGTTTAGTCCCAGGAGCTCTGAGGGTACTGGTTAGTTCATATTGTTGTTCCTCATATGGGGCTGCAAACCCCTTCAGCTCCTTGGGCACTTTCTCTACCTCTTTCATTGGGGACCCAACTTGTAATAAGGACACATGCTCCATTATGTTCAGAGCTGCCTTATTTATAATATCCAGAAGCTGGAAAGAACCCAGATGTTCCTCAACAGAGGAATGGATACAGAAAATGTGGTACTTTTACACAATGGAGTACTACGCAGCTATTAAAAACAATGAATTTATGAAATTCCTAGACAAATGGATGGACCTGGAGGGCATCATCCAGAGTGAGGTAACCCAGTCACAAAAGAACACACATGATATGCACTCACTGATAAGTGGATATTAGCTCAGAAGCTCAGAATACCCAAGATACAATTTGCAAAACACATGACACTCAAGAAGGAAGACCAAAGTGAGAATACTTCAATCCTTCTTAGAAGGAAAACAAAATACCCATGGAGGGAGTTACAGAGACAAAGTTTGGAGCAAAGATGGAAGGAAAGACCATCCAGAGATTGCCCCACCTGAGAATCCATCCCATAAACAACCACTAAACCCAGACACTATGGCAGATGCCAACAAGAGCCTGCTGACTGGAGCCTTATATAGCTGTCTCCTGAGGGGCTTTGCCAGTGCCTGGCAAATACAGAAGTGGATACTCATAATCATCCATTGGACAGAGCACAAGGTCAAGTTTTATAACTAGTTTTCTAATGCATGTTATTTCTTTTGGGCTCTGATTCTACTCCCGGTCTTTAAATTATTTCCTTAGACATGAAATAAGCCTAACATGCTCTTCAACAGATAAACAGAGAATGAAAATGTGGGGTGTATGTGTTTATGTATATATATATATATCCATATATATATATATGGATATATATATATGGATTTTATTTAGCTCTACTGAGGAGTAAAATTAAGAAAATTACAGGAAAATAGGCAGATTTGGAAATTATATTAAGCTTTGAGATATCTCAGATTCAGAAGGGCAAATACTACATGGTGTCTCTCCTATGTGGATCGTAGCCTAAGTTTTACATGTGTACAAGCGTGGTATGTACAGGTATGGGTCATGACATTCCAGGAGGGAGAAAGGCATTTATGGAAGGAGTCTGGGGAAGGTAATGGAATAAAAGACGAGAAGGTGGGAAGTGCAGGAGATGTAAGTGTGTGGGGACTCAAGACAACGTGTATGGGACTGCCTATAGAAGGCATGCTATGAAAGCACTGCTTTGTACTTTACTTCAGGTATATTCCTCAGTTTTAATGGCTGTCCCTTATTTTCAATAATCCAGTAGTCACACAATTTCTCTTATTCTAAGGACCAAGAAGATTCCATTTCCAGAGACTTACCTAGTTTCTATTCCTTTATAATCTTTATCTTCTACTTCCTGATGAAGCATACTTCAGCATAAGCCAACTCTTTAAAACATCCCATATCTTTTCTCAATTATTTAACTTTAGTATAACAGTTTTGATAAAACCTGAATGAGCATTGCCTAAATGTGGAAACCATACAAAGTAATTTTATAAATACATTATTTTAAATTTAAAAAATGTAAATGTTTTATTGTGGCAAAACACACATAGCAAAAGTTCTCTCTTGAACATGGGTCTGTCTTTTGTTTTGCAGTGGTGAGAACAGAGCCTGGAATGTTTGATATACTAAGTGAATACTCTATCCCTGACTGCACTTCCGTTCTCTTTTTGGACTAAAATTATTATTTTTAAATTCAAGCACACCTGACACAAGGCAGACATTTTGTGTAGGACTGAGATAGTTTTAACAGATACACGTTTATGGAGGCATAATCACAGTCAAGCTAAAGGACAATGCTGCTACAGACATGGGGACACACACATTTACCTTTAGGGACTTTCTTTTGTTTTTGGACCTATTTCCAGAAGCAGAATTACAGTATTATATATGTGTTTTAAACCTTCCATCACGAGACACATCATTTTGTATACAGTTCAGTATTCTTAGAAAATCCAGTGGTGTAACTGTTACTAGAATCAAGTCTATAGATAATCCTCATGACACCTGAGGCAGCTCTGTACCCATGAGCAACCATTCCCTTCAACAGAGATACCTCTAACTGTGTATCTCCCTTGTACCTCTCTCCAAACTCACATATTCAACTACCTGAATGTCAAACAGGTGTGCTAAATTAGCATGCTAGTCTGCTGCAGCTTTGAACGTATCAGGCTCCTCCCCACCCTGTGCTCCTTGCTTCCTCCACCAAGAATGCTCTCTTGCCAGATCCTGGCTCATTCTCTACCTGCTATCATATCTCAGGGCAACCCTCCTATATTAGTAGGTGTTTACAGCCATCTTGTTCATATGTACAAGACAACACATCTATCTGGTATGTATTCTGACCTTTTACCTGCTACTCCACTCTAAAGCTATTCTATATATTACTATGGCCCATGTTTTATGATATACACTCATTTTAAAAAGATTATAATAAAGATGGAGAGAGGAATTACTTTTTTTTCAAGTAGAATCTTATACATACAGTTGTTAAAACAACTCTAAAATTTATTTAATTATGACTGTCATGCAATGGCAACAAATACCTTTCCCAGAAATGTCATGGATGATATTCTGAAATAGTTCTGCACGCATTCCCTTTATATTGCTTTTTTTATTACCTTGCCGATTAACCTCATTTTGAAGTAGCTCTTCCATCGCCTCCTCCTCTGCAATATCTAAAGGTGTGTCTCCTTCACTGTTGACAGCTCCTACATGTGCTCCTTGACCAATCAAAAACCTGCAAAATGAAAAGGCTGGTTACAGTAGTATGTCTGAAGTGAAACATGCATCCAATGAATAAAGTTCTTATGTCATGACAGCAACGGCGACAAAAATAAATATACACATTTTTAAATGTATAAAATTATCACAGAAATTTAAAATTTCTACTTCTTAAATTTAGTACACACTTGCTTTACTAATAAAGTGTCAAGTTTTAATATTAGAAAGCCTTCCCAGCACAGACCCATTGGAGTGCTCACCATCACCTCCGCTGAGACTTCCACTTTCCCATTTGTTCTGCTTTTCTAACTGAGCTTCATGCTCCTGTCATCAGTCATATGGGGGGTGGGTTTTATTTTGTTGGGCATTTTCCCTTGAGAGAGTCTTACTATATGACTGACCTTGAACCATGAATCTAGCTTCACCTACCCAGTTACTACAATTCGAAGTATATTCAACTATGATGAAGAAGAGGTTTGATATTTATTAATAAGCAATAATAATTACTGTTAGTAAATAATAATCTGGAGTAGAACTCAGTAAGCTCATAAAAAGTCAGTTGATGCAGACTAATTAAGGGACGTGAAGAAAAGAGGATCACTGCAAGTTCAAGGCCAGCTTGGGCTAAGATGAGACACTGTATTAAAATAATGAAAAAGAACAGAGTTGGCTAGTCAAGAGCTGGTACTGCTCTCATAGAGGACTAGAGTTTGGTTCCTAGCTCCGATTTTAGGAATCTCAAAACCATGTAACTAGGGAGCTCCAAGAGAGCTAATGCTCTCTTCTGGGCTTAAAGGGTACCAGAGCTTAGTATCTACCCCTGTGAAAGAAAAGATTAAAATAAAATAAATACTGATGGCTGGCGAGATGGCTCAAGGCTAAGAACACTATCTGTTCTCCAGAGCAGCCAGGCTTGCTCAATCCCAAGCACCCATCTCCATAGGAACTCTAGTTCTAGGGGAATCAGTGACCTCTTCTGGCCTCCACTCATGTAGTACAAAGATATAAAACAAAGAAAATACCCATATAAATATTTTTTTAGTCTTAAAAAAGAAAAATATATATGTAAGGCTAATTACTATTTTGAAATTTACAGCTGTCACCAAGATAAGCACTACAATGGCACCTAACATGTTAGAACAAACAAACATAACTAGGATAAATCTTGGTTTTCCATTATTTTGGTAAATGGATTCTAATATTTACAACTGTATATTTTATGCAACAAAAACTTATTTTATAGAAAACACAGGAGTCCTTAAACTTGCCAAAGGAATCTAGATGTAAAAAGATTATTATTTTCCTTGTATCAAATGCATACTTCCTAGAATTCTTTATCATTTCCACTCATGTCACCATCCAACTTAAAATTCTGAACAGCTCAACTAGCAAGGATGAATGTCCTCCAATGCTTTACACCCTTGCCTTCTTACACAACCTCATTCTTCTTGCAGCAGACTTTTGCTTTTTTCATATATAAATAGCCCTTTTTTCTGTTTTCAACTAATTTAACTTATTGTTTCTCACTACATATAAATAAATACTCACTAAGTTTTTTTGATAATGTGCTAGGGCCATGAGCATACTAGGTTAGTGTCCTATTTACTCAGGTGCAGTGCCAGGAGCCTTAAAAAAAATACAAGTGTACGTTGGGAGAGGGGAAAACCAGTCGTCTTATACCTTCCACTACTATCATGTTCCTTACCATCCTCCCCTAGATATAACCACTGTCAACAATATGCAAAAATCTTTCAGTACTTTTGTTATGTATCTATGTGTATGAAAACATCTATACACAGCTACTTCTGTAAAACAAAATTAATGAAACTATTCTAAGTGTAAGATCGTGTCTCCACTTAATACTACCCTTTTAATGAACATGCTCTTGAATGGGCACTTGATATTACCATCTTCCCACTATTGCCAACATGGAGATACAATCCCTTGTCTTTGTTTTGATATTTATTCCTAATTATAAAGGAGGCTGAAAGTTGGCATTTGTATTGACCCTTCTGTGAAATGCTCTATTTACATATTTTCCTTGTATTTTTAAGGTCATCAATAATTTTAAAATTATACTATTCTGATATATGTCAGCAATAACAATAAAGATACACTTTCAGAGAGATTTCATTGTAACAAGAGTTAAACTAAGTACACATAGAAATGTAAAACTAAGTGTAATCTCGGAAGCTAAGGCAAGAAGATGGTCAATTCTGGCTAGTCTGGGCTACAGAGCAAAACCTTGTCGTAAAGAAATAAGCAATGTCAACAAACCGTGAAGCTGTGTTAAGTCTTAGGATGATGTGGTATTTAAAGAATAAGTTGAATATTCCTTATCCAAAATGATTGGAATTAGAAGTGGTTTTGAATTACATACTTTGAGAACATTTGCATTATATCTAAGAAGGTATTATGACAATGGACATAAGGCTAAACACAAAATTCATCACTGATTCACAAATCCCGTAGGCAATACTTTAGCATGGCTATACTCAGAGACTTGGACCTGAATGCAAGGTCAGGTAGTGAACTCTGTATCTAGAGAAATGGGGACCAAAGACATTTTCTTAGAGTAACTGAAAAGACCAATCATCCTCTTAAACCTTTTTTTTTTTTTTTTTTTTTGGTTTTTTGAGACAGGGTTCTCTGTATAGCCCTGGCTGTCCTTGAACTCAGAAATCCACCTGCCTCTGCCTCCCAAGTGCTGGGATTAAAGGCGTGCACCACCACTGCCTGGCCCTCTTAAACCTTTATCACACGTATACACATTAACAGCCATAGAAAGAAGAGAAGACTATGTACATGTGGTTAACAGGAACTATGCCTAAGAGGGACATGTAGGAAGGATCCATATTGGTTGCTTTGAGTATTGATGAGGAAAGTTTTTTGTTATACAGGCTTTCTGATATTTATCTTTTAACATGACAGTCAGTGTACCTGATATTTTTAAAGTAAATATATCCCAAACTTTTTAAATGGAAATTCTATAAAGAGATTATATTTGAATTGAGGTACTTTTTTTTTAGTTCCATATCTTTAAAGAATGTAACTGAAAACTAAGAAAGTGTTTTCTTAAATATTGAAAAAAGATGAGTCTAAAGCAAAAAATACGAAGGTAGAGTGAGAAACTGTGTTTTGTTTCAAGATAGCAAGAAACTCAACTTGCTAGGCAAATTTCAATCAAACAAATAAGAATATGTATGTTAAAAATGCTACTGTTGGAGTGTTAGAAGTCACTCAAAGGACATAAAGACTAAAAATAAAGTGGTATAACTGAAGTGTTTGAAGAGTGAGCTTTATGAAACAAAAATTCCCATCAAAACCAAACAGTCAAAGCACACAAACATGCTGGAAGAAAACTAATGAAACTAGTGAAAGTCAAGTTCCACAGCTGCCAGAATCAGTAGGCCCAAGGCTAAGTAAAAAGTCTAGGGTAGGAGGTATATATTCACGCATTCAACACGCTCGCTAAAACTATACAGGATTCTAGACTAGAGCTATCATTTACAACTATAAATACTTACAATGAGCATTAATTTTGATGTCTGATTCAAAAGTTGGCTGGGCAGAGGAAAGTGCTACTCTTTATGTTTTACAGAGTTTGAGTTTGGTTCTCAACTCTAATACCTGTTTGACATTCATTAGTCTCTCTCTCTAAGTCTCTGGTTAGTTTCAGGGTTAGCTATAGTGATCCCAACTCTGTATCCTAAGACAGACTTTTGTAGATATTATCAATGCTGAATCCTAGCAGAGCTAAAGTGAGCCAATGTACAAGATCAAGCTAAGCTGTAACACTCTTCCATACAGAGAACAACAGTGAAAAGTCCTTTCAGATAAAAATAAACCTACGTTTAAAATGTACTGTTTCAATGAGCAAAGAAGACACTGAGTTACTTACAAGGATGACATATAAGACTTGATGAAACCCAGTATGTATATTATAAAACTCTATTCCAACTGCTACTGTACCTCTCATTGGGACCTCAAAGGAGATCAACAAAATCAACTTTCTAAACCTAAATAAACTTAACCTTATTTCCCCCAATTATAAAGGCAAGAGGGAGGCACAATCTTGTTTTGGCTTTAAGTGCAAACTTGAAAAGCCAGACTATCTTGACTCAAACACTAGCTGTCACTTCCTACATGTGACTTCTCTCTGACTTGTTTTCCTTACTTATTAAGTAAATTTTATTAATACAAGGATATTATTATTCATCAGAATCTAAACTTCATAGCTCAGGAAAATAATATAGATTAAGTTACATATTCACAAACTTGAGGCAACATTCTATGACCAAACTCAATAGTATTTATATTCTATAAAAAGCAAATGTACAATTATGTGGAATGAGGAAAGGCTACCCCATTTGTGGCCATGTTATATTATATCCAAGGTCTATACCAAAGTTGTGATTTTTATTTTCCTTGGAATTTCAGGGGTTTGGGACTGTGAACGAGGCAACTATAGGACAGTGAGAATGCATTTTCATGTGATGATAAAGCCAACAGAAATTATGTTAAAGCGTTGAGAATAGGGAAACGGCTGGCACACAGTCAACACTGGGCAAATGTTGGCCATTACTATCATCACGACAACCACGTCTGAGTTTCCTTTCTACTTTCCTATCAGGGGCCAGTGAGTCATCCTTATCACTTCCAATCTCACTGGCCTGCCCTAGTTAATTGTTCCTCCTCCCTAGTCTGTTCAAGACAGTATCCCTAACAAATTGGACTAAATATGTACCCTACTGAAGGACAAATTCATACAGCATAGAAATCTCTGCATGCTGTACCTGATACTTTCCATAATCTCGTGTCGTTAAGAAAGCATAAGTCCAAACATCAACCAGCCCTTACATCGATACAATCAAGACCAGCATATACACGGTAATCTCCCCCAACCGACAGTGGACCATAAGATACAATACATTTATAAAACCACATGTCCTTCCACACCAAATAGATAATTTATAAAAATCTACTCATCCTGTAGTGAAGATCAAACCTTTTCTTTGCATGTTTCTAATATGGTGCTTTTCTTAAACAAAACAAAACAACAATAACAAAAAACAAAACCAAAACAACCCCCACAAAAACCCTCAAAACCGCACACCTGTAATGCTTTAGCTATGCATTCAAGGCAGATATTTCAAATTACCAAGCAAAGCAATCACTACACATAATCTAGTTTTGTCTTTTTTTAAATTCACATCTCCTAGTTGTTTCACCAGCATCTCCTTAAGATGCAGTAGGACTTGCCTTTGGGTCTTTCCCAAGTATTCAACTTAGTTACTATAGCATAATTTCATTTCATGCATGTTTCACCTATCTGGGACTGTCCCAACTAAATTACATAATACAAACAGGCTTTAACTGGCTAAGAATATATAACTAACTTTTGATAAGTTGGCAATCCACCTGAGCACGGGGTTTGCCCTGGAGTGTGGTTGATATACAAGTGACAGTTTATGGGAGAAAACTGAATTTTTCCCTTTGCCAGCTGGAATCAACTGCATGGCTTCTTGGTTAGGGGTGGGACCCCATGTTCACTTCCCCTCAGGGCTATGACTCCATCTGGATTAAACCTATGTAGGATTTGAATGTCTCTCATGCCCTGAGGTAGTTGGATGATATACAAAAACTTTAATGTCATTTTTATTGACTTTTTCCCTTTAGCATTTCTTATTAGTGTTTTGCTTATTTATTTTTGCTTTTGTGTGAATTTTTGTGTTTGCTGAGAGAGAGAGAACATAAAGATGAAATTATGCAGTTGGTTTTGTAGGAAGCTGGGAAGGTCCTAGGAGTAAGGGGAGAAAAGCATGATTAAAATATATTGCATAATTTTTAAAACTAAAACTAAAAAGTTTAAATATAGCATTATTTTTTAGACAGAAGAAATAAGCAGACCAAAAAAGTACAATGCCTACCTGGTCTAAAGGCTCAACAAGGAGACCATAATAGATACAAAAGAGCCTAGAGAAGGGGCCAAAGATGGAGCCAGAAAGTTGTGAGTGATGAATGGCAGACAGATACTCTTATAGGTCACTATCTTTCTACCCTGACTGAACACAGAATGAATGCACTAAAGGCTCTGAATAAGAGGGTGGTATTCCCTGCATACATGTAGCTGATGTGCAGCTTGGTCTTCATGTGGGTCCCAAACAACTGGTGCAGAGGCTATCCCAAAAGCTGTTTCCTATATGTGGAATATGTTCTTCTAGCTGGGCTGCCTAGTCTGGCCTCAGTGGGGAGGAAGCACCTAGCCTCGGGAGGGGGATATGCAGGGGCCTCACCTGCACTGAGGAAAAGGGGAGAGGGATGCAAACTGATTGCAGGAGGGGCACAGTGAGCGAGCGGGGTGTGAAGTGAATAAGTAATGTTCCCCAGCTAGAGCTATTGTGTAGCATCCTGCCTGCTACACTGAGCAAAAGAGATGAAAGAAAGATACAGCTTGGCAGGAACTGTACTACCTAGGAGACAGCAACAGTGCTCCGGACTAGAGAAACAGGAAGAGGTAAAAGTAGTTAGACAGTGGACATACTTTGGTGGTGAGGCTACAAAAATCCTTAAGATTTTCATAGATGTTATGGATAAAAGTTCTAAAGTCCTAAAGAACCAAGCCATAACTGAACCACCACAAACATCTAAAAGTCATAGCCAAGCCTTTAGTGATCAAGTGAGAAAGGAGCTTCTTCTATAATATAGGGTAAACTGTTCATACTAGAAACTTAGGGCTACTCAAGAGAAAAGCATTTCTTAAGCATTTACAGCGGAAGCTTTAAAAAGGAATATAGTAATGAAACTAGACAACTAAAACATTAAATCACAAAGTATTTTTAAATAAACACAGAAATCCCTATATTTTCACGAGTTAAAAAAAGGCAAGTGTCAAGGCTAAGGGTAAAATTATCTAACTAACTGATATTCACCGGCTAGTTAAGTGGGACAGATACAACTGCGACATACACGGCCGTATACACCAACAGAACAAGCTACTCTATATCTAAATATGAGCAACTTCTACAATTTTTTTTTTTTGCTATAAATTAGAAAACTTTTTATTTCAAACTGGTTAGAAAGTTGAGTATCAGAAATCTGGCTTTTTTCCCCGGGATTCTTGGCTACTTCCATAAATTCCTGCTCAAGTAAAAGGCATTTGATGATATAGTTTGCTGTAGTATTCTGCAGTGCAAAACACCTTGAACGATCTTCTACAACTTTTAACTGTCACTTTTTAAGTAGAGAGTGGAGGAGAATTTGTGACATTCTGTCACTTATGCATAAAGGGAGGATTACTTATTTTCACGGATAGAAGAGGATATCAAGAAAAAAAATTATAAATGGATATCCATAGTGTATAGGAGGAAATTATGTGGTAGGATACTCATTGATATTAGAACTCGGTACTTTATTTAAATAATAAAATTAAAACGAAAAATAATGTAAAAGTACCCTATCTACTTGACAGTACCACCATGAGCAAAGGAGTACTTCAGCTGGAAAAGGGGTGCATGGACACAGGCTGAGGGTGGAAACTCCAGGCTATGTAGCAAGTACTAAGCCAGCCTAGGTGATATAATAAAATTTATCTCAAAAACAAAACAAAGTCATTCAATGAATTCACAATTAGAATACCATAAAGACAGAAAGACAATACCCAAAAGAGACACTGTTACTAGTGGTGGACACTCAGTCTAATGTATGTGTAATACATGACAAAGCTCATTAGGAATGATGTGTTATTTTGATCCCACAATGCCTGGCAATGAAGAAAGGGCTAAAGATGAACACATCTACTGATTATGAACTGAGAAACTACCAATCCAGTAGTAATGTATACTCTCAGAACACATTACAAAACAACAGGGCTTCTTCAAGAATTGTGGTATAATTTGCTAACCAATTAAGGGCAACTGACAAGAGGCCGCCATCAGCACATCAAATATGTTCAAATGTGTGAACTTCAAAAGTTGCTTAACTTGAAAAAACACTTAGTCCTTCTGAAGGGTTCTCATGGGACCACTCATTATGTTTAAAAAATCAATATAGGTTCTTCTCAGCTCCTGTCAATTATAAATAAGGCTGCTATGAACATAGTGGAGCATGTGTCCTTATTATAAGTTGGAGCATCTTCTGGGTATATGCCCAGGAGTGGTACAGCTGGGTCCTTACGTAGTAATGTGCCCAATTAACTGAGAAACCGCCAAACTGATTTCCCAGAGTGGTTGTACCAGCTTGCAATCCCACCAGCAATGGAGGAGTGTTCCCCTTTCTCCATATCCTCGCCAGCATCTGCTGTCACCTGAGTTCTTGGTTTTAGCCATTCTGACTGGTGTGAGGTGGAATCTCAGGGTTGTTTTGATTTGCATTTCCCTGATGACTAAGGATGCTGAACATTTCTTTAGGTGCTTCTAGGCCATCCGATACTCCTCAGTTGAGAATTCTTTATTTGTTTGTTTGTTTGTTTATTTTTTCTAGACAGGGTTTCTCTGTATAGCCCAGGCTGTCCTGGAACTCACTCTGTAGACCAGTCTGGCCTCAAACTCAGAAATCCGCCTGCCTCTGCCTCCCGAGTGCTGGGATTAAAGGCGTGCACCTTCTTTGCTTAGCTCTGTACCCCATTTTTAATAGGGTTATTTGGTTCTCTGGAGTCTAACTTCTAATATCCAGTATCCAGTATATATCGGACAGAGGTGTCAGATGTAGGAATGGTAAAGATCTTTTGCCAATCTGTTGGTTGTCCTTTTGTCCTCTTGACAATCTCCTTTGCAAAATTATGAGGTCCCATTTGTTGTTTCTTGATCTTAGAGCATAAGCCATTGGCATTCTATTCAGGAATATTTCTCCTGTGCCCATATGTTCGAGGCTCTTCCCCACTTTCTCCTCTATTAGTTTCAGTGTATTTGGTTTTATGTGGAGGTCCTTGATCCACTTGGACTTGAGTTTGTACAAGGAGATAGGAATGGGTTGATTTGCATTTTTCTATATCCTGACCACCAGTTGAACCAGCACTATTTGTTAAAAATGCTGTCCTTCAACAGAGGAATGGATACAGAAACTGTGGTACATTTACACAATGGAGTACTACTCAGCTATTAAAAACGATGAATTCATGAAATTCGTAGGTAAAGGGATAGAACTAGATAATATAATCCTGAGTGAGGTAACCCAATTGCAAAAGAACACTCATGGTATACGCTCACTGATAAGTGGATATTAGCTCAAAAGCTCCAAATATCCAGGATACAATTCACAGACCACATGAAGCTCAAGAAGAAGGAAGACCAAAGTGTGGGTGACTTGGTTGGTCCTTAATAGAACAAAATACTCACAGGAACAAATATGGAGATCAAGTGTTGAGCAGAGACTGAAGGAAAGGTTACCCAGAGGCTGTCCCACCTGGGGATTCACCCATATTCAGTTACCAAACCCAGACACTATTTTGGATGCTAAGAAGTGCATGCTGAAAGGATCCTGATATGGCTGTCTCCCGAGAGGTCCTGCCAGAGCCTTACATATACAGAGGTGGATATTCGCAGCCAAATATTGGACTGAGCACCAGCACTCTATTGGGTCCCCAATAGAGGAGTTAGAAAAAGGACTGAAGGAGTTGGAGGGGTTTGCAGCCCTACAGGAAGAACAACAATATTAACTAACCAGACTCCCCAGAGCTCCCAGGGACTAAGCCATGCACAAAGGAGTACCCATGGCTCCAGCTGCATATGTAGCAGAGGATGACCTTGTCATACATCAATTGGAGGAGAGGTTCTTGGTCCTATGAAGGCTTGATGCCCCAGTGTAGGGAAATCGAGGGCGGGGAGGTGGGAGTGGGTGGGTGGGTGGATGGAGGAACACCCTCATAGAAGCAGGGGAAGGAGGATGTGATAGGGTGTGTCCAGGAGAGAGGGGAACCGGGAAAGGGGCTAACATTTGAAATGTAAGTAAAGAAAATATCCAATAAAAAAATCAATATGGGAGCATAGTAAGCCACAGAGAGGAAATAAATGAGGCCTAAGTAGAAAACATCAAGATGACACAGTTCTAAAATTAAAGAGATACCCAATACTCCACCAGAAGGCTCTTAGATTTGATAAAAACTATCAGCAAGATAGCAAAATATAAAAGTCAACATAAAAGACCAACAGCATTACTATACTTCAATAGCAAATATTTAAGAAAGCAAAAAATACTTCTTCATAACTGCCTCCAAAAAATAACCCCAAGCAAACAAACAAAAACTCTAACTGTAATATACTAGACCTATTGAAGGCAGTGAGAGGATTCCACAACAGCAACTGTAAAACAGTCAGACACACAAACTCTAACCATAATTCACCAAACCTACCGAAGGCAGTGAAAGGATACTACAACAGAAATTGTAAAACAGTCAGGAAGAAAACAGACAGACATCAGAAGATGGAGAGATCTACCATGCTCATAAACTAGAAACATGTCGTGCTGCCTAGCCTTATGTTAACTTGACACAAACTAGAGTTACCTGAAAGGAGGAAGCTTCAATTGAGAAAATGCCTCCCTAAGATCCAGACATAAGGCATTTTCTCAATTAGTGACTGATGAAGGGAGACCCATCTATTGTGGGTGGTGCTATCCTTGGGCTGATGGTCCTAGGTTCTGTAAGAAATCAGGCTGAGCAAGCCAGTAAACAACATCTCTTCATGGCATCTGCACCAGCTCCTACCTACAGGTTTCTACCCTGCTTGACTTCCTGCCCGCCCTGGTGTTCACCTTTGGTGGTGAACAGCAATATGGAAGTGTAAGTTGAGTAAACCCTTTCCTCCACAGCTTGCTTTTTGGTCATGGTGTTTTGTTGCAGCCATAGAATCCCTAAGACAAGTGTATTATTATAGAAAAGGACATACTACCAAAACAACCTATAGATAATACACAACTCATCAAAATTCCAGGGTTATTCTTTATAATTGTAACAATAATACTGTTAAGATACATATACAAGCAAAAATGCTTGATCATCAAAGCAATGCTGAGCAAAAACAAAATGCTGGAGTAATGTATTAGCATACCCTACTGCAATTATATTACAGAGTATACCAGCACAAAACAGACAGAGAGGTCAGTAGAATAGAAGAGTCAAGCCAAATGTAACCACCCGATTTTGAATAATACTCCAAAAACATAAACATTGAAAACAACCTCTTCAACAAACAGTGGCCATGGTGAAATTGTATAGCCACACATATAACAGAATGAAATTGCATCCCGATTTCTTACCCTGTGTAAAGATCAAATGCACAGAGATCAAAGATCTGACCAAGTAAAAGAGAAAACACTTAAGAAATAGGAATAGGCTCAGATTTTCTGAATAGGACCCTAATCTCTCATAAAATAATACCAACAACTGACAAATGGAATTCCATCAAACTACAAAAGCATGTGTGTAGCAAAGGAAATCATCAAGCGACAGCCTATGTAACAGGAGAAAAAAGTTGTTAGCTTTCATTGTTGACATAATTAATATCTAGACCACAAGGATTAAAAAAGAACTATACAAGAATCAAACAATCAGTACATGGGTTAGTGAAAACAGAAGACAGTTCCTAGAAGATGAAGTATAAATGGCCGGGAAACATTGAAAATGTTCATTTTCACTAGCCATCAGAGAAATGCAAATCACAATCACAGTGAGAGTCTATCTCATCCCAGTGATGGTGGCAGTCATTAAGAAAACAGTAACAGCAAATCACGGTGAGGATGTGACAAAAGAGAACCCTGATATGCTGCTGTTCAGAATGTAAACTAGCATAGCCACTAAGCTCTCAAAATGGATCTAGCACATACCCCTGCTATACCAAAAACTACAAGTCACCTGTGTTGGCTGGTTTTATGTTAACTTGACACAAGTTAGGGTATCTAGAAAGAGGAAACTTCAATTGAGAAAATGCTTTCATTAGACTGGCCTGCCTGAAGGCATCCCAGTGGAGCATTTTCTTAATTAGCAGATGATGGGGAGGGTGCAGCCTATTGTGGGTAGCACCACCCCAGGCAGGTGGTCCTGGATTGTGTAGGAAAGCAGACTGCACAAGCTAAGAGTGAGCAGTACTCCTGAACTGCCCCTGTTTCAGTTCCTATCTCCAGGTTCCTGCCTTTAGTTTCCTAAATGACGAACTGTGACCCAAGACTTGTAAGCTGAAAAAGCCCTTGCTTTTGGTCAACTTAGTGTTTTATCACAACAACAGAACCCTAACTAATACACCAATGTATCAATATGATACTGACACATCGATGTTTATTGTAGTACTGTTTACAGTAGCCAATTTAAATAGTCCACGTTATGGACTCCACCTAGGTGTCACTCAACAGAGGAATAGACAAAGAATGTAATTAATACATACAATGGATTCTTCTTTAGCCATAAAGAAGTGACTCCTGTAAAATATGAGGAAGGTAATTTTTATTCTTAACCCTTTTTAAACTAAGCTCTTAAGATGTGGCTGTATAAGTCATAATGCTGGAACTATGGTAATCTTTTACATGTAACTAAAAACATACCAAATGACTCAGCAGGTTTATGACTCAACCAAATCTATGCAAGGAAATTATATAGAACTATTATTGCTTTTTCAGTCTCAAAAGCTGTATTTTAAAAAGCACAAGAACTGGCATTTGAAGAAAGAGGTTGAGTTTCATTTTACCAGAGGAAACAAAAAGATAACTATCAAAAGATACTACACGCCACGGATTTCTTATGTGCCATAATGTACTGTGTGTAACAGGTCACCCTAGTTAAGCCTCGCAACAGTCTTATTAATTCCATCTTATAGAAGAGAAAGCTGAAACTAGAAGAATGAGCGTGTCCAAATGACAATTCGCAGCAATTGGCGAGGAAGCACTTGTGATCCATATCAGCTGACTAAACACCTAAGTACCCAGCCTTTACATGATTTTTGAAGAAAAATTAACAGCATGCCAGGCATGGTGGCGCATGCCTTTAATTCCAGCACTTAGGAAGCAGAGGCAGGCAGACCTCCGTGAGTTCAAGGCCAGCCTGGTCTATAAGAGCGAGTCCAGGCCAGCCAGAGCATTGTTACCATAGAGAAACCCTGTCTCAAAACAAACAAACAAACAAACGTACGTTATTGGATCTTTCTATGAGCTGATCTAAGTAGCAGAGGGACTTAGTAGATGTACTAAGCACAAAAAAGTAAGGACATAAAAGCCCTTAAGAAGCAGTACTGTAACTTTGGACAGGCAGTATTTGCAACAGCAGACAACTTCTCGGGTGGCACTGACTGAGGAGATAGTTCAATGTAGTGCCTGACTCATAATTCTGACCCCAAACTCACGTTTACAAAGGCAAGTTAGGGGATAGAGAGCACTGGGATAGAGTTGGGTCATCCTCGTCACCCTGTGGCCAACCACGACCTCTACTCACCAACTTCCAGACCAGTGAGATGCCTCAAAACCATGGTGGAAAGCATCTGATAAACACCACAAGTTGTTCTCCGTCCTCCACATATATATACACACATGCAAACACCGCCTCCCCCCCCCAACCCCCCCCCCCCCCGGGGCCTCCTCAGTTTATAGATTAAAACAAACTGAAGCCTCTAATAGATGCAGAGCAGTTAGTGGCAAACACAGCACAAAGTTGAAGTCATATAGATCTTCTAGGCCTAGCTATTACACTGTATCATATCCATGGAGAAAACAGAAAGTATAGGGAGATAACACAATGAAGGTTTACTAAAAGTTATTTACAATAGCCCCCTCTTTTTTCTTTTTTAAAGATTTATTTATTATATGTAAGTACACTGTAGCTGTCTTGAGTCACCCCAGAAGAGGGCACAGATCTCATTACGCATGGTTGTGAGTCACCATGTGGTTGCTGGGATTTGAACTCAGGACCTCCAGTCAGTGCTCTTACCCGCTGAGCCATCTCTCCAGCCCATTAACTGCTGAGCCTTAACTGAAGCTTCTTGTTCTGTAGTTCCAAAGCTGCTGTCAAACGTGGTGTACAAACAGTAACTGGGCTTTTCCTTTTTTCCTTTTTTATATAACTTTTATGAAAGCATATTATAAAATGTTCTACTATCACAATTCGTGTTCATTTTATTATGCTTATGTTATACTAACTAGTATTTGATAATCTGATATAAGAAATAGATTGCACAATAGCATACATAGTAATAAAAACTAATTTAATGAAACTACATTCAATGTGTCTATATTCCCCCATTAAATGTTTGTACTCATACATAAAATGCAGTTGGGAATACAGTCATTCTCAATAAATATTCTCTAATATATACTTCCAGAAAATGCTCTTAAGAAAACCAATTGGAGAATTATGTATAACTCTCTCTATAGTCCCTAGAGCAACACAACTCAGTTAAGAACTATTTCTTTCCTCTGATATTTCATGATTATATAGGTGTGCACAGACTGTTAAATACTAATCCTGCATAGTTCAACAAGACTATAGCCATCTCAAAAGAAAATATGGAGAATGTATACATTACTGATTTTTTTTTTTTTTTTTTTTTGTTTTTTTTTGGTTTTTCGAGACAGGGTTTCTCTTTATAGCTCTGGCTGTCCTGGAGCTCACTTTGTAGACCAGGCTGGCCTCGAACTCAGAAATCCACCTGCCTCTGCCTCCCGAGTGCTGGGATTAAAGGCGTGCGCCACCACGCCCGGCTACATTACTGATTTTAACACAAAATTCAAAAGGCCACAGCAGTGAGCAATTCAATATCTGTGTAAGAATTACTTGTTTGCTTTTCTGGGAAGAATTTTCAAGAATTAAGGTAATATGATTAATCATTAACAACGATTGGGTTTTGTTTTGTGACAGTGTTTCTCTGTGTAGTCTTGGCTGTTCTGGAACTCCCTCTGTAGACCAGAACTCAGAGATTCATCTGCCTCTGCCTCCTGAGTGCTGGGATTATGGCTTGTGCCACCAGTGCCTGGCCATTAAATACGAGTTTTATAGAATCTATTTTTAATATTAGCATAAAACTGAAACACAGAACTTGCTTACTCTGCAATATCGAGATATCCACAGGAAGCAGCTGCATGGAGTGGTATCCAGCCTTCATTGTCAGGTTGATTGATATTTGCTCCATTTTCTACCAGAAACTTCACCATATCAACATTGTCATCAATGCAAGCCTGAAAAGAAATTAGAAAGCATGACTAGAAAAAATTTGAATAAATAATCTGATTGTCATCAATAGAATAAAATTCTTGTTTATGTATCTTTAAATATATTCTATATAAAGTAATCTGTAGCAATCATGATTGTGCAGCCATCAAACAAGACAATGATACTGTATTTTAAGAGTCCCTCCTTAAATACATGTAGTAGTAGTACTGCAGGTGACTAATCTTTATGTGAACCCAACCAGGAAAACTACTATCATTCACTAAAATGGCACAGAACAACACAACCAAGCCACACACGCTGGCACACACCTGTTGACCTAGCATTGGGAAGATTAAGGTAAGTGGGTGCCAACAAGGCTGAGGCCAGCCTTATCTACACAGTGAATTCAACACCTGGCTCAACCACAACAAAAAGGCAAATATACTTAACAAGCAACATAGCTAAGCAGTTGTATTAATATCGTTGCTACAGCAGTGATTTCCAAAAAGTGGCCTATTAGAAAATTAGGGAAGGGGGTAGGGATCCAAGATCCTTTTAGGAAATTAACAAAAATATCTTCAAAATAGTATCAATATATTACTCTTCCTTGTACTTTATTGACAATTACATTTGGAAATGCATAAGTGATAGTGATAAAAACAGATGTGCCATAGGCACCAGCCAAGGCAGTGGTGAATAAAACAAGTTACCTCTAGTAACAGGCATCACACTGACCAGTAAGGATTCGTGGTATATTTTTGAAGCTGCTCTTAATAATAACTGTCCTTAATAAGGCAGTAAAAAATGTAAATTATATAGAATCTCAACTCCTGAATACATGTTTATCTAATATTCTATGGAGTAAAATAAGAAGTACAGATTAAAGTCCTTTTCCAGACAGGACAGGTATCTGGAGAAGAAGAATTTATACCAATGATAACTCGCTACTTTTTAATGAGTATTAATTACTTTACCAAAATGATGAGCTACAGTGAGTATATGGTGAGTTTGATTTCTAGCAATCCACTTTTTTGAAAATTAACATAATCAGTCTTTCACTTCATGAATACCAATTAATATCAATTAATTAATATCAATTAGCCATACAAGTACCACCCCACCCAGGCACACCCTAGGCTCCAGCCTACAAGGATAATGGAGTACCATTAATAGTGTCAGAGATTGGTTCTTGCCCATGGAATGGGTCCCAACCTGGGCCAGTCATTGGTTGGCCATTCCCTCCACCTCTGTTCCATCTCTGTTCTGTACATCTTGCAGGAAGGGCACATCCTGGGACAAAGGTTTTGTGGGTGGGTTGCTGTCCCCATCCTTCCACTGGGAGTCCTGCCTTGCCATAGACAGTGGTCACTTCAGGCATTAATCCAATAGAATAGAAAATGGGGAATAGACTTAAACTCACTGGTACAAGAGACAACTTTCTGAACAGAATAGCTTGAGCACTAAGATCAACAATTAATAAATGGGACCTCATGAAACTGAAAAGCTTCTGTAAGGCAAGGACACTGGCAACAGGACAAAATAACAGCCTACACATTGGGAAAAACTCCTCACCAACCCTATATCTGATATATTTTGGAGATATCTATCTATCTATCTATCTATCTATCTATCTATCTATCTATCTATCTATCATCTATCTATCTATCTATCTATCTACCTATCTAAACTATAACTATAACTCAAGAAGTTAGACAATCCAATTAAGAAATGGCATACAGACCTAGACAGAGAATTCTCAACAGAGGAATCTCTAAAGGTCAAGAAGCACGTAAGATGGTGGGAGTGCAAACTTGTACAACCACTTTGGAAATCAATTTGGTAGTTTCTCAGAAAATTGACACTAGTTCTACCTGAAGACCCAGCTATACCACTCCTGGGCATATACCCAAAAGATGCTCTACCATCCCACAAAGACAATTGTTCAACTATGTTCATAGCAGCTTTATCCATAATAACCAGAAACCGGAAACAACCCAGATAGATGTCCCTCAACGGAAGAATGGAAACAACTATTATAGTTTTGTTTGACACTTTAAATCCTCATTTCTAACATATGAGTCTGCAAATATTAGTACAATCTCCCTGACTCTTCAAAGTGTCTTAAGAGTAAGGAAGGAAGTCTGGAGAGGGGCTGGAGATGGCTCAGAGGTTGAGAGTTTTCCTGCTGTTCTCACTGAGAAGCCAGATTCAGTTTTAGTACCCACATACTGAGGCTCACCATCATCTGAAACTTCCAGCCTCTGAAGGCACCAGGTCCACACACGGTACACACATATACACATATAGGCAGACACTTGTACAAGTAAAGATTTAAGAGTAAGTCCCTTAAACACTTAAGACTTTTTAGCAGCATGAGATGACCTGTACTTATAGTCTTGACACTGGAGAACAGAAAGATAAGAGGATCACGAATAAAGCCAACCAGTACTACAAAGGGAGATTCTAGCCAGTTCTTCACCAGTGTCTGCTCATACTTAGGAAAAGAAACAATTTTCTGGGATTGAAAATAGAACAGCAGAATGACTGAAATGGGAAAAGAAAAAAAAAAAAAAAGACCTGAAACCGATAAAACACAAAGTGCTTCTTTTCTATGCTGTTTGTAAGTAAACTTTATTATTGCTGACATCAGAATAATTTCATAGTTGCCTTGTGCTCAAAATGACCAACAAAAGCATATATATCCCTATAATTCACTATGAATATTTTTCCCACTGCGTTTTGAGCAGAATCATGGGGTTTCAGTGTCCCTAATGCTGGTATCTAACATTTTATCTCTTGAGATTTTATCTGCTGATGCAGACAGTGGAGAGCATCATTACACAACATTACATATTCCCAGGTTCCTGGCTTGGGTACGCACCACCTCTAATAGGCGGTAACTGTAACGGTGCTCCTATATCACAACCACTAAGTTAAGTGTCATTTTGTTGTGCTACTTATGTAAAATGACAGATCAGTTAAATATGATGCACTTAGCAGAAATTTGGAGAACTTTTTAGTTCATCAATCCAAGTTGATACTCGAGGACCATGAATGAGTCTCTGTAACTAACATACTAAGTCCAAGTTTGCAACCAGTTTGGGGATGACTGATAATTAGATATAATGAGCTAGTCCTATATGGGAGAACTTCACAAATATGTGGCACTTCAAAAGTGAGTCTTTCCTTAAATGTCCATTTTTGATTAAGTAATTATGTGTGCATGCATGCATTCATACATGTGTGTATCTGTACGACTCTCTGTGTATATACCTGCAGAGGCCAGAAAATAGCATCAGATGCCCTGGAGCTGGGATTATAAGCTGTGAGAGCTGCCTAATAAGGGTGATGGAAAACTCTAGTTCCATGCAAGAGCAGCAGGCATCCCTAACTGTTCAGCAATCTCTCCAGCTCCTAAGCAATTACAACAAATCAGTTTCAAGGATTTTCTAGTGGGGGATGGGAATCGACTACAAGGCCTTACACATGCTAGGGTTAGGGTTAGGCACTGAGCTCCAAGTACCAGCAAATGTCTGCTTTTTAATAGGACCTTTTCTGGTCTCCATTTAAAAGTAACAAATTCCTGCCCTACCATTTTACTCCATTTTACGCCGGCTGCACCAGCATGTGAGCCTGAGCTTGCGTCCTTACTCATGTGAGAAGCCACCACACAGGACCTGGATCACACTACCGAGCAAGTGGAGGCGGGAAGATCCCAGGGGCTGAGAACAATGAGCAGCTCACCGAGATCTTGTCTTACAAGGAAGGAGAGCAACAGAGAAGACAGATGGCACTGGACCTCAACCTCTGATTTCAACACACACCTACACCCATCCATCCACAATCGTATGGGGCACTGGTATCGTAATACTTCAAGTCAAAGGATGAGGCTGACATTAACATAGCACTAAAATTCTCAATCATGTTAAAATTCATATATACCCACGACTCCCTTCTCTGTTTTATATATAATAATATATAATACTTCATGTAGGGGTCCAAAGTGCTCAGAATATATTCTGAACACAAGAGACCATACATATTTTGTAGCAGTTATTATTAATTTAAACTTGTGGAGGTTTTTGTTTTTGTTTTGTTTTGTTTTATGGGCACTGGTTAAAGGTAGCAAAATTATAAATTTGAGGGTCACAGCTATGTAAAATATAGGACACAGCTATTAAAATAAAGTGATAGAAAACTTTATCATGCTAGGAAGTACTTTACAGAATGCTATTTGAAAAGAACTAATGACCCATGTTGACTTACTGGAGATATTCTAAACATAATATTCATTTTCCTAAAAAATCTTCACTTTTTCAACCTTTGTTAATTTCCATTCTGATTATCACCAATACCAAATATGAATCCACTTAACAAATGTTTATAATACAAACACAATTATGGTTTTACAAATAAATCAATCAAATAAGAAATGACTCTTTATAAAAGGATACACTATACTCCTTCAGTGACAATGGCTCAATTTAACAGTGCCAAGAAGCAGAAGGAAAATATAGAGCTTTATAGCAGGCATGTCACACACAATCCCATCAGCATCTCAGATGATCACCAGAAGCAGTATAAAGACACAAGGCTCTCTATATCCCTACCTCTCTTCACCCTTTCATTCTAGGTATATGCAGCAGCAGCAAATAACAAGGGTACAACTAAATTAAGAAAATTTAAGTTACTTCAAAAAAGACAAAAGAAAAGAAAAAAGAAAAAGGAGCAGGTCTCACTTTGTAGCCTGGTTGGTCTGAAACTTCCTATGTGGACCAAGCAGGCCTGACTAAACTCAGGGGCCCACATACCTTAAATGCTGGAATTAAAGGCTTATGTTGAAACCTTGAACAAAAAAAAAACAATAAAAAACAAAACAAAAACTATAAAGATTAATGAAAATTAAGACTACAGGGCAAGAAAAGTCACTCATGGGGATGAAAATTAAGAGTTTCAAGGTGCAGATTAAAGGGGAATATGATAATTTTATTAATCCTATCTGGATACCTAATTCTGAATCTATGAGCTCAGATATCTGGACACCTATCTAGTTTGCAAACTTTTAGGTTTGGCAATAAAAATGAGCTAAAAATAACAGATAGGAAATTACCTAAACTGAGGTAATTATTTAAAATAATGGAATAATTTAAAATTTAAAATAATGAAATAAATGATTTAGTCTTAATTAAAATAAATGAACAAACAATTAAAATAATGGAACTTGAAGTAACTGAAGAATAAAAGCAATCAAAAAACCATAGGCAGAGGAGAGACTAAACTACAATCAGCATATTCAACTTACAATAAAGACATCTGTCGTGCTTTATTCAGTTAGTAAAGCAAAGTATTTTTAAAATAAACATAAAGAACTTGTAAATGAATACCTATCACACACTAAAATTAACCTGAACTAAAATCTAAATGTCTCAATAAACTTCTCTATAACTAGAATAGCCATTTGGGACAGAATCTCATTTTCCTACAGGAGAGACCATACAGCTGAGTTTAAAGTAAAACTAACTGGGTAACATCCTTGTATGTAACAAACAATTATCTGAGGCAGATACGGCAAAGGTACAGTGAACACCTTCTTATAAATATTTTTCGGGGGAAAAAGATTTATTTTCAAAGTTTCTCCATTTAATGAAGGCTACTTAAAAAAAAAAAACTACCACACAGGAAATATCTATTCTACAATAAATGAAGTGCTGACATTTTAAAACGTGTATGTTTAACTCAATACAATATAAAAAGTAGCAGCATAAATATATAAAGTAATTAAGGCTAAAAATCTGTTTATTCTTTTATTCTATTCATAAGTTAAAATGTTTTAACAAGAAGTAATGCTAAAAGCATTATCACAAACTTGTATTATATCTGCACTTCAAATTCAGGGTGTAAATTGTTCACTGAGCATTTAAAAACTACACATAAGAAACTGCCAAGGCATTCTCATAAAAATATTGTTGCTAGAAGAACCAAGAGCTAACACATGCAGCACATTAAGAGACACATGACTTGCAGACTTAAAATATTTTACTAAATTTGGTCAGTTATTGAGCCATACAAGGTAAGAAACAGAATGAATCAAATATATTTCCAAAATCTTAATAGACACGGCGTGTAAGTTTTTACTGACTGCACACCCAGTGAGTGTAATTACCAACAGTGAGTGGCTATGGAGACATCACCACCCTTTTAATTCCAGAGCCAGGCAGTGCAACGAACTCACGTACCTGTGATTTCTGCTCTCACTGTCTTACATGTGTGCATGGGAAAAGTTGGAAAGTTTGAAAGCAGAGTTACATGAAGAGGCTACAGAAAAAGCTCAAAGCTCTAAAGACAAATTTTGTATTGAACCTGTTTAACTTTGATAATCACTAAATTGTATTGCTAAAATAGGTCAAAACCAATGTGTTTAGCAACCACATAGTTTAATGAGGTAAAAATCACAATTACAAAAACAACAGTATTTGAAATAAACTCTAATACTGTTAAATTCCTTTTCACTATATACTAAGATATTAAATCCTCCTGTTAAATTTTTCATTTTTTATATTTTTTAATTCAATAAAAACATTTCCATCTTTAAATTATAAAATGATATTAAAGAGTGGAAAACTGTCAAATTTCTTTTAGTACCACTAAAAGAATGATTTCTAAGGGGATGGGGAAGTTTTAAGTGGTACATTAAGAGCACCTTAGAGATTCCAAGCCTCCTTCAAACAGACTCCTATAAGCTTAGTCATGCAAATTATGAGGGAAAAAGCAAAGCAACTGGAAAATAGTAGTTGCATATGAACGTAATTATAGCAATTTAGCATTAAAATTTAATTACCAGCAATAATTAAAATGTGTATGCCTAATCATTAGTACCAGTTAGTGGCATGTAAAAGGACAATGTGAAAACAAAAACTCTGTAAGAGTCTTATAAAGAACAAAGCCCTACTGATAGAAACAGTAGTCTGGGGGTATGCTAGGAACCAGTCCACACACCCGTGTGACACACAGCCTGGTTCAAGAGGAACTGAAATGTCACTGTCCAAGTCACGGTTTCACTCCATTTTAAAGTGCAGTGAGACATTTCAAAAGAGGAACTGTGAGTTAGCCAACAAGGTCTCCAAGCAGTGTTCTTACGTCAGTACTACGCACCGTGGTCTTCCACCAAGGATTGACAAATGAGCCAGCATGGGAATCTAGAGAGGCCATCGCTCCATCTAACTATGAAAGCAAGGGAGCTCTGCACTGCTGAAAGCTTAAGGTTCCTTAGCTTCCCTCTGTCCAGCCCTTTAGGAGGTGCATGGAGTAAAAACCCTGCCCTTTAAATGCCAGACAGCCACCATACAATGATCAGGACAGTAAGTCCCAAACAGCCACCAGAATGATGAAGTCAAAAGAAACCCCTTGTTCAGAAAAGGGAAAGTTCAGCTTACATCCCCTAGAAACCACAGGAGTGCCTGTCAAAGACAAGACACTATATGTTAGTGGAAGGAACCAGAGACGGCAAATACAGACTATTTAAAAAAACAAACTGATAAGAACGCTTTACAAAGCAAAACCTAAGCTTCTATGAAAAAAGTAATCTAGGCACTGCTCAAACATTCACTCAGTACTATCTGAATAAGAATACCTCAACACTGGAAGCAACAAATATCCAAAGATTAAAACATGTTCAAATCCAACCTAGTTTTCTTCCCTTTATTGATAAAGATGTAGAAAGCTGGAGTTGAAGCTAAATTTTCAGATAGGTAAACTTTCATTTCATTTCGAGAATTAGCAAGGAAACACCATTTCTTCAGAAACTTAAAATTCTTAGAACTATGAAATGAATCAAATTTCAGAATTATTCTCTCACTAATAAATTTTCTAATTTTGCACTCTGTACAAGTCAAAGCATGCATTTTGTAGAGCTGAAGACTAGCACTAGAGGGCACATTCTCCTTGTTTTCCTTACTACTTAGAGGACGGTCCAAAAGTACATAATAAACACAAGAAGTGAATCACACTAAAACACTAACCTCCTTAATAAGTAGGCACTAAAGACCTAGTGTGTAAATATGTACATAAAATTATGTTCAGTACTATCGGAAAATCTGAAACATGTTGTTTTACTATAGCTTCATACATTCACAAAACCTACTATGCAATTTATGAGAAATAACAGACACGTCAGAATGTGATTAGAGCTGCGTTAAAGCAAACTGATGGTACAGAACAGATCTTACCCCGGGTCTCAGTACTACTGGACTGTGCAGAAGGCAGGAAGCAACCACAAGTAGCCATTTCTTTGATGAAACTGATTTTAGTATTCACGATTACAAATTCAGCTACAAGAATTCACTAAGTCAACTTACCAATGAGAAAACAACATTAGTTTCAGGGGAGGAAATAAAAGTGTCTACCATTTTATTCTCAAGCAATCAAAAGAAAAATAAAACAGACTATAGAAAAATATGCAGTCTAGTGACACAAGTCCTATCAAGGCCAAGGTGGAACTACAGAGTGTGTTTAGACCAGAGTGAGCAAGCTTTAAAAGCCTGTCTCAGAAAGAGAACCGAGAATACAACTCAGTGGTAGAATGAACACTCGGCCTAGCATTCATTAAGCCCTGGTTCCAATTCTTGACACAGCCAGAATTATGCATTGAGATTCAATTCTAGGCATAGATTTGACAAATGAACGTAAGTCTGAATACATACCAAATGATTAACTAACAAGCATCTTTAAATCACTGAACTGTTTTTCAAAAATGTCTTCTGTTTACTGAGAACATGAAAGTTCTTATAGCTTTCAAAACAAGTAAATCATAGATCTTTAATCTAATAGCTTCTAAATGTTCTTCAATGTTCAGCAAACCATAGGAAGCACGGTTTCCCCCCAATTCAACAGTTATCAAGTGTCCACTGTGGCCACACAGTGTTGCCTGCTAGGAATCCAATGGTGAAGAACACAGGCTAGATTTCTGAACTCAGGAAGAAACAAATGCAAAATAAAAAGAGCTACTGTAAATTATATGGACTAAAATATTAACCTAGATTTAGGGGCACACGGTGAGGGTGAAACAAAATCTTTCACAATGGTCCCAGCATTTCCACCTTAAGGAATTCTTAAATCTATAAAAGAAAATCCTCACTGGATTTATAAACCTGTGGTAACTGATTGAGAGGAACAGATGACAAGGCATAAACAGCATATTTAAAACATACTTAGTCAAGATTGTATCACAGTCTAGAAAAGACTGAACATCTTCAAAATAGAAACAAGTAAGAACAGGGGCTGGAGGGATGACTCAGTGGTTAAGAGCACTGACTGCTATTCCAGAGGACCCAAGTTTGATATCAGAACTTACATGGCAGCTCGCAACTGGCTGCCATTAGAGTTCTAGGACCCCTTTGGGCACTAGACAATACATGGTGTACAGACATATGTGTATCCCACAATAATCATACATATAAAAACCACAACAAAAGGAATCAGAAGCATTATCTTAAAGAAAAGGAAATAAATAGACCAAGTGTAGTGTTCTATGCAAACAAAGAAAATGGAAACAAAACTAAATCAAGCCTTTAAGGAGGCTAAGTGCTTCCTAGTGGCAGAGTTGATGCCACTCTTTATTGAACCTTCCTTCCAAATAAACACCAACCTTTCTACAGCACTTCTGAATATACTAGAAACTGTTCTAAGTACTTCTCAGGATATAAGTAATTTATCCCCATAGCAACCCAATATTTAAGAACTATTATCATTATGATCATGTAAGAGCTGATAACTAGCAACTCACAAGTCTGGTTCTACTACCTGTGTCTCTAACCAATAGGATATACAACTGACTAAACAGTTGTTGCAGCACAAGGCACAATAATACCCCTGAACAGTGTGGTCTATGAAAACTTCAAATGAATATGCCCTACCTTGACAGGGCAGTTCACTCTAGAAACATATTTTGTTCATGCTCACAAATGTGCAAAACAGGCATCCACAAAATTACCCATGAAAACCTGGTAAGTTTCAATACCTTTAAATAGTTAATTTACAGACTGTCATAGCTTGTGTCATCTTGATAAAGACCTAAACAAACCTGGGAAGAGAATCTCAGTTGAGGAATTACTGCCATTCAAATGCTCTGTAGGTATTTTCTTGGGTGCTAATTGAGGTGGGAGGGCATTATAGACCATTCCTAGGTGTAGGATGTACCAAAGAAAAAAAAGTAGCTGAGCAAGACAGTAAGTAGCATTCCTCCAAGAACTTTAGATCAGTTCACGTCTCCTGGTTCCTGCCTTGGATTCCCCTTCAACCACGGACTTGCTCTGTAAGGCAAATAAACCTGTTCCTCCAAGTTGCTTTTGGTCATAGCGTTTCTCACAACTGACTGAGCATCAAACTAGAACATATCTGTCATCAATGAAGAACTAATTTATGGAGTAATTTAAAATAAATTCAGACATATTACCAAGTGAAAATCATAAGTATAAACATGAGTAAAGTTTATAACCAGTGTTAAAAATAAAACCAAAATACTATATGTCTATATCTATCTCTCTCTAGATAAAACATGTAAGTTATGTCTGAAAGAATACCAATATGACACAGTAGGATATGGCTAGACCAACTGCAGACCACACAAAGTGGTGGGAACTGTCACAAGAAGGAAGGCTTTAGGGTAATATATACGAGAGGGCTAATGACTTCCACCCTGTTTCTGTTTTCTTCAGCAACTTCAAGGTGAAGAAAACAAGTGAGCTACAATGATTCGTCATACAGAGAACTATGATGAAAAGCTTGTGTAGTGGCACATACCCTAGGTCCCACAGCTTGGGAGATGCATGAGAGAGACACCACTGGCTACACAATGAGTCTCAGGTCAACCTGGGCTATATAAGACTGTCTCAAAAATTCAAAAGATGAACTGGAAAACTATATACCCTATGTTTTTGCTGATTTATTTCCCTTGAATTATTTGCTTAGCATTTAGTACAATTCTATTCTAAGCCTAACTATATCTGAGAGTTCTTGAGTCTGAAGTCCAAGACCAAGGCCTGGCCAGATTCAGTAACTGGTGAGGACCTGATGTCTGCCTAATACATGACATTTTTCTAGCTGTATCTTCATATTCTGGGAGGACAAATGAACCCCTTTAGAACTCTTTATTGTTAAAATTTATCCTGTTACAATGTTTATTTAGTATATCTTCTTACTATTATAGGAAATTCGTTTGGTAATAAAGAACTTGGCATGGCTGGGAACATAGCCTGTTATCCTATCATTTGGGAGATGGAAGCAGAAAGATCAGGCACTCAAAGTCATCCCTAGTTACATGTCAAGTCTAAAACCAGCCTGGGCCTGCTACAATGAGGAAAGAAAAGTTATAAAGAAAATAACACCTAAGATTTAATTATTTCTTTATTCTTTATTGTCTTTGGCAAAATAAATGCGTTTTTGTTTAAAACAGAATGTGTGGTATACATACTTTTTAATTAAAACATACCAAAATGTTTCTGTAGAAAGATAATGTTTCCTGATAGCAATTATAGATAATATTTAATGGTAACTACTGTTGCATTTTAGTATCAATCACAGAATTTGGATCAATGCTGAAAAATGGTTACAACACATAAGAACACTTACAAATGAATTCCAAAACCTCATTTTTCAGAAACTTATCTGTATCACTATAATGTAAATGTAAATGTAAACGACTACTGACAACTCTGAGTCTCTGAATCAGAGAATAATGAATTAAAATTTTATAATGTCATAAAAAATTTCAACGTGAGGGGAAAAAAACCTTTGCATACAAATTTTACATACCACTGACTACACAGAAGTTATTTTATCTAACTACAAATTCAATGATTACATAAATTCAAATATAGTTTGCCTAGTTGGGGAGAATTCTCCCACTAAAAGTTTTAACACATGTACAGGTTTCTTTGTTAGAAAGCAAGCATTATAAAACTTTGCTAAAATAACTAAAGTTCTTAGACAAAACAAAGCTAGCGCTGGAAACACAACAGAAAGACGTTCTTAGGTTCTGCTAAGGTTTGACTGTCGCTGGAGTATTTCCTCAAGAGTTCATGTGAGAGCCTGGTCCTCAGTGCTGCAGCGCCTTTTAACAAGGTGTGATGACTGGAGGAGCTCCTGAGAGAGATTAAGGTAATTCTCTCTCTAACTGGAGGTTCAAGAGAGAAACAAGTTCAACTACAAAGAAGGAAGGGAAAAAAAGAAAGAACTGCTACCAAGAATTCCAATCTTTTCGGTCCTTCCTCAGAATGAACTAGTTAGAACGTGCCAGCATCTCTGGAGGAAGACAAAGGACGCACACACTCTTGGACTTCACTGGTTAATGGTTAAGACACTAGTACACCCTTTAAATTGCTCAGTTAGACCTCAGCATTTGTCTTTAACGTCTTCTACCCCTGGGACTGAATGACTGTTTTCTGTAACATGAACACCCTGTCCTAAAACACTACCAACAGTGATTTACTCACTTGTATCTGCTTTCTCTACCCTTCCCCCCTTGTCGTCCTCTACCATACTATGAACACTCAAAATCAAGGGCCCTTCCTTAGTTGTCACTATACTGATAATGACAACTAGTTGTCTCTGGAGTATATTGGACTTTAATCAGACACTGAATAGGAGGAGCCTGCAGGATGATGTTGCAGCTCTACCAGTAGCTGTGTAAGCTGGCAATCTTTGCTACTTTGCACCATGATCATGGAAATTCTATTTGTGTGTGTCATAGACTTGCTATGTCTATTTGTGTGTGTCATAGACTTGCCATAGACTGGGCTAATTTATAGTCTTTAGTTTAACTGAGAGAGAATAGCTTCCCTTTTCCTAAATGGAACTGTGAACTAATCCTAAGAATTTCACAATATTAATTTGCCTTAATGGTATAGCTGAGTGATACTGAGAGCCACTCAGAGAACTTAGTCATGCTCGCCATCTTTTCATGTGTCCTCTACTCAGAATGCAGCAGCATCAATCACTACAGAAAGACTCCCAGGCAGCAACTTCATTTTTCAGCATCGTCAATACTGTACCATCAACAATTTCTACATTTCCTAGGTATGAGACACACAGATACAATATACCCTCTTTTACAACGTGACAAGAGAACCTAAACTGCTTTGCGGTTTTATTTTTTAAATCAAATGATATAACCAATGCCATGGACCATTTGTTAATGTTAGTGTTCTAGCATAAAAATACTCCCACAAAAGGAATTCCTTCCCCCAGAAAGACGGCTTCTAACACAGCACATGAGGTTCTGAGTAACTCGGCTACTGTGGTGATAAAGGAGCCAAGAAGAGAACACTGAAGACAAAGTAAAAGCCAGCCTGCGTGTTTTTTTTTTTTTTTTTTTTTTTTTTTCTTTTTGGAGTGGTGCCTTGCATTTTACTGAAAGTCTGAAAGCTGAGTCTTGACCATATAAGGTTCTGGGATTCCCAAGGAAGAAAAAGCAGGGGGTTAAAGGCAAACTTGAAAGTCTTAAAATACACGAACATAGGTACCGAATTACCACAAGAGCGAATTACCACAAGACAGCCCGGATTTTTTATTACGGATCCCAGCAATGTTACTGAAAACAAGCAAACAAACAAAACAAGCTCACAATGAATATATAAAGCCGAGTACGGACAGATTAGGTTCAGTTTCCTCTGTTTACCTAGCATTGACCTTCCATTCTAGTTTATAGCTCTTAATTTACCAAACATTTTTTTTTAAAAAAATGGAGCCTTAAGTAACAGTTCATAGGTATGGGTGAGGTCCTTGTGCCTAAACAATGTGAAAATTCTTTTTCAGTTCTATAGTAATCTTTCCCACCCCCTTTTTATAATATAAAATTTTTTAAAATATAAAATTTTATATTTAAGATCATAAAATTTCCAACCGTGGAAGAAAAGTTATTAGAGGAATTACAGCCTATAAAATCTAAAGGAGATAACCAAGGAATATAAAAACGGACTTCTGGAACAAAAGAAAAAAACAGCCAAAACTAATAAACGTCGTCACCCTTCCTTTCTTTACAAGAACGGGACTTAGAAACCCACATGAAGCTATCTTTCCAGCTGATATCAGAAGCCCTATGGGAGAAGTACTCACACAATCAACACCTTCCCACTATTCCCTCTCCCCCTCTACAGCCCAGACTAAGCATCCTCCTGCCTCAGCCACACGTGAGCTAGGATCACAGGCATGTACACCCTTCGCGGTAACTGCATTATTTATAACTGCATTATTAATTTATAACTTACTTACAAATCTACAGGTAACTTACCTTTCACGTACACGAGGACAAACAGAAGGGATGTAAAAGAAGGCCATTTTACAAGTTAGTTATGTATACAGTTCAACAACGCTAGCTCTAATACACAAGAAAGTATCAGATGCAGCTCTTCACGCTGACATAAAAGCATAAGCATGTGCAGGTGAGCTGAGCGCTTCTCTTTCTTTAATGTTGCTTCTAATAAGGCATGTTTTCCCCAGAAAAGTTCTTTAAAATACCAAAATCAGCTTGCTCCTTTTTTTCCTCTTTTTACTTTACCACACTGCTCTATCGTGTGTAACTTTTCAATAATTATTGGCCATCAACCATTTCCTTAGGCACTATATGACAGACTTACAAAGACAAATTGTAAATGATGTTATAAACAGGAAGGAGGGAAAGCCATCTTTAATATGGCAACTGCCACATTTCTTAGCAGGAGCTTAGAAAACTGGCAACAGCTTAAGCAGTAATGGGGCATCTAGGAAATACAATTTAAAGCTTAAAAAATAAAATAGCAAAGGTTAAAAAACAGAACTCCTTAAAGGGGGGAGAAAATAGCAGTATGTCAGGTACTGAACACTTAATATTGTCAAATGACCATGAGTTGAAAAAATAGCAAATTACTAGAAAGAAGTAAGTAAATATATAGGAGAAGGCAAGAGGGAAGTTATAATTCACTTTATAAACCATGCTAAAGAACCCCAAATTTAGTCTCCACAACAGATTTTTTTCAATTATGAATAAAATAGGGATCTCTGAAAAAAACCTCTTTAAAATTGGCTGAAATTATATTATTTAAATAATGCTAACATAAATTTAGTACACGTGCTTTAAGCAAAATACAAATGAAAATTAACCTTGTTATCACTTTACCTGTAAAGGGGTCAGCTGGTGGTATCATTCTAAGAACCAACCCTCCTCACTACAAACATGACATTTTTAACTAAAGCCACCCTTGGCCTTCTTTGTCTATCACAGTAAATCTATTCTTCAATATTCCCTAACAAAAGCAAATGCACAGATCTTAAATGGTCATTTATTTGCCCACCTGACCAACTGTGTTCATATATTTTCCTTCCCCAAACCTCAATTAGTAAAACAAACACTTCGAAGTGGAAATTAAGAGAAAAAGATGTCTGAAGAATGCTTCTGAATGTTTATGTTTATGAGTAGGTGGTAGGTGATGGCTTCCTCTGCATTCCACTGGCACCAGGCACACAAAACACGCACAGAAAATAAGAAGAATAAATCCCTAAAATAAGCCTAATGTCTTGTTGTCTTGGGTAAATATAAAAACTTGAATTCTGCATAGTGTATGTACATTGACTCTCATAAGAAACTCCCTGACATTTTCCCAAAGTCACTGTACCAATTTACAACTTCATCTGCAGAGCTCTTCCTGCCCTCCACTCACCAATGTCTGACAGAGGGTGGTCATGTTCACCTTTCTGACTAGGTTATACTCTTCCAGTGGACACAGCAGGTGGGCACTGTGTGTGGTACACCTCTCAGGCCTCTCTGTGTGCTGTTGCTTACGTACAGACCACATTAGCCATTCCCTCCACCATTTACAGCAGAGAGTTTTGTAAATCAAGCAAACTGTCAGTTGAACTGAAATATTTAGTAAAATGTTTTTACTCTTTCTGAGTAAGCTGGGGGTAGGGTTTCCCGTAAGAAATATCTATGAACTAAGGCTACAGATGATAAAGGTTTAGCAACTACCTTGTAATTTTATCTTATTCTTTTTTGATCCCTTTCCCCATTCTGATTTTTCACAATGGTGCCATGTCATATCTATCTATCTATCTATCTATATTATAAAAGCATAAGGAAAACAGAATATATGTGTACACAAGAATGTCCAGGATTTTTGTCTGTTTTGGTTATTGATGACTCTAACTGCTTACTACAATTTGAGTAAACATACACAATTTCAAAAATGCACTGTCAACAGATGGCAGTGTACTTAAATCCTGAATAATAGTCTTACAAAGTTTTCAAAGGCCCAAGCATAATGTTCACAAATCTCTCATAGATAAGAGAATTAGGTCCCTGCCCATGATTCAGAAATGGTTTTCAGAAGGAATCTGCATAACCTCTCATGATTCACCTTAGGGACATGGCTTCTGGGTGAGTATATTTTGAATTTTAACAGAATGTGAGTATTTCTAAATAATGAGCAAGGCCATACCAAATAGGCTTAAATATCATAGATATTATATGCCACAGTACAGGGCTGCCTGCCTACCAAAACTTCGTAGTCTCTCTACTCATCTGGCTATCGATCTGCACATCTGTACACATGAACAGCCAGGCTAAGAAGGGATACAGATGTATGACTGTTACCTACAAAAAAGTCCCTGCCAGAAATATATACAAAAGAAAATTAAAAGTCTTTTGGTAAAATTACTCCCAACTGGGGACTGGAGAGTTTACTCATTCTTATCCAGCAAATGTGTTCAATTCCCAGCACCAACATGGAGTCTCACAAAGATCTCTGTCTCCAGTTCCAGAGGACCTGAGGCTTCTTCTGACCTCCACAAGTACCAAACATGCACATGGTACACATACATATACACATAGGAAAAACACTCACATGTATGTATGTATGCATGTATGCTATATAAAATAAGATATTTTTACACATATGTAAAAAATTTGAGATCCAGTTTTAAAAAGTTTAAAAAATTACCTTGATCATTAACATCAGGCCATATCCTTTCCTTAATTTTAGAAGAATTTTTTTCAACAGTAACATAACTAAAAAATAATATTGAACTTTAGAGCTACCTTCAAAGTTGGGGGCAGGAGGGGGATTTAGATGTCCAGAGGCTTTTAGCCAACAGTAACATCAAATCAGGTGCTGGAGAGATGGCTCAGTGGAAAAGAACGTTTGTTCCCTTCCAGAGGACCTGAGTTCAGTCCCCATACTCATGTCAGGTGGGCTCATACCTGACTGGAACTCTAGCCACAGTGTATCCAACATCCTTGTGTGGCATCCACAGGCTTATCTGATGTGCTGTGCGTTCGCGTGTGTGTGTGTGTGTCTCCATGTGTGTGTCTCCATGTGTGTGTCTGTGTGTTGTGTGCATGTGCACACACGGAATTAAAACAAAAATTAAATCATATATTGTTTTGTTTGGAGAAGATAAAAAAAGGCATTGATAAATAAAGCACTTGCCTGAGAGCATAAGCACACCTCCTCCATGATATATTCCTACTAAGGATGCACTTCACCTCATTTTATTACTGTATATAAAAGTATTTATTCTTTAAGATACTGGAAGACTAATATAACTTAGAGTTGTATGGCTTGATACAACTTTCACAGCATTTTTAATGGAGTGAACTTAAAAAGAAACTAGACTACTACTGGCTACAGTAAATTTCTGAAAGAACAGGATATTTTTTCATAAAAACATGTCCAAAGGGCTGGAGAAATGCTCACTGGCTAAGAGCACCAGCTGCTCTTCCAGAAGACTGGGTTTGGTTCCCAGCACCCACATGGCAGCTCACAAGCGTCTGTGACTCCAGTTCTTCTAGCATCTGCAGGTACCAGATACTCACGTGCTGCACAGACATACATATAAGCAAAATGCTCATAAATATAAACTAAAGATAAAACAATCTGAATAGCTTTTACAATAGTTACAATACTAACGCATGATTGGTTTTTCCAATAAAAGGCTCCCTCTAAACAATATCTCTTCAGAGTGATTAAAAAAATTGCCTTTCCTGAAAATTCACTTCTATTTCCAGCAAGTAACAGCTAAAGCTACATAATTAATTATTTCCTATCTTTGAAGAGCATATTACTTGTACTGCTATAAGCATCTTTAATCACTACCTTACCTAGTTTAGGCTTTAGTTCCACTTTATTCCAAAATAGGAAAAGAACAGTTAATAATAGAAAAAAACATGAATTTTTAATTTTTTTTATTTTTTGCTGCAACTCAGAACTGCTTTTCTTGCTGGATTTTGTTTTTATCTCCCTGTCATCCTCAGTCACGTAAAATGTAGATGTTCTAAACTTGGAGTCAGATTATCCAAAAAAACAAACAAGCTTTTAGTAATGGAAAACCTGACAGTCCATGAGAGCAAACAGAAGAGCAGGTATATAAGCCCATGCATTGGAAACCAAGTCAGACAGGAGCTCTTGCTAAAACTCACATACTTCATGATATACGCATCGAAAAATATTTTTCACAGGCCCATAGAGTGCCAGCATTAAGGAAATGAGAGCAAGGGCTAATGTTATAAAAATTAACTGTGAACCAAGAAGATCCCTATTTCCTACCCAGTGCCACCTAATGTCCTAAGTAAGACGTTCTAGAGCAGCAGAGGCAAAGCTGGGCCTTCTGAGTCCTCTGGTTCCTTCAGCAGTCTCTTTAACTAGCTGGCTTTTTCAGTTTCAAGAAATAACGGGCCAACTAGATTCTCTTGGGCCTATCAACTGTCCTATAATTAAGCCCTGGAGATTCCAGAGGCACGAAAGTGATAGATCTGGTTCAAACAGTTGAAAGTAACTCCAGAAAAGTGTTAAACACTATGTCCAAGTTCACCTCTGAGCTCTGCAACACAGCACTCACAACTGTACCTCACTTTGTCCACCACAATAATGAAACAATCCTTACACAAGCCTAAAAGAAGCTGTTACACATTGAACACAGATGCAGCTATTCATTTCCACATTCAAGAATCTAAGAACCTGCTATAATCAAAAACTTGACAACCTGAACTAAGACCATTTTCAATGCCATATTCGTGCCAATACAAGAAGGTAAGAATATCTTTTTAAACTATTAAATGTATTTATCATGGGTGCTGTTAAGAAGAAAACTTCATAGGATAGGAAAAGGGCCTATATGAGTTGTCTATGAAGACTGTGCTCAGAGCTCACTAGTGATCCAGTTTAGTTAAGCAATGAGTTCTGGGTTTAAGGAAAGAGTACCTCAAAAAATAAGATGGAATTAAGTAAAGGCAAAGCCAATGTTAGCCTATCTCTGCACATGTTTGCTTCTCATGTCTGTCAATGATTTCAACCTACATTTGGCAACTTGGAAATGTAGTTTTACAACATACCATCATCTTTCATCTTCTTGTTTAAACCTCACTTCTGCAGGCTTTTAGGTGTTCTTGAGCTGTGTTGATTAAAATGCTAGCTAACACAGGGTCAAGAGTGAAAACCACAGAGTCTGCATTGACACAGAACTATCAAAATCTAACATAGTGGCAGCGAGCTATCCAGGTGCTAGCTACCATCTATCTGGTCCTGGCTGAAGTCTGTGACAGACCTATGGCATGTTAACAACAAAGGCAATATGAACTTAGCCAAGTCCTTCTAGTATGAAATCATACTTAGTTGGCAATATTTCTCTCCTTTGAACTTACAAACCTTGTCAAAAAAGGAAGAGGACAGACCAGTGGTTTGGCTCAGTGGATCAAGTCGCTTACACCGAAGCTGAAACTTACACTCTGGGAACTCACAAAATGGAAAAAGAGAACCAACAAGTTGTCCTCTAATATCCAAAAATACACTATGCGAGTGCACACCACACACACCACACATACACACACACACACACACACAGTCTTTTTGAAAAGGTCAACAAACTTGTTGAAAAGAAACTCAATAGCGCATCTAGGAACTCGTACAATTTCCTCCAGAATGATCTGGGACACAATGGATACTTGAGTTTTACCAGTCTTCTACAAGAAATGTACACACTGGACATGCAAATGTCATACTATTGCCTTCTTCCTATTCTTCTTCTCATTTATAACTTTTAAAAATTACCTGGCAATTTTATAATACATGTATTGAAGTTTGCCATTTTTACCCTTTATTGCCCTCTGTCAGTCCCTCCTCTTGCTGAAACCCTTCTTCTCCGGAGACCTTCACCCTATTTTTCTATCTTTCTTTAGTGCAACCCCTTGGGTTTAATTAGTGGTTACTCGCATGAGCATAAGTGGGGCTTATCTCTTAAAGCACAGGCAATCACCAGAAAGAGAATGGCAATCCTTCGCCCCATCAACCACTAACCACTCAGTTAACTTGGAGAGGGGGTGGGCCTCATATACCTCTTCTAATTTGTAAGTGTCAACATTATTCTTCAACAGTCTGGGTGTGTGGTGTACACAGGTTGGTAGAGAATGTCTTCTTCAATAGTTAATAGCTCTCTGCCTTATTTTTGAGACCCCCATTGTTTCTGGGAACCTGGCTGACTAGTAACTCCAGGGCTTCCCTTGTCTCTACCTCCCATGCTGGGGCTGCAGACACTCACTGCCACACTGAGCCTTTTACTGCTTCTTCTGTAGGCTCTAAGGATGGGAACTCAGGACCTGAACTCAACAAGCATTTTCTTTTAGCAGATTCAAAAATGTTTTCCAACAATTCACATTATGCTGAGCTTTAATGTCACTTATAGTTTTTAGAGACCTGTGGCTATTTTCCTAATCAATTCTTAAAATGGATATTCATTACCAAATTCTTATATTTACAGTTTGCAAAGCAAAAGCATTCACTGTATAAAAACTGCTTTACGGACTTTTTCTTTTGTCTACATCTCTTCCGCTAGTATTGTCCAAAATGCTACCATCAAATGATATCTTTTAAATCCAGTATCCTCTGAAAATTATCTGCCTTTTTAGTAATCAACTTGTCTTTGAACTTTCTGAGTTCATCATCCAATAGCAACAAAATATACATTAATTCCATCTTTAAAAAAAAAAAAAAAAAGAGGCAGGGGATTTCTGAGACTAGATTTCTGTAGACTAGGCCAGCCTAGTCTACAAAGTGAGTTCCAGGAGAGCCAGGGCTATACAGAGAAACCTTGTTTCAAAAAAACAAAACAAAACAACAACAACAACAAAAAAAAAAACCCTTCAAAGCTCACCCATCTTGCCTATCAAACTGCCAATCCTATCCTCATGAAACAGAAGGGTGAAAAATATAATACAGAAATAAGCATGTACCCTTTAACACCAACCCCTTAACAAACTTGCAAACTGATAGTCACCAACTGTGTCCAAGTATCTATATTTAACCCTTAAAATATTACCAGAAGTAGCCATTTAGGTATTTCCCCTTGTCTGAACAGAATTTTAATACTTTGCTTGTAAAACTCTCAGAGATGACATAATTGTAAAAATGTCTACTTTAGTCAGTGTTAACAGCTAAAATAATATCCACATTTGGTCCTACACAAATGCTTTGCCTCCACATGGTATAATACAACACATTACTACTACTACTATTATTAAATCTTTTTTTTACAGTCCAGTTTTTATTCCCTTCCCAGTCCACCCTCTAACTGTTCCTCATCCCATACCTCCTCTCCCGTCTCCAAGAAGATGTCTCCACCCCACCAAACCTCCACACTCCCTGGGGCCTCAAGTCTTTTGTGGGTTTGATGTGTCTTCTCTTACTGAGAAGAGACCAGGCAGTCCTCTGCTGTATATGCATAACAGTTTTTTAAGTAGTCTTTTTATACTTAAGTATTTTGAGAAAGGATACTTTACAAATCATCAGTTCATTTCACACATGAGACAGACACAGACACAGACACACACACACACACACAGACCTACCTCCCAAAGATTAAACATCAAGATAAGTGGAAAAGAGAAAACATTATATTAGAATTCAATGCATGGCAACTACTTCCTGGTTCACGTAGTGTGGTCACTCCAACCACTCACTACTCTTCCACACTCTTGTCTGTCACTCCTCACATCCCTCAGAACACCTGCCCCCGACACCTCCCAGCAATCATAAAATATCCCAAAACTGAAATGTACAAGAAAACTTGAGGGGAGAGGAGAGCAGACAGAGAATTTATTTTAGGCATATGAATTCTTGTGTTTTTTTCTATAACTTCATACACTGTTTTATTTGGTCATCAAATTTTAGCTCACAGAACAGACTAGTTCAACTCCCTGCTCGCCATCCAAATTTAACATATCATTAGTGCTGCTCATCCCTACTAGCACAAAAGCCACACATCCTCTGAACACTTTCCAGAGTCAATGCTCCATCAGTCATTCTTGCACAGTGCTCTGTTAGCTAAGCAGTAACAGGGCATGGAGCCTTCCTTTACAAAGCAAGCCACATGGGAATGCACGGCACACAAGTCTTTGCTTCCACTCTTTCACATTATTCTGCTGCTTTCGTACTCACCAATTCCTTGTCTTAACTATATCTTTAGCTAATCTGTTTTCTAACCCAACTGCTACTAAGCTTGCCAGCAAGTCAGTTCTTGCAGACTACTCTGCTTTGAATTGTATCCCCCTGTCTCTGGCTTATCCTTTTCTCAGTGCACTGTCTACACTGCAGCAAAGGCGATTTTTTTAAATGAAAAAAAAAATGTGATTGTCTCATTTATACAGTAAAAAATAAAAGTCTTTCAACACTTCTGCTCAGCACCAGGCTTCTCTTTAAATGCTATTCTCTGAGGTAGTCTCCCAAGCATCTCTCTCTCTCATCCACCCCTGACTCTCTCATCCAAGTCCCTGACTCTAGTGTGGGCTTGTCAGTGTGTGGAAATGCTTCCACAAGACTGTAGAACTACCACTTCAGGTCACTAGACATAACGGAGAGACTTAAGACTGCCTGTATGTTTGCCTATACACTCTAGCAGACAGCAGGCTATAAAGGCAACATTGACCATCTTGCTTGCTATAAAAGCTACACTGAATAATGCCAAGGTTACCATAAGGTTTGGGACGGCCAATGTTCCAATTTCTAGTAGTAAATAAACAATTTCTGCTCTAAAAATCTAAGTTTACTTGGATATAATGCATATAACATATATATCTGTCTCCTGGGGACACTTAACATAATGAAATCTTACAGTATGTGGTCTCTCATGACTGGTTTCTTTCATTCAGCAGTTTTAGATATTTATTTAGTATTTACCAGTATCCTATTCACTTTATTGCTGAAGAATAGGCTTCTGATTGTAGTAACAAAATAAACCCCTTTATCCATTTACTAGCTGATAAAGATTTGTATTATATGTTTTGGCTATTGTGAGTACCACTGCTCTAAATACTGACAGGTAGGGTTTTATGTGGACATGCTTGCAATCAAAAGATATATATGTAGTGCAGAACCGTAGGCCATATGCAGAAATGAGATTGTTTCAAGAGTTGGGCTGCTGAGATGGCTCAGTGGGAACCCATGCAAGCCTGATGACTTGAGTCTGATTCCCTCATACCACAGTAGGCAAGAGCTGACTGACTCCCCACTACTGTCCTTCACACCGGCTCCAGTCTTTGCACACATTCTTTCTCTCTCACACACACAAATTAAAAATTTAATAATTAAAAAGTGGCTACATGGCTTACATTCCTGCCAACAGTGTAGCAGGGTTCCAACTTACATTATCTAGGCAGCATGTCCTTTCTTTATTACAGCCATCCTAAAGGCTGTGAAATGGGTATCTCCCTGTGGTTTTGACTTGCATTTTCCTGAAGCCTAAGCAACTTCTACTTGGCTGAACAGATAAGAGTACTATTGGAATCTGTTTTATTTAAAAAAAAGAAAAAAGAAATGTATCTCTGAGCACTTACTAGTGTCTGGAACTGTGCTAGCAGGTTTTATGTCAACTTAACATGAGCTGGTGGCATTTGGGAAGAAGTCTTAACTGAGGAAATGCCTCTAGAGGACTGGTCAATAGGCAAGTCTGTAGTACATTTTCTTAATCAATGGTAAGTGTGGGAGGGCCCAAAGCATTGTGGGTGGTGTCACCTCTGGGCACGTGGTCCTGGGTGCTGTAAGAAAGCTGACTGAGCAAGTCAGAAGCAGCAGTTATTTCTCCGTGGTTTCTGTTTCAGTTACTGCTTCCAGGTTCCTGCCCTGGCTGTCACTGATGATTAAAAAAAAAAAGAAGAAAGAAAGAAAGAAAGAAAGAAAGAAAGAAAGAAAGAAAGAAAGAAAGAAAAAAAGGACAGATTTTCAGAACATAGTTGGAACTACAGCAATGAATGAAACAAGAAAAATAGACAAAATAGTCTTAGAAACACTCATCCCTAATTAGAAAAGTGGATCAGAAAGAAAATGAACAAGAACCCTGAGAACAAACCAGAGGAAACAGGTTCAAAAGTGGTTAAGATATAAATTAATAAATTATTTATCATTCAAATAGGTGTTTGTTTTTTTTTAATTTTGGGCTAAGTCCTTTTTTGAAAAAAAAAAAAATCTAACCCTGTATGTTTTCAGTTATTATCATTTGTTAACAAATGCCAATCAAAGGCACACTGGACACTGGATAAGAGATTAGTAAAGTGTCAAATACAAGATGATTGAAATATTTGTTGCATGGAGTTACCTTCTAATTTAAATGGATAACAGCATTATACCAATGCAGATCATGTTAACATTTTTAACAACATGTATTTCAAATTAAATCTTTTTAAAAATGATGTACCTCTTTTTAAGTGAATTAATTATCAGTTCCACATGTGGGCCTGGGACCCGCAGAAGTCAGAAGAGGGCACTGACCTCTGGGACTGGATTTACAGACAGCTGTGCACTGCCATGTAGGTCCAGAGAACTGCACCCTAATGCTCTGGAAGAGTAGCCATCTCCTCAGTCCCCTAGAATTAAATCTATGGAAAGAGGTGACTCAGGCATGTGGCTGTGGGTAAAGGCACTTGCCATGCAAATGTGAGGTTTGAGTCAGAGTCCTCAGAACCCAGATAAAAGCCAGATATGTAACATGAACCTCTGAAATACCAATGCTCCTAAGAGGATCTGGCAGGCAGAGACAAGAGAATCCCTGGAACCTCACCGGCCAGGTTAGCTTGGCACGTCAGTAGAAAAACAAGAGTTGACACCTCAAACAAAGTGGAAGGCAAGCACGGACACCCAGAGCTGTTTTATGACTTCTACACCTACATTTGGATACACACACACCAAAAAGAAAAAAGAAAAGTGGGCAAGAAACAATTCTTTTCTTCTGTCTCTTCCAACCACTTTTCTGAGTGAACCCCATGAATTGTACACATTCACAGAGTAATAAAACAATAACATAATTTTCCTATGGGTGACGTATGGAGGATGACCTCACCCATGGTTTTACAGATGTGTCAGCAGCAGTCTGGTCAAGGTCAGCTTTCCACAGTCCATACGCTAGAAGCTTTACTGAAAAGTGTCCTCTATAAACAAGTACAAAAGCAACATAGCATTTTGAGCAAAACATAAAACTTTGATAACATCTTTTTTGGAAGCAATTCAATGAATATAAGAGCTAAGATGAACAAAGTATAGTATTTTCTTTCATACCATACCATGAAAAGTGGAAATGATATTAAACGTTCATCAATTTAGAAAAATAAATTCAGATTCATATAGCTAATAAAGGTAAACTGTGTAGTAACACTGATTAACAAAGATGTGCAATTTTTAAAATTGGTTATATACCAAAAAACTAAGGATGATCACATTTGTAGATAATCACATACTCATGTGAGTTTACTAGACTGAATGTTTAGCACTAAACATCTATTTTTCTTCTATGCTGTTTTAATTACCTATAGCTTCTCATGTCTAAGATAAATGCAGTGAGCTTAGACATTTTAATGTGAAGAATGATGGCTGAAAAGATTGTTGTAATAGGCTTTTTTAAAGGAAAAGACAGAAGCTACATTTTTGTTTAGACTTCCCAGTGTACTTTGGAAGGATACAGAAACATGTCATCTGTTTAAAAATGTTAAGAAAATACAGCATCCAAATCTGGGTACACAAGCATCAAAACTCTGTTTAGGAACAAAAACATATATACACAAATATTCAAACTGTCAGGTGCAATAGTGACTTGTTGCATGGAAAACCTAGGACACAGATAAGAGAGTATAGTAGATTCATTATACATTCTGAAACAATCTACATCCAGTGGGGGGAAAATGTGCTAAGAGTTAAATAAACTCTGAGGGTCTCTTTATGATCCTGTTCTAATTTAAAATAAGCTTTGTAGTCTGCACCTCAAGACAGAACGCATGCCTGGCTTCACTAACAGGTCCAGGAATCCATGGATGGATATCAGGTCACAGGCTGCAGGGAAGAACCCAATATTATTATCCTGCTAAATGGAAATAGAATTAAACAACTCCTTAAGTTGTTATCTCTTCAACTCTTTGTTTTGCAATGATGGCAATCAATCTAGAAACCCACTAGTCAAGTGCAGGGATAAGAGGCTATGGTAGGACATCTGTATCAGACTTCCTCCTCCCAAGGCTCAGAAGAGAGAAAGCAGTGCTTTCATGACCTGATAGGACGGTTGCCCACAAGAACTCACGGAAGCTAGAGAGGGGTCACCAGGTCCCACTTGTAGCTAAGAGCTGGCGACAACTGATAGCTGCTTGAGGAGAAAGGATCAGGTTGTTTGTTTGTTGTTAGGGATGAGGCCCCATACCTGCATGCATACTGGCAGCACTAAGTGGGCTTGGTGGATTTAAAAAACAAAATACATGAACTTGGGAGGGATAGCAGGATGAGAGAAGCAGGGAGGAGGGTGGGGGGTGCATTTGATGAAAACACCTTATGTGCATGTATAAAATTCTCAAGCAATAGCAATTTTTAAATAAGTTTTGTAGAAAATATGTAGTTACTGATACCATTATTATCACAATCTAATTCAGCAGATACAACTTCAAATGATCAACATTTTACAATGTAACTTTCGTGACTATGCTTCACTACAGAGGATATGCATAAAAATGTTCTAGAACTGATGCTCCATGAGTTCCATAAATGTTTCTAAGCACAGATACTTCCCTGTAAAACAATTTTGAAGGATATATGAGTGTGCATATGTAATTTCAACATAAAAGTGACTTGTAAATGTGTATGTATACATGTGTATTAGTTTGTGAAGAAATACTTTCCTACATGGCTACCAAACTTTAAGAAGGCATAAATTCACACCTCATCAAATTCAATCTCCTTTTATTATCAAATACTGCAGAAAGTTAACAGTTTGTGCAATCTTAAATTCTTTTAGGAGACCGTGTTAAACCAAAGAGCAATCAGGTCAATATGAAGTAATAGTCAAGCTAAAGCTTTCTATTAGGTAAGACTCTGTCCACGGACTCTCGCTTTCTCAAGCACATAACACATGTAAATAGATTAAAAAGGTGACAGCTGAGAGAGAAATGCTTTCACTGCTTTGCATGGTTTCTAGTGAATGTCATTTCAGAAATGCCTATACGACACATGACAACGTGGAATGTCTCCACCCATGAAAGAACATTTGAGTCAGGCAGGCACTGAGGGCAGTAATACAGAAGCGAAGCCTGCCTTTTTTATGGCTAGCCAGCTCAACAATGAAAAGATAAGCACCCAAAATACTAGTGAGGTCAGAAAATTCTGGCATACGAGGATCCATAATGAAAACATTCAGAAAAGACTCTGTAATTAGAACCACTATAATGTATATATTACTTTTATTGCTATGCTACCAAGAAATCCTTTCCTAAATGAATACAAAAGATTTGTTAAAAGATACTCATTTTTAAAATAGATTACATAAACTTGACAAAATTCTACTTGTATTAGTAATCAGTGATATATTCCACTCTTAAAGTAAATACAGATATTGCACTGTAATAATGGATACCTAAACATAAGTTGTTGGTATATGCTTTTCTGATACTTTTTTTTAGACAAGAGCTCACACTGTAGCTCCAACTGTAATGGAACTCACTATGTAGACCAGGCTGGCCCTCAAACTCACAGAGCTGGGCCTGCCTCTGCTTCCTAAGTGCTGGGATTAAAGGTGTATGTCACTATACCTTGCCTCTGATACATTTTTAATGCTGTAAATCTTGATATAGTTGTCAACACAACTTACCAGTTCATTTTCTATGAACTCTACTGTTAAAATTACAATATTCAGTCTTTTTTTTTTTTAAATTAAGACACTGCACCTACTGAAATAAAATTCAGACAAAGAAAAATTAAGAGAAAGGGCAGTGTTATGGGATCTGCTCATCCTTAGCTGCAACTGTACCTTCACCAAAGCACAAAAAGCACCTGTCGTCATTCTTGATAATTTTATAGACTGGCATGGGAATCTCAACTGCCCTTTATTTTGATGCTACCTCCTTCTGTTGTTAAAATCGTCCATTACTTTATGAAATGCTACCAGATGATCAAACTACTTGTTTTAAATGTGCTGATGGAGCAAAACAAAAATACAGATTTTGTTCTTTTAGTGACTGAGATAAATATATTCATATAAATAGGAGAATCAATTATGAGCCATAAGTAAATCACATTTTACATTTTTATCAAAATGAAAAAAATCCTTTCATCTTTTTCAAATTAAGACAAGAATTGTAACTCAGTTACACTTTGTAACTCGTGGAAGGAAAATACAGCTTGATATTCTTATTAATAAGAGGCTCCCAACTAGAGTCAAGAATGATCAACAACTTACAAGCTCATTTTACCAGCTCAGAAAACACTTTAGATAACATTATTAGTATTTTGATTGCTCTGATTACAAATATCAATGATCACTGTACACAAAACAAATTGAATTACTTATGCTGCACAGTGCTGACAAGTTGAGATTATTTGTTCTTCTGAACCAAGACCTCACTATGTAGTCCTGAAACTCAAAGATCCACCTGCCTCTGCCTCTGCCTCCTAGAGGGCTAAGGTTAGAGATAGGCCTGTGTCCATGCCCAGCTGAGATCGTCTTCTTTAACATTTCAAACATGAGCTTCCTATAGTTTATAGCCAAGCACCAAATGTGCACTTAGGTATAAAAATCACTATAGGGCTGGTGAGATGGCTCAGTGGATAAGAGCACCCGACTGCTCTTCCAAAGGTCCGGAGTTCAAATCCCAGCAACCACATGGTGGCTCACAACCATCCGTAATGAGATCTGACTCCCTCTTCTGGAGTGTCTGAAGACAGCTACAGTGTACTTACATATAATCAATAAATAAATCTTTAAAAAAAAAATCACTGTAAATAAATACATAGCAAATGTAGTGATATAAACTGTCCCTAGTAGAAAAATGAAAGCTAAATTTTATATTCTGGAAAAAAAAAAGGAGTATTTTTGTGGTAGTTTCCTTTGTAAATAAACCAAAACAAAACAAAATCAAGTATGCTTTATTTAATGGTCAGAAAAAAATCTTAGCACTTCGTAAAATTTAGGATAATTTTGAATTCTAGAATAATTTAAACATATTACTATTGGATTTTAATTATCATAAAAAGATCTCAAGTATTAGTTAAAACAAAAATAGATTAAGAAAAAAATCTGTTCGTGCTTTTTCATTTAGCTGATTTACAGGGAAAATCCTCAAATAGTAATCATCAATACAATCACCGAAATATTTAAAATTGCTTTTCTTCTTCAGGCTTAAGTTAGGGTACCAGGCACAGTGGCATGCCCTTACTCGCAGCATCCAGGAGGCAGAAACAGGAGAATCTCTGAGTTTGAGGCCAGCCTTATCTACATGGTGAGCTCCAGGGCAGCTAGGACTACATAAAAGGCTGTGGGCTTGGGACCGAAGCTAAAGCTTGGGCTCTGCATGCAGACTGCTTTATAACTGCCATTCACTGTAATTCACTGTGATTATGGAAAGCGATACTTTCAGAAGAAAGGTATAAGAAAAGATGGCTATGTTTAAACAGACTCCAAAGCAACGAAGCAGCACCTTTAGGACGTGCCAGGAAATAGCGCTCTACAGTAGGAATAAGATGTCCTTATGCCTAATAAAGGTTTCTAAAAGCTGTTCCTTCAGAACCCTTTAGATCTTGAAACATGTTTTCTCTTACTGACCAGAGCATGGGAAACACAGAAAGAGAAGGATGGCCCACGTTTCCTGTGGGCGACCCAGTGCTGCTTCTACCTGGCTCTGAGAAAACGCTCAGTCACAGCTTGCAATCACACTGAAGCTAAAGCTCATGAAAGACAGTCTTGGTTATGACACTTCAAAGTCAGACCACAGAAGTGCTGCCAGGAAGCACGGGGCCAGCAAGTGCAGGGAAGCCGATCTATCTAAGCATTGCAGTGCAGGCGCTCTGCAGAGCAGCACACCCCATATATGGCTACACTACCCATTTACTGTGAAGGAAGGGACCAGTGTGGCCTTGGAGATTTGTCTAATAAATTTAAAAATGGATTCTGGGTGATTTCAATAAAAAGTTCTATGAGCCATTAGCATGAAGTATCACAGCTTTTCTAAAGGAAAGGTATACAGAAAAACAATTTCATGTACATTTTTAACACTAAGTTTAATACTTTTATAACTAATCTAATAGGTACTCCTAAAACTGTAACATCTAATGACAAAAATAAAAGAGGTAAAAGTTAAAAACTGAAAATGCATTCAGTTTAAAACAGACTGCTCATATATAGCACTTGAATTATTCTGCAACAAGGAACTCGAAATCAACAGCTTTTGATGTCTCTAATGCTTTGCTTCTTAAGGAAAAACTACAGTACACTATTCCTACATTTTACAAAGAGGCTTTCAAAGGGTCCCTTACAAGTTTATGCCACTTGTATTTAAGAGCACAATGATTTAATATTAAGCTTATCTGCAAGTCTGTCTAGTTGGAAACGGGGTGGGGGGTATTACTGTAAAATTACAAAAGAACACTGACCATTTAACCTTGGATTTCACTACAGAATCTACCTCAGGTTCTTATGAAGTTGTTAACTGAATGCATTTTCTACCACTTAACCAAAACTAGAAGTTGATTTAGGACTTTTAAATAATACTTTACCAATTAAAAGAAATGTACTTAACATCTACTTCCAAGTTTTTCATTTGTTTCATAAAAAGACAGGTTCTATAATATTGGACCAGTATTCTAAATATCTGGACGTGCAGGCTTCAAATATGTATACAAATAACCATGAAACTTATTTATAAAAAGGAAATAAAACAATTCAATAAAAATATTAGTGAGTCAGGATCCCCTGGAAACATAAATATATGGAAGGAGGGTCCTAATTCTTCTAGTTTGGGAAAGTGAGCTTCTAGACACTATTAGAAGTGTTTTTAAACAACGCCAGCCAGAGCATGAGTACACGCAGTACTGAGAACCCAGAGGAGCGCATGAGTCTCTGCTACTTCAGCTATACAGGTTCAAAGTGGTTGGCAGTTGGATGGAACCTTACAGGAAACTGAGCTGGTAAAGAAAGTAAGGGTATTTTAGTGGAGGGAAAGAAACAACTGAAAGCATAGACATAGAAAAGTAAAGATCTAGATCCAACGTCACCAATTCCACAGCTATGAAGCATAAGCTAATGACGGGGAGTTTTAAACCTACACTGAGGAGAGGCACAACACAGGAGTGCTAAGATTTTTCTAAAATCCATATGCATCCCAGACCGAAACATACATGCATGCATACGTGCACATAGAAAGATGGAAAGACAAATTGTTAGTATAATGCCAGGATAAAAATATAACTGCTTGGAACAGGTTGATAATCAAAGCAGCAAAGAAAAGAAGTAATACAAAGGTAGTCCTGAAGAAAAGCCAGGCGACTGAGTGGACATCCATTCACAGGGATAGCGAGTGAAGGAACTGAAATCTTAACTTCATCGTAACATCGACAACATTATTAACAGAATAGAGGGTCAATGAAAAGACAGTGCTCAGCATCTCTACTGAGTTTGAGTTGGAACTTTAGGGTGAAATTCATGATGGTTTAAAACTAAAGCTGAATATTACAATTACATAGAAAAGATCCTATTCATTCTCAAGACAAGAAAAACAGTTAATAGATGGTAAAAAAGATTATGAAACTCAGTTACAATTACAAAAAAATTTCTGAACAGTAAAGATTCCTTAAAGAAATGTTTTGTGAAAACAAAGAAGCTGTTAACCTATAGCCACAGGGACTACATCTGCACATACATGACTACTTAAAGATATATACTTTTAGCTAAAGATTACATTATATCACTATAATACATTTTAAATTAGTAAGTTGGTTGCTGTAGAAGAATGGGAACTGAAAATTGACTTGAAAACCATTGGCACAGAGGAAAAAGTTAAAGCTGTAAGGTTAAAATAAAAAAGCTAAACTCCAACATGCCACTCTTGCATTTTAGGCATGCCAGTAAGGACCAGCCAAAGGCATTCTATCCATAACCCTATAAATCTTGACAGTGTTTACAAAGCATGCTAAAATGCAGGCATAACCACATGCTATGAGTAAAAGTCTACAGGTGAGTAACTGCCAACTAGCAAAACTGAAACTGTCCTCCAGACCTTAGGTTTAGAAAAGTCAGAGAGCGGTGCGGTATCCTACACTTGGAAGACCTTAGGTTTAGAAAAGTCAGAGAGCGGTGCGGTATCCTACACTTGGAAGACCTTAGGTTTAGAAAAGTCAGAGAGCGGTGCGGTATCCTACACCTGGAAGAAGAGGAAGAGTAGTCTGGAGACCAAGACCCACGTTTGCTTTCTTTCTCTCCGTTTGCATGGATGGCATTTCTATGTGGGAGGGATGAAGAGCAGAAGCTGGGAAGTAGTTTCACAGCTTCCAGTGAGCGCTCATTCAACCAACCAACAACCCTTTAAGTACAGTAAGGACCAAAGCTTTTGTCCTGTGAACCAGAGGCTATTCTACCTCAACAAAAGGTGAGTGAATATGTAAACAGACTAAAGAAAAATTAGACTGGCAAAATACTTTCGATATTTTATGATCTTTTGCCAGTATTAAAATATTTAAGGACCAGTCACCAAATCAGTCTTTTTACTGTCAGCTAAAGAAGACAAATGCTGATTGTCACTGGAGAGACTTCTGAAAAGCTTAAGATCCCATGAAGAGGAGGACAGGGGTTCCATTTCTCACATCTCACTAACTGGTGTGTCCCTAATTTGCTCAAAGTGAAGTCCTTGTCTTCACAGTCATAATGGAAAACAAGTATGAGAAAATGAGAGCAATACAGAAAACACAAACATTTCAATGCTGCCTTTGTTTGTTTGTTTTGTTTTTTTTTTTCCTGAGACGGGGTTTCTCTGTACAGACCTGGCTACTGGTACTCACTCTGTAGATCTGGCTGGCCTCTGTCTCCTAAGTGCTGGGATTAAAGGCATGCGCAATCACTGCCCGGCTCAATGCTGCTTTTTAAAAATCAGTTACTTAACATACATTGGTATTTTGCCTTCATGTATGTTTTTGAGGGTATTGGATCCTCTGCAACTGGAGTTACAAGACAGTTGTGAGCTGCCATGTGGGTACTGAGAAGTAAACGCAGGACCTCTGCAAGGGCAGCCACTGCTCTTGACCACTAAGCCATCTCTCCAGCCCCACAATGCTTCATCTTTTAAGGACTTTGGCTTCATTGATTTAAGGAACATGCTCCACACCAATTGCAAATAAAAAGGTTTTATTTACAAAAACCTTTTTGTATACAAATGGCATAAACTTAGAAACATCTCCTGTCAACTCAAGGAAAATATGCAGTCATAGAGACTATACCTACATTCACTAAACCACTGAATTCAGTTAATCAAGAAGATATCATTAAGTCTGGCTTCTTTAAATAAGTAAAAACTGATAAACACAAGCCTCTAAAAGCCAATTTCTTGTCTTTTCAACTATCTAAACTAGTACTGCAGCATTAAAAAAAACATTAGACATTGTCTTCTTCCTCTTAAGCCAGTATAATTCTCCACAGGGAAGAAACTTTACACTTCTACTTAGTTTTAGAAAACATACTGATATAAACCACTATCCAATTATTCTGACATATAGTTAAGTGTGTCTCAGAATCAATTTCTCACTTAAACTTGCCAAGGACATGTGAAAAAAATACTTGAAGATTATTTTTTAATGTTATATGATAAAAATTTTTAATGCTGAAGGTGATTTCCTCCTCAAAACCATGTTTCCAGATCTAGATTTATAATGTGCCTTAAGCTGTAAGCAAATGAACTTTGCATTACATTAGAGAACCACCCTATATTTTCCCTCGGTGCCATTCTAAATTCCAGATCTGTCGTGCAGATTGTCAGGCACTTCAGCCCTTCCAGTCAGCTTTGTAAACAAAGGCTACGCCAAGCTTGATATGTGAATTTGATTAAATAAAACTTTAAATGGTCATCACTTATTAAAGCAGGAAGCAATAAAAGGAAAATGCCTCCATACCATGTCTTTTTAAAAGGTATAAAGTTAACAGGCACAAAATAATAAAGTTTAGGTACAAAGTGCGAAGCCTTAGGTTTCAACCTCTGTTTTTAACCACACTATTATTCAAAATAGAGCTATGCTCTCCCACACAACCAAGAGGAGTCTGAGGGGAGTGGGAAAAGTCTTTTTCACTGTAAATTTCCTAGTAATTCCCAAGTTTCTTAATATGAAAATAGAAAGAATCTGTCATGGCACCTATTACCAGCACTTAAAACTTGCTTTTCAAGCAGAACTCTAAGGGTTCTGTTGCTTTTGGCTTGTTAAAGGCAAAGCAACATTATCTCTGGATTGCCAATAGTTTCTCCTTATTTGGCTAACATTGAGAGATCCCAATCGGACTACTATAAAACTTTAACATGCACAAAGCATCCATTTTGAGAAAAGATTGTGATTAGCTTTGGTTTTTTTTTTTTCCTCTCCCCCTCCTCCCCCCCACCACCAAAAGAAATTAAAAAAAAAAATAACAATAAAGTTTGGCAACTGTCTCTGAGGAGTGCAGTGTTTATTCTCATCTTTCCTAGCCCCGGTGTACACTCCAGGAGCCAGGACTCAGGGATCTGTGACTGCGACCAACTTCGAGTACAGGAACCCATAGACTCCAGTTACGAGGTGGGCAAGCCAACTCGGGAAGGCTTCCCTTAACAGATACACTACCAATCCCCTCTCTTTCAGCCACTCCGGATTAGCTAATTACACCCCGTTTTCCCCTCCCCAGTGACCAAGAGTAATAAAAGAGAAAACAGGAAATCGTTCGCTCAGGGCACCCGGCTTTAAGGGCTCGGGATCACTAATATCATCATCCTCATTTGTAATCAAGTCCTAAAAAAGTACACCAACACCATTGCCCACCTCCGGGCCAGTGGGCTCCATCTGCCCCAAGAGTCCCTGTTAGTGGATTTTTTCAACAACCCTCCCCTCCCCACGGTCTATCACTGACACCGGGCCTCCGCACAACCCATTACTCTCCGGCTCGGCTTGACCCAGACTACCAGACATAGACACATGTCCACAAATGGCCCTGGGGGCCCCCCCAAGAGGACCACAGTCCATTCTGCCCCGCGCCCAGGAAGATCAGCCGGCTCCCCCCCTCCCAAACTGCACAGACTGCGGGCGAGCGGCTCTGGAGGGGGGCCCGGAGCCCCGCGCCCCAGCCAGCCTCCAGCGACGGAGCCGCCCCCTCACCCGCAAGCAGGGAGTCTCCCGCCACTCCCCGGCCTCAGCCCCGGCCCCGGGCACGAGCACCCACAGCGGGCCCCGGGGTCCGGGTGAGGGGACGCCGGGCACACAGACCTGGTGCAGGGCGGTGAGTCCGTCCACATTGGCGTAATTGATGTCGGCGCCGCGGTGCAGCAGCTTGAGGACCTCGTCCGTGTCGCCGCTGGAGCAGGCGGCGAGGAAGACGGCGCCATCGTCGAACTTCACCTTGGTCTTCTGGCGCTTCACCACGGGCGGCTCGAGGTCCGTCTCGGAGCCGATCCAGCGCTTCAGCTGCTCGTTCCGCTTCTGCTTCGCGTCCGCCATCTTCATCCCCTCTCCTGCCGCCGGCTCCTCTTATCGCGAGCTGGGGCGGGGGGGAAGGGGGCGGCGGCGGCGGCGGCGAAGGAGGCGAGGGGACGCCGCCGGGGGGAGTATGCGACCGCGTCGGCGACAGAGAGAGAGAAAGAGAGAGCAGGGCCGGAGCGGAGCGGAGCCGCGAGCCGGGGAGGAGACGCTCGACACTTCCAGTATCCCACAGAGCACTGGGGCGAGCCCGGCCGAGCGGGCCTCTCTTCCTACCACAGACGCCCTCCCGCCCCCGGCACGGCCGCCCGCCCGTCAGTCCGTCAGCCGCGGCCGGGCTGAGCGTAACTTCGCGAGATCGCGGCCGGGGAGGCGCCCTGCGGCCCAGTGCGCATGCGCGCTCCCGCCTCGGCCTGGGCCTCGGCTTCGGCCCGGCCCAGGAAGAGCTCGGGGGCCGAGCGCTGGCGGGGGCGCTACCGGAGGGAAGCGGGTGTGGCTCTGGCTGCCGGGGGCTGGGCCGCTCCTGGAAGGGAGGAGGCCGGGAAGGAAGGTTGTCCCGTCCCGCGGGACCGAGAGCTCTGGAGGCAGCCGGGTCGGGCGGCGAGGTGGGACCGGGCTGACCTGCCTGCCTCCTCCGGGGCTCGGCGGGCCGCGCGAGGCGTCTGCCCGGGGCGGAGGGTTTTCCTATTGGCTGCGTGATTTGAATGGCGAGGACACGGGTCGTGCATTAGGTGCTTGTGGGGGTTGCTCTTCCCGAGGAACTTGGGGGGAAACCCGGGCGATCCTGATGAGAGCGTTTTAAAAGTGGGGTCGGAGTCGTCTCCACGGCCCCGGTGGCAGTGACCCCTGATCGCCTACTGGCAGGGGATGGTGACCTGCGGTTAATTGCGGTGGCTTCCTGCTAACACCCACTGCAGAAATATCTTTCCTCTTAGGCTTGCTCAGTATTGTTGTTTTGTTTTCCCTTGTCTTTAAGCCTGTTTTGATTTCTTCTTCCTTCATCGCTTTTCGGCCTGGGTGGCACTGCCCATGAGGGCTAGTTCAGCCTTGTTAACTGCTCCTGACCTTTTAAGGGATTTACGGTTTCAGCTCCATTGCTTTCTATGGAGTAAAGACCCGGCTGCGTCTAGAATTCAAAAGGAATGTGGATGAAGGCAGTTACTTCGACTGATATTTACCCAGTACATGTCTAAAAAGTCGTGACTTCCTAGGCTCTGAAAATACAGTAAATACGATTTATTTCAGCCCATTTCTTAAATTCTTGTGCTGCAAAGGACATTATCATAAGGAGATTTTACTTTTGCCTTTTCTAAACACTCTCCCGTCCCGTACACTTTAGATCTATAATGTCATAAAACCCTACCACTGGCCCTTTTTGGGAATCCTGTAGACTGTGAGCCTCCCACCCCCAAAGAAAATAGTTGCCTTGCCCCTAACCGCCTCCCAGTGCTGGGGATACAGCAGTGAAAAGTTATTTTCTTACTCTTCAGCATGTTGTCTTTCTGGTAGATTAGAATAACTGAGTAAAATCTGCTGGGGGAACCACCTTATAGAACTGAATATTCTGAATTTCAATGTTAGGAATAGTAATAAAATCCAAGCTAAGATAAAACTACTTCCTTGAAACACAAAACGAGTGTGCCACACATGAAATACATCTATATCTTCATAAAATGTGTTGAGGATCATACCATTAGACCTCTGCACAACAATGAGAACAGTGGTGTTTGGTACTGAATTTTCTTCTTTCTATCTCTCCCCCTCCCTCCCTCCCTCTCTTTCTTTTCCAGATACGGTTTCTCCATGTAGACCTGGCTGTCCTGGAACCCACTTTGTAGACTTCGAACTCAGAAATTCGCCTACCTCTGCCTCCTGAGAACTGGGATTAAATCTGTGTGCCACCACCATGGAGCAGGGTCATGAACTTTCTTAACGTGAAACTATAAAATCCCTATGCACAGAATATGGCCCTCCCAATAAAAGAAAATAATTGAGTATATCCTTATCAGCTCTCCTATCTACCTAGAGAAAACCGACTTTTCCTTGTTTTCCAAGAACATTCTGGTCTATTTATTTGCGCTTAAAAGTGCTCTTGAAATACACATTCATTGGAATCTCACATTTTCATTTGGGTAAGAGGACTGCAGTGGGAGATATGCCATTTCTAACCCAAGCACTTCTTTCAGGACATAAAAATAATACAAAAACAAGACAATAGTTCATTAATAAAACATAGTTAATTCCAATTCCCAAAAGCTATCAATTAAAAAAAAAATAGAAACCTCAAACCTTGGGCTGTTAGCTTGTCCAGACTTCATTTGAATTTAGCTTTTTATTCTCCATAACTGTTAAGGTCAGACAGCTCTTCCTGTTGCCACCTGTACCAGCTCTGTCTTTTTAGAATAATATCTATATCTATATCTATATATATATAATGAAAGAGCTATAGTTCATTCAGAAATAAGCACAACACTTTATTAGAACATATAGAAAGCCACCATTTTATATTATGTTAATTACTGAGTGGTCTAAGCCGAAGTTGAAGAAATACAAATATGTCCATTTCCTAATGACTTGTATGTAAGTTAGAGTGCGGGGATTTTAGTTCCTTTAAGGCAGATGGACTCTTAAGGTGGAAGCACGTGTGTTTTAGAACCTGAATAAATGTTTACAGTGGGCTAGTATAAAGTATTTAGTCCCAGTGAAAGAATTGGCCAGAGTCAACAGTGAACCATCTGAGCTTGCTTTGGACTCATCTGTAGCTCTGGGTCATGGCATCTCAAATCTTGCCTCTGAACAAGGTCAGTCTCTCGCCTCAGCCAGAGAGGCCTTGTACTCCTCTAGGATGATTAGCTGTCTTCTAACTTTCCAGGTCAAGGTTTTCTTCAAGACAGGGTTTCTCTGTATGCCCCTGGCTGTCCTGGAACTCACTGTGTAGACCAAGCAGGCCTCGAACTCAGAAATCCACCTGCCTCCGCCTCCCAAGTGCTGGGATTAAAGGCGTGCGCCACCACTGCCCGGCCTCAGTGTTTATGCCACATCAGGCTTTATCCCAAAGGCCTAACCTTAGCACACTACACGTAGTCACTTCCATTTCCATGAACCGACTACACCCGTTCCCCCACACCTGTAAGCACCAGGAGGATCAGAATGCAGGTACACTCCTGAGAAGACAGTGACGCGCCGCCCGCCGGCACCGGTGACTTCCAGCCTGTCTTTCGGCCAGGATTAGAAAGCAGGTAGCCCTTGAGATCAGTAATTAATGGTCTCACGGTGCACTTACCACTTCTTTCCAAAGTCAAGAGCCAGAAGTACTACTGATGCTTCATTTAATCTTCTTAGAACTTACATAGAATTATTTTAAAGGAAACATGCTGCTCTGGTAAGTAGAAAACATTTCCTGCAGTCATAAATGAAAGAAGACCATGAAAAACTGTATTAATCTAATGAGGTCACCTGTCAAGAATTTGAGCTCCAACAGTCAACACTTCCTCTTAATTTATAAATAAAAAAAAATTATTAAGGGTTGGATATGCTAGCATAAAGCTAAGATTTGTGTAATTAGAGTAATTAGAAAGACTAAAGGATCTTGATGAGAGTAGCTTTATTCTTGTGAATTCAGTTACTTAATGGTGCATCTAGCTAAAATTACTTCCTACACCACGTATCTGTCTGCCCAGTACCTTGAAAAACTGGCTTCAACTACCATTTATAACAGTGATGATTAGAGAAGGTTATAGAAAGGACTTCATAGCATGCATCCCTGCCCAATTCAGAGTATTGAGGCAGCCACTGGAAGAAAAAGTTATCTAAAAATACTTATGTGCTCTGGGAGAAAAGCTAACACATTTCACAACTAACAGTTGGTTTTGAGACAGGATTTCACTGTGTAGCTCTGTCTATCTTGGGACTCACTCTGTAGACCAGTCTGGCCTCTAATCCACTGAGTTCTACCTGCCTGTGCCTCCCAAGTGCTAGGATGAAGGTTGTGACCCTCTATGCCTGGCTTGAGCTATTCTTCTAACTAAATCCCAGGAAAAGCTTCTAAATTTCCCAGGGTAAGATCAAAACCGTGCAATGATAGCAAACACAGCATCTACTTTAAGGAGACTTACTAGTCTCAGTTTTGGTAGGTGTGATTAACACTACTACTTTCTGTCTTTCAAGATTAAGGATACAGCATGGAGGAAAAGGGAAAGGTTCAGGGTTTTGTTTTCTTGTGTTTGCTCCCTTCTCTTACTCAAACAGAGCAACTCTACTTCCTTGCCTCTGGGCACTTTTGTGGGGAGAATGCAGAAGTGGCTTTCAAAACTATTTCCTTCTTAGCTTGATGTGGCCATCTCCAAATTTCCATTTAATAACAAGTTGGGGCCATTAATCTGGTTGCAATTAGCATATGACATGGTTAGAAACCTATTGAAAATACATTTGTGTGCTATTAGATTTCAATCAAAATAACATTTTCTAAATTTGTTTTCCTTGCCTTACAAAATATTATGGGTTGTTATTTTTAGTTAGGACGGAGAAGAAGAAGAAAAAAAAAACAAGCAGAGGGATTTTATCTAAGCCATCTTTGGTGGTTGTCATGGTGGGGGCAAGTTTTCATGGAGAATAAAATTTCTTGTGTAGACCAGTTAAAATGAGAGAGAAGTCTGTGGGTCTCTTGAACTGTAAAGATTCGGTTTATACCTGGAGGTACCTCCTGATCGTTACAGGTCAAAACAGATTGCTCTCTTCAGAGAGACTGGGATGTAAAAGCCTGAGACTCCCAGACATTCTAGTGCTATATATATATATATATATATATATATATATATATATTCGGCCAGGATTAGAAAGCAGGTAGCCCTTGAAATCTATCTATCTATCTATCTATCTATCTATCTATCTATCTATCTATCTATCTATCTATCTATATATAGAGAGAGAGAGCAAAAGTTTGGTGGATTAGGGTCAGCCCATTGTAATTGACCCATTGTCTTTAATTCTAGGTTCCTGAATTCAGGAATGAATAAAATAAAGTACTCTGCCACCCATACGCTTACATTTGAGGAGTCCAAAGCAATGTCCCATGCACTACAGAGCCACCAGTAAGAAGCTAACACTGCAGAAGAGAACAATAGAAAATGAACCACTTTACAGACAGCCACCGACTGGAGCAGTTTTCATTTTATTGTGGCCACAGGCTGAGAAGCAATTCGGAGGATACAGGAGTAGCTCTACAGGAAGGCTTTGGGAAGGTAATGCTAAGGAACTAATCATTGGAGTAGAGATCGGCTAAGCACAAACATGATGGTAGATGTGAGGGGAGGAGGCATGGCTCACGCATAGAAGCATTAAAAGAGCAGTCAGTGTCAGCATCCACAGCAATGAAAGTCATCCAGGATCCAAAGCAGAGTAGCCTGGTGTGTGTGTGTGTGTGTGTGTGTGTGTGTAGACAGCCCTGGGTAAAATATAGAGAAAACATTTATTTATGGAACTCTTTTCTTTCATGTTAAGCATGTTTACAGTGACTCATGCTTGCTATTAGTAAAATTAATCATTGGCATAAGCTGAGAATATGATATTTGTTAATAAGGCTTAAAGTATGACCCCTCTTATTCTAAAAGAAAACTCTCAAAGACTGAAAAGTCATCAATTATTCTTGTATACTTGAATGGGTGTTGCTTTTTTCTGTTTGGAAGTCTGGCATGGTAACTGACATTCCCACAGAAAGCTAATGGATGATAGCTGTGTCTCCTCCCCCCTTCCTCCTCCTCCTCTTCCTCCTCTCCCTCCTCCTCCTCCTTCTCCTCCTCCTCCCCCTCGTCCTCTTCTTTGCTCTTTTCTCCATTCTGATAAAATCTTAGAACATTAGAAATGTCCTGTTGGATTGTCTCATTTGTACTACAGCCAAATGCTTTGCCTGGACTCAGTGACTCAAAGGTTCTTGCAAACTTACAGGGTACATTTATTCCTCTCATCCCATCATAATTTAAAGATAATGAATAACTGAGAACTCGGAACACCCTGCTAAGGCATGATGGTGACTTATGATTAGAAATTATTTGCTCATAACTATTTGAGGACTCTGGACTGTCACGTAAGCTGGGAGACATGGCAAAGTATGCCTGTAATTCTAGCACTTGGGGGGCTGAGGCAGGAAGACCATAAATTCTAGGGCAGCATGGATTGTACCTAGGAAGAGTACCTATCACAAAATCACAGCAAAAAATAGTACTATTGTAGGCTGAAGGTGTAGCTGAGCAGTATAACACTTGCTTAGACTGTCAGGATCTGGGCTTAATCTCCCATCAGTTAAAAAAAAAAAAGAACAATAAAACCTGTATCTTATGACACGGGTTGGGGGGAGAGTTGGGGATACATAGAAATTAACTTCTAATACACATGCACACCCATGCACACACTACACATACACACTGCAACGCATAGTAGACATCTGCTTTTTGTTTCTCTAAATCCCACCTGTCTGGCACCACTTCTCCTTTCTATTAATAGCGTATATGTCCGCTTGCACAGAATCCAGTGATGCTCCTCGGGTTTCTTTGGCCAGCGTGCACATGAGCTAAAAGGGGTTCTCATTGCAAATACATGTAAAACATGTCGTCAGAGGTAAGGACTTAACAGTACACAAAATTTAAACTCATAGTTTCCCTGTGCCAGGAGCGCAGGATACATCATCAGCATCCTCTGCTCTGCATCAGAGGAGGCTGAAATCAGGATGCTGAGAATGCCAGTGCATTCTCTCTGGAGCTTTGGTCCAAGCCCACTGACTGTTGGTATTCTGTTTCCTGTAGAACTGCAGCCCTATTTTCTTGCTGGCTGTCAGCCACAAGCTGTTCCCAAGGCCTTGTTGTATGGCCTTCTCCATCAGACAGCTAACAGAATGACGTTTATCCTCCCAGACAATGCTTCGGGAAGGATCCAGTCTCAGTTTTTAAGAGCCTTTCCTCGTGAATTCACGTCCGTTTGAGAGGAGCTCCCTTCCCCTTTTAGTACACTGAAACTTTATCCATTGGCGGCAGTAGAGGTGCTATGCACGACCTCGTGCATTCTAGACAGTCGTGATAACACAGTTCCCTCCTCGACCCAGTCACGCCCGAGCCACTTTGAAGTGTCTTGTTGAGCTGCAGCGCAGCGAGCTCAGTAACGTTTGGTGCATCCATTGCCAGCGTCTGGTCACAGACATCGCTCACCTTGCCATGTGGGAACTCAGTACACGGAATAGAATGCTATTCCCCTCCCTCCAGTACTAAGCAACCATAACTCTCTGTCTCTGAGATTGACTACTGAGTACCTGATAAATAGAATCGCATAGTAGCTGCCCTTTTTGAGCAGTTTATTTCCCTTAGCCTAATGTCTCCAATTGTCTCCATATTATAGGATGTGCCAGAATTTCCTCCTGCCTATGGATATGGGTATGCGTATGGGTATGGGTATGCGTATGGGTATGGGTATGCGTATGGGTATGGGTATGGAGGGACCATGTTTGACTTTATTCTTTTACCCACTAATAATTGTTAGATTGCTTCTACATTTAAGCCACTGTTATAAATACTTGTGAGTATAAATATCTATTTGAGTCTCTGATCTCACTTCTTTGGTATATAATACACACAGGAGTGGGATTTCTGGATCATATGACTATTCCAGCTTTAATTTGTAAAAGGTCACCATACTATTTTCTGCTCAAAACCATTTTACACTCCCACCATTCAAAATATTTTACTTTTTTTTTTTTTTTTTTTTTTTTTTTTTTTTTTTTTTTTTTTTTAGTTCTCAAGATAGGAGCCAGGGCTTCATGCGTGCTTGACAAGTTCTGTACCGCTGAGTACATCCTCGGTCCAAGAAAACATTTTTTAATAACTAAGAATCAGCAGGTTTGGAACATTAATTGTATCAACCAAAATTCTTTCTTTTTTGTTGTGAACCCTTTACATTCACAGTCCCTCCTATGGTCAGGTGGAGAGGATTATGTGTGGTATATACACCAGAAATAAGAACTTTAGGCATCAACTTTGAATTCTATTTACTGTACTTTTATAGGCAAAAGTATTTATGTAAAGGATAATGACTGGCTTCCGAGTTAGTGGGAACGCTGCTAACTAGCCAACCATACTCAGGAGAAAATGTGGGGAGGATAATATCACACAGATCGCCTCGTGTGAAAACTCAGAGTGGCATTGCTGGTATCACTGTCGGTGCTGCCCAAGGTAGAAAACAACAACAAACAGAAAACAGCAACGACAAAAGCCCCGACGCTAGAGCCCCAAAGCTTCCTGACGTTCTAGTCTTCAGCTTTAAGCAAAGCCTTCATCTTGTCTCTGCGTTGTTCTGTGTGACCAATAGGTACAATGACTATAATAATCTGTTACTTCCAAGATGAAGAAACAAACACCACTGACCTCAGACTTGGATCTCTATCACGTTGGTGAATCATTGTCCCTGGGAGGATTCTGCTGGCTCATGTGAAGGCACTCGGGCAGCTTGATAGAGAAGCCCACAGTGGTGAGACACTAAAGCCTCCAAGTGTGTGGGCCTCCTCAAAAGCAGATTGCCTACCCCCAGCTAAGCCTTCAGGTAAATGATCACAGCTCAGACTGATAAACATGGTTCTTTTTGTCTGTCTGTCTGTCTGTCTGTCTGTCTGTCTGTCTGTCTGTTGTCACTACTTGGTCACCTGCAGATTGCTGTTTCCACTGTAGCAGATGAAGCTTGCTAGCCCTTCCATCGTGGCTACCAACAGCAAACAACAGCCGCTTTACCTTTCTTTCCAACCCTTTCTCCAATCTAAAGTCGTCAGCCTGGATAACAGTTCAAGGCCAAGTGAAGAAAGAATCGCTGGCCCAGAAGAGCATCAATAATGGGTGCCATTGTCCTTCCGAAACCCCTGAAATCATGGACATTGCCCCAAAATGTCAGGCTACAAAGGCAAACAAATTACATACCTCTATCTAATACAACTGGAGTGAGTCTTTTCTACCATTATCAAAATCAGTTTCTACCTTGGGGTCTCTACTGCTTGATTTTTTTTTTACCCTCCCTCCACCTACACACACTGTTTTGGGAGTTACTAATTCTTCCAATATGTTCAGTTTTGCTAGTGTCCAGAGACAGGTTCTATGATGGGAGCAAAAGACATCTAGTAAGCTCCAAATGCCCAAAAGTTTTTCCCCTTAGCTTTGTTTGTAGCCAAATACTCTGCATTTTTGCATCAAAACCCATCTCTTTCTATTCTTTAGGTGTTAATTAAGATAGGTTTAGGCCATTTATTTATTTATTCATATAGCAAATTACTTCTAAACATTTTTTCATAAGTCAAATCTTACACTGGCTTCAGGAATACATGGTATTGTCTTTTCAGAATGACTCAAAATATGGACATTTCCCTCAAATGTTAGGTAAGAAACAAGAAACAACTCAATCTAAATAAGTAAGATTAACTTAAAGTTTTATCAATATAAACATTCATTTTGTGTAATCAATGTCTACTGGACAATTTGATTCCTGTGGTCGAGCATAGCACCATCATTAATAGTAACCTTCATGAAGTACTTTGGTATTATATAGGGTACATTTTTTTTCTAAGATGAAAATCCAGAGCCCGGTAACATTTTATATCAAATATATCTTTCTAAAAAATATAAAGAATAGAGGAACATATTAAACATTGCCAAAAATTTAATCACTCTTGAAATGTAATCACTTAGGACAGTTTGGCCTGGTGTGTTAGTAAAAGACCATGTTGTAAAAAATGTATTTATTTTTACTTTATGTACATTGGTATTTTGCCAGCATGCATGTCTGTGGGAAGGTCTCAGATCCTCTGGAGATGGAATTACAGACAGTGGTGAGCTGCCATGTGAGTCTGAGAATTAAACCTTGGTCCTCTGGAGGAGCAGCCAGTGTTCTTAACCACCGAGCCATCAGTCCAGCCCCAATTTTTTGCTTGTCCTGGAACTCACTCTGTAGATCGGGCTGGTAGCAAACTCACAGAAATCTGCCTGCCTCTGCCTCCTGAGTGTTGGGACTAAAGGTGTGCACCACCATTGCCCAGCTAATTTTTTTTTTAATTTTAAAAATTTTGTGAGATTATACTATAATTTTATCGTTTCCTCCCTCCATTTCTCCTCCAACCTTTCCTATAAACAACACCTGATTCCTCAGCTCTCATTAAAATTTATGACCTCTTTCCTTTAATTGTTGTTGGTGGTGCTGATGTGTGTTCCTATATACATGCAACTTGCTCGGTTTGTATAATGTTACTTGTATGTGCAGTTTTCAAGACTGACCATTCAGTACTGGATAACCATTTGGTATACTCTTCCCTGGGAAAGACTACCTCCTCTTCTCTCAGAATTCCTTAATACATGTAGTTCTTTGTCTAGGATTGGGTGTCATGAGCTTTTCCATGTAAACACGTCTATTGGTGTTGTCCTTCTTCAGGTCATTTGAAGACAATAATGTTGATGAGTGTTTTGGGGTGTAGCTTCTCTAATATTTTTAGGAGACACAATCTCACAGCAAACTTCTTGTTTCTCTGGCTCTTACAAGCTTTCCATCTTAAGTTTTCAAAGGAGGGAAGCACCCAATAGTCCTACCCAGATGAGGAACTTATAACCACAATAATGACCAGTGTAGCACAGTAATCCAAAGGGTGTGATAGTGGTGCACATGCATTGGTGGTAACCAACAGCTCTCTAACTGGACCTATGGCCAGCTCAACCAGAGGAAAATTATCCTGGAACTGGACATTTAGCCAACTTCCTGCGGCTAGTGAGGTTACCAATCTTGGAGGAGAACCTATAACCACTAAATTTACTGAACCAGAGTAATCTCTAGCTACATTCTAAATATTTATCCTTATACTCACAAATAAGCATGGTTTTTACCTTTTACCAAGAAACTTCTGTTTTTTAACAGATGGGAAACCATCACTGAAAAACCACAACTGATCAATTATAATAATAATTATTATTACTAATGAACACAACCTATATTTAAAAAAAGAAAAAAATATAACAAAATTACCCATGTACATTTTGATAGGCTCCGGTATGAAACTAGTTCTGATTATTGGAGAAATTTAAAAACTGGTTGCATTCTAAGATGCTATAAAAGATTTTGTTATTTGTGTTCAAAGACATGGTAATAATGTGATCATGTCGGGATTTAACTGGATGCTTTTGTGGCTTTGTAATGGTGTTGACAAATTCTTTTCAGATGTCAAAAATAAATAATACACGCTTGAGTAATATGAAGCAAAATTGGCAATGTTTGAATTTCTGAGTAGGTAGCAGGTATTTCCATATTTACGATTCTTTTGGTTTTCGGTTTGAACTTCCTCTATCCCCAGGGCAGAGGACAACCACAAGGTTTTATACGTTAGGTGAAGTACCTATCTTTGAGCCCCTGAAATTTGCTTTTCTTTTCCTTCTTTTGTGTGTGTTTGTGAGTATGTGTATGCATGTGTGTTTGCATATGTGTAACTAGTTTTGCATGGGCAGGTGCTTGTATACATGTGTGCCATATGGGCATTATTTCCTTTTCTAAAGCTGGGGTAAAATATCAAACAAAAAATCAAGTCAAGGGCCAGGAATGGTGGCCCACACATGTAATCCCAACACTTGGGAGGCAGAGACAAGCAGATCTCTGTGAATTATGAGTTCAAGACCAGACTAGTCTACACAGCAAGTTTCCAACCAAAGTCACACATGAGAGCCCATCTGAAAAGGGGGGTGGGACAAGCTAAGGGTGAAAGGGTCATTGTTCCAGATGGATGGCCATGGTTGCCTTTGAGTTCCTAAGAGGTATCAACTTGACATAACCTGGGTTATCAGAGTGAATCTTACGTGGGTGGGGGAGGTATACCTCTATCAGATTAGTCTCTGGCCATGTCTGTGGACCATTTGCTTGACTGATAATTGATTTAGAAGGGCCCAAGCAACTATGGGTGATGCCATCCCTAGTCAGGATGACCTGGACCATTAAAAACAAACAATAAACAAACAAACAAACAAACAAACAAGCCATAGTTGAATGTGAAACCAGAAGCAAGCCAGTAAGCAGCATTCCTTCATTATTTCTGCTTGAAGCTTCTGGCTTGGCTTCCCTTGATAATGGAATATAACATGTAGGATGATGCAGACCCTTGCATCTCTGTGTCGCTTGTGGTCACAGTGTTTATCACAGCCCAAAGAAACAAGCTATAACAGAGGAGAAAGCATATTAGCAGTCGGGGAAAGCATGACAGCAGGAAACCTCTGAAGCTTTCTCTTTCCAAGGGTTGGAGGTGTAGTCTCGACAGCAGAAAACTGTTCCTACTATTCCAGCTCAGAGCTGGAGGGTTCTCTAAGGACACTAAGCATTTAACACTTCAGGCCTCTTCTCCAGCATGTGACTTGACTGCAATCTTAAGCTTCATGGTGCTCCCTTCACAGTTTTTTTCCCCCCTGCACTATCTATTGCTCCTTTTCACTCCAGCCCTGCACAAGTGCAACCAGTAATCAGGGTCCCACAGACTCAGTGCCATGCTTGCTCGGAATTCATCTCACCAAAGAAATTTGCCCACTGCTTTTTAATTCAGCCAAAGTGAGTTCTCAGGACCTGGAGAGAATCTAGCCAGGTTCTTAGCCAAACTAATCCTATGAGCTGCCCTTGTTTCTGGTCTCACCCTGTTCCCCTCTGTAGCCTCACACAGCATGTGTCTATTAGCCACATTTTCCTCAGAATTTTCCCTCTTCCAAGTTCCCACTTGAATGGCCTATTAAGTTCTGCTACTAGCACTCAACTCCTTTTCTTGCCCAAATTTGCAAAGTCTGCCCCCACCCCAAAAGGTAGTCTGAAGGTATAAAAGCTCCTTGATGGGATTTTTCACAGTACACCCTACTCTTGGTACCAATTCCTGCTCCAGTAACTTCCTGTTGCTATTATAAAGTACTCTGAAAAAAATCAAGGTAAGGAAGAAAGGGCTTATTTTGGTTCATTGAGAGAGAGAGAGAGAGAGAGAGAGAGAGAGAGAGAGAGAGAGAGAGAGAGAGAGAGAGAGAGAGAGAGAATCATGTTAAGGAAGGCACGTTGCTGGAAGATCTTGGTTTTCATCCACACATCACAAGCAGAGAGAGAGAAGGTACAGGAGGTGAGGTGGGGCTATAAAATCTCAAAGCCTACCTCCCAGTGTATACTTGCTCCTCCAAAGCATAACCTCCTAAAGGTTCCTGGCCTCCCCCAGACAGCACCACAAGCTTATGACCAAGTATTCAAAACACTAGCTTATGGGAGACTTTCCTCTTCCAAACCACCGCACCAGTTTTGGAGTTTTTGGTTTTGAAGCAAGGTTTCTCAACCAATCCTAGAGCTCCCCATCTTTCTCTGTTGTTACCCTCAGATGTTGGCATTATAGGTGGATTGCCACATCCATTCTGCACTTACATATGTGTTCTATAGATTTGAACTCTGGTCCCCTTGCTTTTAAAACAAGACGAGTAGCCTCTAAGCTGTGTTTCCAGCCCCTCTACCCTAGCATGAAATTTTAATGTGAAAATATCAAGGGTAGGGGCAGAACATTTTGTGGAGACTGTGCTATACCTTCCCAATGGTGCATGTTGTAGCCTAAGACCTTTTTGAAATGTAGGTAAAGTTATTTTTAGTAATCAAAGTGATTACTGAATGTGGAACACTACTGTTACATAGTAGGGAGGCTAAATAATGGTGCTAAATAATGTATAGTGTACTGGGATTCTCCAAACAACCATGAATCAACTTTCTCCAAACACCAGTGCTCCCCCCCCCCCAGATAATTTATGGGCCCTACTGCGAAATTTTCTCGCATTCTATTCCTTTTTGACTCTACAGCAATCGTAGACACTGGTCTTATCAGGATAAACACAGATATTGCTGCAAAATGTAGAGGATATCTGTTCGTATTTCGACATGACTGTTAGTCCCTTTTATGACATGTTCATCTTCCATGAAGTGAGAAGAAGCTACAGTCTTTCGGTTCTCCTCCCAACTCTGTCACTGTTTTTGGAAGCCTCTACTAGCACTCAGTCCACGTCTTACCTCCACGGTTTCAATCCCATCTGTCTGACCCTCTTCTTCGCTGTGTAGTTTTCTCAGATTCCCCACTTCAAGTTCATGTATAACGTTTGCGTTCCGCACTTATATACGCTACTGTGAGTTAGACTCGGCATCTTCCAGCATACACTCTCCCTTTTCCCGTCTCCGTTTGGGATAATGCTTTCAAGTCCCACTGGAGAGCCATCTATTTCAGGGAAAGGACAGAGAAGGAAATGCAGGGGAGGAAAGTGGGCTTCAGCAGGAGCCTCACACCTTAGTGCGCTCATTTATCAGGAGGGAATTGGCTGGGGTGTTTGGAGAATGTCTAATGCCTGCCTACAAATGGATGTAAAACACAAAATCCAGTGAAACACCCCTTTGAAGTGAAAACAAGAGAGAACAGCAACACACATGGTGTTTGGGAGAAAGGACTGCAAGAGCGATGGTTAGGAAAGTGGGTAAGAGAGAGGTTATGTGGAAGGTTTTTGCTTGTTTTCGGTTTTTTTTTTGCTTTTTGCCACGTTTAGTAGTTTTAATTTAATTCTGTCAGGTCATTGTTCACTCATTGATTATGTCCTGGCTCCAGGACTGTTTTGTTTGGCTCACACTGTGCTAAAAATATCGAACTAATTATTAACACTTACAGTCAGGAATTGTATTCACTTCTGGTCAAGTGTAAAGTCGAAATCTCACATAAAAATCAGAACGTTTTCCCTACCCCTCCCAAATTTATGAACTCATCTTTAATTATTATTGTTACATGTATAGACATAAGCATATATATGCACACACACAATCTACTGAGTCCATGGAATTCTCAAAAAGGAAGGAAGGAAGGAAGGAAGGAAGGAAGGAAAGGGAAGGGAAGGGAAGGGAAGGGAAGGGAAGGGAAGGGAAGGGAAGGGAAGGGAAGGGAAGGGAAGGGAAGGGAAGGGAAGGGAAGGGAAGGGAAGGGAAGGGAAGGGAGGAAGGAAGGGAAGGGAGGAAGGAAGAGAAAGAAAGATTATTTAAATAAAAAAAAACAGAGAAATAAGAACTTTTAGCCTCCCTTAAAGAGCGGGAGTTCTGAGTGCTTTGCCCACGTTTACAGCCTCCGCTGTAACACCCGCAGAAGCTCCTATCTGATCTGCTTTATTTCACTGTCACTCAGATCATCTGTGCCACTGCAGTGGGCTTTGGCAGTCACAGTTTTGGTTTTAGCCATTTAAGACGCCTTGGCAGGAGAGTTGTATCACCCAATATCTGCTTCAAAAAGATCCCTGTGGAGGAAAAATAGAGGTTAAATTCTGGGAAATATGAGGAAAAAAAAATACTCTAAAGAAAAGAATCTGAAAATCTCATAGCAACAATAGACAGTGCCTGGGAAAGGGGAGGAAGTTCGTGACACCATTTACCCTTCTACACCACTGGGCGGATTGTAGGCGGCAAGACTGTGGCTGTCCTGGGATGATAGTGGGAAACAGCCTTACCTCTGGTCAAGGGCAGTGCAGACGGACAGAGGCAAGAAATCAATTAAGCTTAAGGGATAATGGTTGCAAAAGTAGCAAAGGATCGGTAATCGTTTCTGAGTGGATGATAGATGGCGGGCTCTGACTTTGTCAAAAAGCTTCATTTTTCACACCACCTCTGAACAGGTCATTCCTGGATTTGTCATGGTTCATTAGTTGGACTCTCACACTTGCTAGTATCTAAAACCCAGAGTTCTTGAGAAAAACCCTTAAGATCCAATTAAATGTGAAGTAAAAAGGAAGTTTAAGAAAAAGTTTGTGCTAGTGATTGCCATATGCAGGGATCCATCCCATAATCAGCTTCCAAACGCTGACACCATTGCATACACTAGCAAGATTTTGCTGAAAGGACCCAGATATAGCTGTCTCTTGTGAGACTATGTCGGGGCCTAGCAAACACAGAAGTGGATGCTCACAGTCAGCTATTGGATGGATCACACGGCCCCCAATGGAGGAGCTAGAGAAATTACCCAAGGAGCTAAAGGGAACTGCAACCCTATAGGTGGAACAACAATATGAACTAACCAGTACCCCGGAGCTCTTGTCTCTAGCTGCATATGTATCAAAAGATGACCTAGTCGGCCATCACTGCAAAGAGAGGCCCATTGGACTTGCAAACTTTATATGCCCCAGTACAGGGGAACCCCAGGGCCAAAAAGGGGGAGTGGGTGGGTAGGGGATTGGGAGGGTGGGTATGGGGGACTTTTGGGATAGCATTGAAAATGTAAACGAGGAAAATACCTAATAAAAAAAATTATAAAAAAAAAAAAGGAAAAAGTTTGTGCTTGCTAGGAGCATGGTTCTCGTGTTTGGTAGAAATATAGTTTTTGAAAAACAGGCCTTGTAAAACTGCTGTGTTGCTTGTTTCTTTGTTTTTTGCTTTTCGATGCTTTTGAGAAGGGTTTTTATCCCGAGCTTTTGTCCCCACTGGCAAGAACACGCTCAGGACAAACGGAATCTTCTGCGGCAAAAGCTTTATTGCTTACTTCTTCAGGAGCCAGTGGAGAAGAGAGGGAAAATGGCGAAGCCCCATCCCTTTTATGGAGGATTGTCCTCCGCCTCAGATGTGTCGCTCCCTGATTGGCTGCAGCCCATCGACCGGAGTTGTCGTCACGGGGAAGGCAGAGCACATGGAGTGGAAAACTACCCCGGCACATGCGTGTGCAGCTTGCTTGTTTACTACTTAGAACACGGGTGTAGGCGCCATCTTGTAATGGCGAATGTGAGGGCGGCTCCTCACAGGTTTCTCTGTGTAGCCCTGGCTGTCCTGGAAAACTCTCTGTAGACCAGACTGGCCTTGAACTCAGAGACTCACATGCCTTTGCCTCTGTCGTGCTGGGATTAAAGGCATGCGCCACAACACCGGGCAATGCTGCTTGTTTTAAGAATGCTGGGCTGAGCCTGTATCATGAGGAGAGAGACTCTGAAAGAGGCTCAATTTGAGAAATTTCTCCAGGACAAGTTACCTGATTTTCACTAATTCACACGAATTTTCAAATTATAAAAGCTTTCTGTTTCCCTGAGCATTCTCCATGTCTGCTAGCCTTCATTTTATTTTTTCATTTAAAAAAATTGTTCCATTTGCCTTTTAGTCACTAACGGAGTAAGTTGTCTTCTACTCCCTGCCAAGCTTTAGACAATTACAGTTTTTAAAAACATGACATCCATTCAAATATCCAATTTTATCACAATTACATGTACATATCTTTCCTTTGACTCATAATGGTTCATTTCACACACACACACACACACACACACACACACACACACACACACACACACACGTTTAAAGGAACAGAGTCTATAGAACATATGTATATTACAAAGCAGACTCATTGGATTGGCTTATGTGATAGTGTTGGGTCGTCCAACAGTGGCCATCTATGTGCTCGAGATGCCTGGAACCCAATAGCTGCTCAGTCCTCAAGGCTGGAAGGATTTCCCAAGAGCCTTCTTGTCTTTAGTCCACAGTGGAAGAGTGTGGCTTCTAAGATCAGCAAAGGAATGTGACACACAGTGGACATGCTCATCAGCAACTGAAGCCTCCTTGAACTTCTTTCTAATGGACACAACCAAGGCTAACCATTGAGGGGGCGCGCACATGTGCACAGACTCTCTCTCTCTCTCTCTCTCTCTCTCTCTCTCTCTCTCTGTCTGTCTAGTTGTACAGGACTTTGTTTTTGTTTTAATTCTTAAAACTTACTTTCAAAGTAATTCCTTTGAATGCCACTCTTACTGACCTTATTTTTCTCACCATAAGTAAAATGAAATAGCCTTGTCATTCTTCTCATGTCTACTTAGTAACTATCTTTCCTAGAGTCTAACAATAAAAAGCTCTATGCTTTATTAATACTTGAAAAATGAAAAAAATACTAAAAGGGTATAGAGTTATATTTGCTATATATATGTGTATATGAATATATATACATATATATGTAAAATATGAAAAATTGAGGTTATAAGTGAGAATGACTGTTTTGTAACTGTGTGTTGATTCTTTTTTTTTTTGGTTTTTCGAGACAGGGTTTCTCTGTATAGCCCTGGCTGTCCTGGAACTCACTTTGTAGACCAGGCTGGCCTCGAACTCAGAAATCCGCCTGCCTCTGCCTCCCAAGTGCTGGGATTAAAGGCGTGCGCTACCACCGCCCGGCTGTGTGTTGATTCTTTATGAACTTCACATAATGTACCCCAGTTCCACTCATTTTCCTGTCACTTCCTTTCTCTCCTCCATCCTTGCAACCTCCCCCCACCCCCAAACCAAAGAGAATAAGGTAAGGTAAAATTTAAAAAGGAAAAGGTTTTGTCATAGAAGCTGTAGTGTGCCACAGCATATTCCCTTTTGGCCATATGCCTTTACTTGTAAATATTCATTGCAGTGAGTCATTGGTCTGTTTCAAGGCCTCTGGATTCTGCTACACTGTCTATACAAGGACTCCTCTCTGCTATCCTGGTGTCGCCCTGTGTCATGGAGATCCTGCAGCTTTGGATCGGCAGGACTGGCCCATTTCACGTGCTCCAGCAGATCATAGATGGGGTAGATGTTGGGGGTCAGCCAACTCTGAGCCCTGGATCTGGGCCTGGGAGGTTGCTGAGTTGATCAGCCTGCCAACTCTCCCATACCACCAGGGAGAACACTCCAGCACTGCTCCAGCTAGTTCATCTCATGTAGCAGTTGACAAGGCCAGGGTTAGCTCTCCCGATTTCATGTCCTTGGGATGGCTCACCAGCACCTTCCTCACCAGAGCCAGCTCTGCCGTGCTGCCCAGGTGAGGTGTAGGGGGGACATCTATCCTCACCCACGAGGGATGGGACCAGCTCTCCCACTCTGGAGCCCTGGCCAGTTTTAAGGTAGACAGGCAAGGTATTTATGGAAAGTAACTTACTTCTAATGTTTTATTTTTATTTATTTATTTATTTATTTATTTATTTATTTATTTATTTATTTGCTATAGTTAAGCACAAACCTTTGCATGGATAAAACTCTCTCTCTCTTGCGACCAGATCACTATGTAGACCAGGTTAACCTCCAACTCACAGAATTTGGTCTCCCTCTGCCTCCTGAGGATTAAAGGCACATAGCACCATGCCTGCCTTTCCTCCCTTTCTCTTTCTGAAGATTGATTTTTGACTTACTTATCTTCCTATTGTGTCTGTGTGCCTGTGAATATATGCCACACATGGGTTAGGACGTAGGAAGAGAGCATCAGATCCCATAGATCTGAAATTACAGGGGCTTTGAGCTACCTAACATGGGTGCTGGGAACTAAATTCCAGTTCTCCAGGAAGAGCAAAATATGCTCTTAATAGCTGAGTTTTCTCACTAGATTCCACCTAATCTCTTCAAAAACCACAGGCAGTGCTCTGGTCCCCCAGGAAAAGGACTGTCAGTCACCATGACATCAAAGCAATTGGTTCTAATAGAAAGGAAAGCATGAAAACCTGTCCCCATGGCACAGTTCTTGTATCTTTACAGCCATCCTTCTTTTACATCTAAACTGTGGTACTTGCTTTGAGTTGTTTTATCTCCAAACATCTATCACAGTTAAACACGACTTCATTTCTAGGTTTGGCTGTTGATAGAGTGTAGCTTTTTCATTTGTAAGGATTTCTCTCATGTTCCCCAAGTTAATGCCGAAGACAAATATTTCCTGTTGCGTGGACAGGAGAAACGAAAGAATAAAATGGATGAAGAATAAGCTGTCATTTTTCAGTGGCGTTATATCTCGGTTGTGGTGATAACTATATGTTGGTTTTGAATAAGAATGGCCTTCATAGGCTCACGTATTTGAATGCTTAGGGAGTAGCATCATTTGAAATCATTAGGAGGTGTGGCCTTGTTGGAGCAGGTATGACCTTGTTTGGGGTAGCTGTAGCCTTGGTAGAGTGGTGGGTTTTGGAATTTCAAATGATCAAGCCAGGCCCAGTATCTGCAGATCCACACATAGAACTCTGAGCTACTTCTCCAACACTATGTCTAGCTGCGTGACACCACGCTTCCCACCATGCTGGTAATGGACTAAACCTCTGAACTCTACGCTAGCCCTCATTAAATGTTTTCTTTTGTAAGAATTGCAGAGGTCATGTCTTTTCACAGCACTAGAGCATCCACTAAGACAGCAGTAAAGTTTATAAATCTACAACTTAAAAAAAAAAAACCCACCTTAAATGTACTGTGATTAAAGTGTACTTATTTAACAAACAAGGCAAGGACAGACCACTTAAAGTTCTAAGACGTCAATGTACTAGGAATCATGAATGATGCGTTTCACATTATTATGTTAAATATATGATACTAAATAATAATCCCCGGGACAACCCAGTTTTGCTTCTCTTTCCCAAAATTTTGATCAAACTGCTACATAGTAAGTTCAGAATTGAATTCTGATTAAGAACATGGCTGGATTAAGAAATACGGAGGAGCTCTTTCCTGCGATGCCTCCTGGTCAGGTCCTGATGAAGCTGAGTCTCTCCTTCCCAGCCACTGGCTGCCAGAAAATCACTGAAGTAGATGGTGAATGCAAACATCATATGCTTTATGAGAAGTTCCTGGCCACAGACATTGCTGCTGAAGCTCTGGGTGAAGAGTGGAAGGATTATGTGTGCTGAGAACGACAAACACACAGTATCCCTATGAAGCCAGGTCTTGGCCAATGACAGAGTGTGCCAGCTATTGACTTAGGGGTGTTCGTCATATAGACCAAGGAGAAATGGAGAGAGGACATACAAGTCTGCTTGGGGTGTATTGTGGGTGCCAATCTGTCTCAACTTGGTTAGTGCTGAGAGAGAAAGAGATGGGGAGTAGGGATGGGTGGGGCAGGGGGCTCTCTTTGGACTGACATACACTCCTGTACCTCAGAAGCTGTGGTTCCAGAGAGCTAGCAGAGTAGGTAAAGCTCAGTTCTCAAAAGGAGGTGATGTCCATCAATGTGCTATCAGAGAGCCCTTTAACTAAGAAGGTCAGAGACCTAGGACCAGCGTCCCTAAGATTCAGTGTCTTGTCATTTCATGTGTCCCTTAGCTCAAACTCAGATACATTTGCTCCAAGGAAGCAACATGCTGTGAAAAATGAGGAAGAGGCTGTGGACCTTTGATCGAGAGGATGAAGAAAGCCAGAGAAAACCACCAGGAACAGATGGCTAGGAGGTCTATATAGATACTGTCCTTTCTGAGAGGTTCAACTTCAAAGTCTGAGTCCAGTCAAAAATACATTTCTAACATTGACAAGTAAATGATCAGACTTTGGGAAATAAAAAAGACATGTGGAGGAAGTATGAGAGAAGCATACCCCTGGGTGTGTTTGCGAAGCCATTTCCAGAGATCAGATTATGAGGCCTCTGACCTAACAAGGGGATTGGTTCAATGATGAATTCAAACATTGAATAGATTGTTGGGAAGTGATATTGCCAGGCAGGAGCAGTTAGGTCACTGATAGTGCATCCTTGAGGGCTACATTGTTCCCTGACTCCCTTCTTGTTCTCTGCTTCCTACCTACAATGAGGTGAGCTTATCCACTACCATGATCTATTGCCTCACTTCAGGCCTAGAAACACAGAGCCAAGTGATCATGGACTGAAGTCTCCACTCTGTTCCCTGGTTGTCATGAACAAGCTATCCTGTTCCACCACACACCTTTCTGACGTTGTGCAGATCCTCTGAAACCATGAGTTAAAATAAGTAAGTCTCCCCACTGAATTGTTTTCAGGGATTTTTTGTTGTTTTGTTTTGTTTTGTTTTGTCACAGTGATACAAAAGTAACTCACACTTAAAGTGTAGATAACCACCACCTTCTTCCATGGTCCCTCATATGATTGTCAACTCCTTGTGTTTACATCATTGTAGATCACTCATGGCCATGAAAAAAGACTATCTACATAAACAATAGAAGGTCAAGGGTACACAGATTATTTCCACACAGTTATTTCGTAGCCTAATCCATAAAAGCAGTAGAGTTTCTGTTCTGCCTTTTCAGGATTTCATCATTACTACAGGGCAAGTGGTTCTTAAGCTTCCTCATGCTATGACTCTTTAATATGGTTCCTTATATTGTGGTGATCCCCAACCATAAAATTATTTACCATTGGAAGTATGAGTTTTCTAATTGTCACAACCTGTGGGGGTAAGAATCAGTAATAAAGGGTAACGATTGTCAGGTTGTAACTAATCTCAAGCAGTCCTATGAAGATGTCCACAAAGCAAGGAATGGCGCAACATTAGAGGACACTGTTATAAGATCTTACAGCCCAAGAAAAGTCTTTGTGTGGCTTGTATGTTGATTGTCACTAAGCAGAACTAGAGCTGGAGTCATCTATCTGTCTTGTTCATAAAGTTCTGAGCTGTAGACATGATGGGATTAGAAATGCTTAGCATAGCTTTCAGCTGCTAAGTGTTAACATGAATACTTGTTATGTAACAATCAACCAATATTTATTTGTTTTCCTGAAATGCACTCAGACTCAAATATTATAGGTTATACTACCTTGACAGAATTTTAAGATCAATGTGTGAGCATATTGCAATACGTAAAATCATATACAACATGCTTTCTGGTACATAAAAAGTGATCAATTAGTGTGATGGCTTGGGAATATTTACAAAATAAGAACCTGTTTATTTGTGGAGCCAAGTCTTAAAACAGCCAGAGGCAAATGATTATAAAAATAGATAAAAACTTCATAGAAATCATATTCAAGAGATTTTTGTCAAGGCTCTAGGAATTAGAAATTTGTAAAGTGGTATGTTAGCTTTCTATTATTATAGCAAAAATATTTCGAGACAACCACCTCACAAAGTTGAAAAAGCTTATTTTGGCTTACATTTTAGAGAACTCAATTTATGAATCACTGGTCCTGCTGCTTTGGGTCTGGGGCAAGGCAATACACCACGACAGGAAGGATGTGTGTATTAGTTAGGGTTTTACTGCTGTGAACAGACACTATGACCAAGGCAAGTCTTATAAAAAAAAACAACATTTAATTGGGGCTGGCTTACAGGTTCAGAGGTTCAGTCCATTATCATCAAGGTGGGAGCATGGCAGTATCCAGGCAGGCATGGCGCAGGAGGAGCTGAGAGTTCTGTGTCTTCATCCAAAGGCTGCTAGTGGAAGACTGACTTCCAGGCAACTAGGGTGAGGATTTTATACCCACACCCACAGTGACACACCCATTCCAACCAGGTCACACCTATTCCAACAAGGCCACACCTTCAGATGGTGCCACTCCCTGGTCCAGGGATATACAAACCATCACAATGTGGTAGAGTAAGTGGCTTAGGTCACTAAGGCTGGGAGTAAAGAAAGAAGGGGTAGGATGCCTGTGAAGAGGACGGTGGCACCATACCCCTCAAACACATCTTTGTCAGACCCTCAGTGATCAGACTCTCCATTGACAGCCCACTGCTTATGGATTACACTTCTTCCCAATAACTCAAGGAGGCGTGTCTTAGTTAGGGTTTCGATTGCTATAAAGACACAATGACCAAGGCAACTCTTAAAAGGACAACATTTAATTGGGGATAGCTGGCAGGTCCAGAGGTTCAGTCCATTATCACAGCAAGAAGGGTGGCAGCATCCAGGCAGGCATGGTGTTGGAGATGCTGAGAGTTCTCCATCTTGTTCTGTAGGCAACCAGAAGACTGTCTTCCTTGTGACTAGGAGGAGAGTCTCAAAGCCCACCCCATAGTGACAATGAGATCACATCTAACAGTACTAATCCCTATGGGCCAAGCATATTTGTACCACCACATGTAGACTAAGCTTTCAACACTCAGGCCTTTGAAGAACATTTCATATTCAAATAATGGGGTAAGTGGTATCCCCATATACCATCTTTTTATTTTTTGTTTCTATATTGCTACAACCATCTCTATGCTTCTATATCTTGTCTTCCTTATCCCTGTAACCTTTTATGCTGCTCTCTTTTTCTGTGTTGCTTTTTCCCTACCCTAACTCCTGTTGACTTTTCTTGCATCCCTCTCTCTCCTTCCCTGTCCCTCATCTTTTCCAGCATCTTCCTATTTCTCTTCTTGTCCTTCATCCCCTCAACTCCTTTGCCTTTCACCTTCTTCCCCTCTGTGATGGTTTGAATAAAAATGTTCCCCATAGATCCATAGGGAGTGACACTATTGGGAGGTGTGGCTTCTGGAGGAAGTGTGTCACTAGGAGGTGGACTTTAAGGTCTCAAATGCTCAAGCCTGGCCAGTGTGTCACTGTCTCTTCCTGGAGCCTTTGGATACAGATGTATAGCTCTCAGCTGCCTCTCCAGCACCATGTCTGACTTTGTGCCACCATGTTTCCCACCTTGATAATAATGGACTAAACCTCTGAACTGTAACCCAACCATAATTAAATACTTTCTTCATCAGCGTTGCCATGGTCACATTTTTCTTCACAGCAATAGAAACCCTAAGACACCCCCTTTCTCTCACTTTCTCTCATTATCTCTTATTTCGAGTTTTAATCATTATTTCTCAGCCATCTCTCCTCTTTATATTATCTCTGTGTTTTCTTTACTCTTATTCTTCTCATTTCCTTTACCTCCCAGCTTTAATCTTGGCCTTTGATAATCTTTATCTTCACCTTGACTGAATTTAAAATCACCTAAGAAATCAGTAATTTTATACCTCTAGATGCATCAGTGAGGGTATTTCCCTAGAGAATTGACTGAGAGGAATGACTTAACCCAAATGTGGGTGGTACCATCCCATGGACCAGGGCTCTGAACAGAACAGAAGGTCAAAAGGAGCTAGGCAACAGAGTGTCTGAATTTCCCTTTCTTTTCCTCTTGACCTCCCCTGACTTGAAATACACGGCTGTGTCAGGCCCTCCCCATCATGATGGAACAAACATAATTGTAAGCCAAATTAAGTCTTTCTTAAGATTGTTTCTTCCTCGTGTTTTGTCCTAGCTACAAGAAAAGTAACAAATCCACCTGCCATCTATTTTAACTCTAGTCTGAACTGACCTTAAAAGTTCACTGGGTTTGATTCTAATGGGTTTACAAACTGGCAGATCATAGCTGAGTTTGGCTTGCACATGTGTTTTTCTTGATTTAATCTACGCTTCTCCAAATGTCAAGTGTCTGTCATAAATTTGCAACAAGGAATCACAGATTACATCAAGCAAAATATTCTTATGCCCTTTAGTGGTGATTTTTTTTTCTTACCGTGTAGATTTGTCTCATAGTGGGTATCCATTATAGCACATTTGAAGAGAATATAAAATCGTATTCAGATATTTAAGAACAAAGGGACACATTTTACAAATATTTTAGTAGAATGTATTTTAAAAGATAATATCTAGAGGCTTGAGAGAAGGCCTTAGAGGTTAAGAACACTGAGGAAGAGGACACGAGTTCCATTTGCAGTACCATATTAGGCAGCTAGCTATTGCCTGTAACTCCAGATCCAGGGGACCTGACCCCTTCTTCTGACCTCTTCAGGTACCTGTAGACACATGGCATAAACACACACACACTCAGGAAGCCACATGCATGCACACATGTACACACACACACACACACACACACACACACTGACAAATTTTGACATTTAAAAGTAAGCTCTAGACAGTCAAAGAATTTAGATATGAGGAATGTCACACCAACTGTCAGATGGTTTTTAATGAAAAATTTAAAGGCCAGTGCCTTTACCATTGGTTGTTTCAAGCTACATAAACTGCATTGTACCAACATCATTCTAGACACAGTCATGGAACTGTGCAATGAGTAGGTAAGAGTCAAACTTCCTCCTCTCCATCAGCACCACACTCTGTGCTGGTTGATGGTAATAGATCCCTGTGCTTTTGTTCTCCATCTAAGGCAGATTCAGTTTCCCCTATTCTCCTGGACAGTGAAGCATCATATTCCTCGCAGTTCACGTGCTGGGCAAGTGCTGATGATTAACTGATGTTGTATCTGGGAGACTGTCAAACATCCCTTTTCATATGTGGAACATCCACACACACTACAAAAAAAACCTCAGAGCAACACCCATAAATCAACCCCATTCTTGAAATACCTACTACTGTCGTTATTAATAGCTTTTGTTTTCCGTTTACAAATTAGTATCATTGCAAAATTGTAAGGAAATAATCACAAGAGAAAATAATGTCTCTTGTGATACACTACTCAGATCTGCTAACATCATCATATTCAAATTACATTTAATATATTTTAAATGATGATGACACATCACTTAAAAGTTTTCAGCTTTTGTATGGAGTTGACAAAAAGCCCTTGTCTACAATTAATTTCATAACTTGACTCTTTGTTATATTGATTGTTAGCTTATCAATGACAATGGGGCGACTTAACATAACCATCCAACTCACATAGTTACATGGTCTGCATGTTAAGAGACCTATTAATAAATTTTGCATGTAGAAGAGTGTTGGGAACTGTGACCTCCATGTCGTTCCTTTGACCTCTACAAGTTGCTCTTCTAACAGCAGAGTCACTTGTAAACTTTCCCCTTTAATCAATTTCTCTCTTCACTCTCCATCTGTCACCCTGACAACCACCGTTCTGTCAATGCTTCTGTAACTACAGCTATTTTACCACACGGGAGTGAGATCATATAGAACTTATCTTTCCATGCCCATTTGTTAGATTTAGAATATGGCGCTTCATCATGAATGGCGGAATACCTCTCTTTTATGAGTCTAAATAATATTTCACCCTGTAGGCACGCATCACGTTCTTTCTTTCATCTGTCTACTTCATTCTTGAACATTTTGGTGTCTGCACATTTTTCCTTTGCAAATAATGATAGGAGGAGTATGGAAATACTTACTTCGTTTCATTTGTATATATACCTGGGTGGGGAATCTTTGGATCACATGGTAGCTCCGTTTTTTAATTTTTCAGAGAAGTTTCATACTATTTTCTAAAATGGCTGCCCCAATTTCTATTCCCACAAATTGTGTGCAAATCTCTCATTTTCTCCAACATGGTATCTTGTCTTTTTTATTCCAGGTATGTTAATAGATATGAAATAATATTATGGTTTAATTTGCATTTTCCTGATGACTAGTGATTTTTTTTTTACAACCTGCCCATATACTTACTGACAATTCAAGTATTCATTTTTGGAGTAATGTGCAGTCATCTTTAAATTGTGCAACCATCTTTAGAAATTTGGATTGTTTATGTTCTTGGAAATTCGGTTTTCTATATATTTTAGATCTGAACCCATGATGTATCCAATTTGTGTTTTGTTTGTTTGATATATTTTTATTTTGATGGGGTTTATCTATCTGTGTAGCACTGGATGCCCCAAAACTTGATCCGTAGACCAGGCTGGCCTTGAATTTACAGAGATCTACCTACTTCTGCCTCTGAGATTAAAGGTGTATGCTACACACCCAACTAATATATACAATTTGTATATATTTTAAGTACGAGGGATTGAACCAAGACTTTAAGCATGAAAGGCAAATACTGTACCATTGAGTTATATTTCAGCCTTTGCTTTTTTTTTTCTTTTTTGAGACAGACTCTGGCTCTAGCATTTAGGTTATCTTAGAGTTTGTTGTACAACCCAGGCTTGCTCTGTAGCGGCAGGCTCCCGGGCAGGCACTTTCCGTTTTGCCCTTGAGTGTCTACTTGACTTTCGGAGAAAAGAATTTATATTCAGACAAATTCATGAGCTTTTGAGTTTTTTTTTTTAAATAAATCAGCCCATGCGATAAAGTTCAGACAGAGGTTCAGAGAATGCATAGCATTTGGTGTTTTACATCTGGAGATGAAGTTTCACTGTTTTCTCTGCTTCGTAAAGCCTTTGTTTTCTCATTAAAAATGAGAAAATCTCAGAGTTGTCCTGAAGGTTAAGCAAGTGACTATAATGTACCTGTCAGTGGTAAGCAGCAAAAAGTGACAGAACACCCTAGTATTTATAATTCTGCCATGCTCTCATCCTGTCCACATTCATACTGCGGAGCTATCATGATGCCCAATAGTGGCCATCGCATTAGATACTTTTCCTTACTGGGATCACCACAACCCAATATAATGAATTACAGGAGGAAGGGTTTATTTCTGCCTCACAGACTGAAGGTGCAGTCCACCGTGTCAGAGAAGACATGGCAGTAGGGACCGCTCACTCACATTGGAGTAGGTCACATAGCAGAGAGAGATGAATGCTTGCTTTTAATCAGCTTTCTTCTTCCCCCTCTTGATTTAGTCTGGGTCATCAGACCATGGGACAGTGTCACCATGTTCGGGATGCTCCTCTCTCCTTAGTCAAACATCTCTGGAAATACCTCACAGGTCTGTCTCTTAGGTGACTCTAAAGCCAGTCAGGTTGACAGTGCAAATTAATTCTAACAGCCGTTTAGCTTTGCTCTATATGAAGTGAAAACTTTAAATACTTTTGCGTATAATCCCATAAATACATAAAGTCACACTGGTGTTCCTGATTGTTAGAAGAAAGGGCAGATGATTAAAAAAAAAAGGCAAACCGAGGATAGTTTATATTAATTATATGTCTGTTTAGTAGCTGTAAGTAACCAGAAAAAAAAAAAAAAAAGAATTGGTAATGTTCTTTGAGGGGGTGTATTTTGTTATATAAGTAAAATGGTGTCTTTCCATTTGTTTGTTGCGAGTAAGGTATTGTACACATCTACAACTTCTGCATAACTTGTTCAAGGAACTTAGAGAGTGTTCTCCTGAATCTCGTTCTACAAAGATCTGTGTTTTATTCAAAACTAAAGACAAAGTTTGGCAGCCTAGATTTTTAAAGTGCAGTGTGAGTCATTGTGGCTTTCTCACCATGTAAATTATTTTTATTTGAAATCTGGATAAAAGAAAAGTGAGAATAAATCAACCCTGGCCTGGAGGTCACTTACATTTTAAATTTTAAACTGAACATGGAAAGCAATGTTACATTTGAACTAAAACAGTGTAAAGTAATGTTTTAGAGACCCTGGGGCAACTTCAATCTAACTCAACTGATAAATATTAACCACATATTATGAGTTCAGTATTGAGTTGGAACACAAAGATGAATTTAATGTGGCTGTTGATGCTGGGGGGGAGTTTTGTATAATTTAATACTAGTCCCTGAATAGATGGGGAAAGAAATTAACAGCCCTGAGAGATGCAGTAGCTTTCCCACAGTTAGCAGATAAGGAGTAGAGCCAAGATGAGAACATTTCTAGTTTGGTATTCCTTGCATAGCTCAATACTCCCTGCTCTGAAGTTTTACAAAAGATACAGTTTTTACGTTGGCCAGAGCTGTTGTGCCGGTGCTATCCCAACAAAGCAGGTCGGAAACATTTCCATGAGAGTCAGCATCTCAAAATAGCTGCTGGTCACTGCAGCTCTGTTCCCAACTCAGGAAGAATGAAAGAAATTCTAATTATACAACTGGCAATGGACAGTGGTCCCTCTCAACACGCCTTTGAGTGCTTGCTATGTGCCTGTAGTGTGTTATACCCCAGGAATATAAAGTAGACCACAGACAATTCCTATCCTCAAGAAACGAATGATCTGGTGGAGGAAATAAACCTGGAGGGCAGCATTTTCATAACAGTGTACAGCTCTGGCCAGTGTCTAAGGGACCCCGTTCTAATTCTCCTTTTAAAAAATCACGATTTGTTAATTGCTTCTTATTTGAAAATGCTTTGACCGGCATATAAAAATTTCCAAACTCAAATTCGATATTCCTTTAAGAAGTCTCTGTGGTTGGAATATGCAAAAGAAACTGGCAAAAAGAAGCAACATTCAATGCTCTGAGCCCAAACCTCAGCGTAGAGGAATACATTACACAGAGCTGTAGCTCTAGGATAGCAGCCATTTCTGCATTCACTTAGGCTCAAGTGGCCTTAGACAAAAGCCTTCCCTCACCCCCAAATTCACCCTTGAGACTTTTAGATATGGTCCCATGGAAGAAAAGGAAGTGAGAAGGGGGGAAAGGGAGTTGGGGAGAGAGGGAATTGGAGGGACAGGGAGTTGGGGGGAGAGGGAGTTGAAGGGAGAGAATATGAACAAGCTTGCTGATTTGTAAACTTGTCATTCTGGACTAACTCCAGTCATCATTCTCCAGTGGCTTGGAAGGAAGTGAAGGGAAGAGAGTTCTGACTTCTGAGAGTGTCACACGTGGGAATCTTACCCATTGAATAGGGCCGAATCAGTGATGTCAGACATATGCCGCTCTTCCTCAATGCCCTGACTTTAGTACCCTTGCATTAGGCATTTATCTCACACTCTCACACTCACACTAATATGCGTTTTCCTTCTTGATGCCTAATAACTCTCTCTCTCTCTCTCTCTCTCTCTCTCTCTCTCTCTCTCTCTCTCTCTCTCTCTCTCTCTCTCTCTCTCTTGTTTTTCGAGACAGGGTTTCTCTGTATAGTCCTGGCTGTCTTGGAACTCACTTTGTAGACCAGGTTGGCCTCGAACTCAGAAATCCGCCTGCCTCTGCCTCCCGAGTGCTGGAGTGCTGGGATTAAAGGCGTGCGCCACCACGCCCGGCGCCTGATAACTCTCTTGAGGGAAAAAAAAAAAAAGTCATACTTAAACCTTGTTTATATCATTTTTTTTTCTAATGTCATCAAAGTTAATTTGATGGCTTTCAATAATGGTATAAATCATTACTTTAAGTACAAGTTCTACAGCTGTTACTGGCAGCTCAAGAAGTTGTGCCCAACCTTAAATGTACGTTCTTAATTGGCTCTTCTGAGTCAACAGCGATGCTGACCACCCCACAGAGCTTTACTTATTCTGAGATGGGTCAGGAGAAGGGAAACGTGTATTTTGCATGAATATTTACCTTCACTTCTATTGTTAAACCATTTAAAAATTCATTTGCCCTGTTTGCCTCTGAATGACACAAGAAATAGACAGCCTGACAGAATATGATGGTTATCTCAGGAGGAGACATACCTACAGGAAAAAGCATCAACTTTGATCTGTAATCTTATCTTCCCATAAATATGATCCCAGCGGTCCATAATACATGGTGTTTGCTTTTTTAGCTTATCTCTTGTAGTGACACCAGATACACAAGTTTTTGTAAGTCAGACTTCAATAGTGGTTCCATGAAAAAAAAATAACATTTTATTCTCTCATGAAAAAAAAATATTCACCCCTTCCAGATTATAATTGCTAGGAAAGTTTATCTTCTGATGTCGGTACTCAGTTCAGTTTTGTACAAATCAACTGTGTACTTTTATGTGTTGGGCCCTATGCCAGGAGCTGAGAACACAAAGATAGCAAAAACACAGCCCCAGTTCCTTTCCTGCTGCCTATAATTCACAGTGCATAAGAGTGGACAGACTAGTTAGCTCTGATAACGTACTGAAGGATGATAGAAGGACCAAGAGGATTACAGTGCTGAGGGAGGACAGAGAATGGAAACATAATTGAAAAACATGTTATTTTCATATGTATAGTGCGCGCGCACGCATGTGTGTGTGTTTCTGGGTTTGTGCATGTGAATGAGGGTGCAAGTAGGGCTCAGAGGCATCAGATCCTCTTGGAGCTAGAGCTACTGGTAGTCGTGAGTCATGTCATGTGGGTTCTGGGAGTCGAATTCAAGTCCTCTGTAAGACCAGAAGGAGCTCTTAAAGGATGAGACATCTCTCTAGGCCCTGAAGTGTAATTATCTCCTAGGTAAAAGAGCAGGGATGGAGGTGAGAAACTCTTCATATCATTCCCATGACAGCCTCCAGTGTCAGTTGTCATGGAGACCTGCTTCTTATGTTGAATGGTGCTCAATTCTCTAGTTTTTGTGAATTACACCCGTTGGTAGCTTCCCGAGATAGAGTACACAAAAGTCAAGTTTTGAAACTGCCTATTTAAAATACCTTTATTCTGTGATGGCCACGATTGGTTAGTTTGGCAGAGTATTTCATTCTCTATTGACAGCCATTTTTTGGGGAGGGGGGATGTTGAAGGTATTTTCATGGTAGCATCCGGCTTCTTGTTTGTTGTAGCCAAGTCCAAAGTTGTACCTTTATCCCTTAAATCTGGCCTTTTTTCTTTTCTCCAAAAGCTTTTCATTTTCCTTCGAAGCTTGATTATTTGATGATGGGTATCTAGACTGAGTACTTCATAGATTCTTCAAACCTCACGAGTGTGGCTGATGCCATGTGTTTCCTTCTAAGTAGGTCATGGTGGATATGAGGCCATTAGGGTACCAACTGAAGATATAGGAATGTTGGGACTCTAAGCAAAAGCCAGTGATGACAACACGCACACACACAGGCACGCACGCACGCATATACGCATGCACGCACGCACAGAGAATTGGGCAGACAGACCAAGCTAGACGCGGTCTCGATAACAAGTTAACAAATCCAACTTGGGAGAAGTTTGACTTGCAATTAGGATCCTGCCTTTGGGAGGACTGGATTTGTCACATAGATGATCTGAGTGACAGTGGTCCCAATGACCATCCCAAGGTTGTAATTCTCAGTAGAGAGCTAGGTGATATCTGTAGTTTTCTGGACATCCCAATAACTTTTACTGTCTTTCAAGGAAATGTGAGAAAGCCTACTTCAGTGGGTTCTGGAGATGCAACTGTAAATATATTTTTTTCCTAAAAGCCTGAAAGATCTGTCCATTGACATAGTGTACTTTATGAAGTAGCTGGAAGATAAACCATTGTATGAAGAAGTGGAACTGTTTAAATTAGTTCAGAAGCCTCTCCTATATACGTATGACTCCTCAGAAAAGGAGCCAAAAATACAAAATAAAAAATTTATGAAAGAAATATTTTACCAATGGCACTTCCTGGTGTCCCGATTGGGGCGATTGAATCTCCCTCTAGAGGATCTAGGCTTCTTTAAGGAAATGGATGATTCCAAGAGTGAGGCAGTTAGGTAAAAATAGCGCCTGTGGTACCTTGTGCCAGCAAGCAAAGCATGAAAATTCACAGACGTTGGAACCAGCTTCAAGCAGTTTCCACTGACCATTTTTGGAACAAATTAAGTATCTGTAAAGAGTAAATGAATGATCATAAAACATTTACTAAATAAAATTCCATGAGTTCCAAAGGAAAGAGAGAGCAAGGAGGGAGCAAGAGAGGGAGAGGGAGAGGGGAAGGGAAGATGAATTTATAGCGACATCTTATTCTGAAAATAAAAAAGACATTGTTTGATCATGACATCTTTGAAACAACTGTTAAAACCAGTTAGTGTATAGAATTCCCCTTTATTCTTTTAACAAAAGAATTACAGTTCGTTAATATGGAAGAGGTCAAAGAATTAGGAAATAGCATCATGTCGGTTCAGCTGATGAAGTCCGATTCTGGCAAAGATTATCATCAGGAGGCACAAATTTTGGTGGGAAACTGATAGGGGGAAGGGTATTCATACAGTGTCTTCAACCTCACCCCAGAGGTTATCTGTTAATTGCAAACGGGGGAAAATCTTTCCTTTCCAATGGAGATAGGCCACCACTTAAGATAGAGATTAAAACCAGTGTCACTGGCAAACAATCAAATACCTTGTGGCTGCTAGCACAGTCACTCAGTTACAGTATCAGCATGGTACCGGTCTTGCCAAAAATAGTTAACCTAATCTAATCAGACGTGTAAATCTGATCCTGCATTTACAGGAGGGAGGAGGATTTAAAACCAGACCAAACCAAACCAACCCAACCCAACCAACCCAACCCAACCCAACCCAACCCAACCCAACCCAACCCAACCCAACCCAACCCAACCCAACCCAAACCAAACCAAACTGAGAGTCCCATAAAACCAAAACCAAAACAAAACCCGAAGAAACTCAAAACCAAGCCAAATGACAGGAGGAGGGGACAGCAGAGGAGCAACTCTGATATCAACAGGAAACGGCAAAGGCAGTTTAAACCTGAGAACCACTGAGGCCTACCTAGAACTGGGCGCTCTTTTTATGAATAAAGGAAGAGCTGGTTCTTGACTAAATATGGGCATTCTGGTGGCTGGATGCCTCTCATCTCGCCCCCCCCCCTCCCCTGTTGGCTGCATTAAACTTTCCATGAATGTGTGTTTCCTCTTTGTAGTACAGGTAAATTAATCTCCAGCATTGTTCAAACAAACAAACAAACAAACAAAACTCAGTTCCTATTCACACTCCTAACTGTATCGTTGTTGATGGATGGTACGACATTGCTATAGCACTTTGTAAATCACCCCCTTTAAGCTATTTTTAAGTGGAAGCAAAAGAGGGAAACATTTGGGTCATTCCTTGTGGGGAGAGTGGAGAGCAGAGAGCATTGTGGGCTTTTCTGGTATTGGAGGAGAAAGTTGGGGGGTTGGCATAGCAGCTATGAGGAGTCTTCTTCAAGCTCCAGCCTTTGGAGCTGGCTGCTGAGCAACACTGCTGTGCGTAAACTGCTTTTGCCTCTGTCGACTTTACCCTTGAGGCTTCTGAAATTCACTCCAGTTTCCCCCTCTTTTTAGACTGCACCATTTCCTTCCTTATTGGTTGGCACAATTCCTTCTGTTACATAATAAGTAGATTTTCTTGTAGAGTTTGAAGAAGTCCATTTATTTTCTACTTTTCTCCTTTCTGGCAAACACTAGAGAGCTAAACCTGTCTAGCCTCTGTAGTGGGTAGAAGATCTAGGCAAGAGGTAGAGCTTAAAAGTGGTAAGTTTCTTGCCTTGGTGAATAGAACACTTTATAATCCCATACTAATACTTACTCTTTTGATCTAGGCCAGTGGTTCTCGATGTGTTGTTTCTCTGAGGAGTAACTTGGAAACTGGGCAACAATGCAAATTTGGTGGTGCTGACAACCAACTGGAGCTTAGACATCTCATTTAAAAACCATCCAGGTGCTTCCTTTTGCACATTAGTATTCTGGAAACTCTCTACCCACTGGGAGTTCCCAAATTCTTTTATTAAACTTCTGGGTACCATGATACACAAAGTAGTAAAAAAACCAAACCAAACCAAACCAAACCTCCAGCCATTTAATATATTTGTAGAATGCCTAGGAAGAGTAGTGTACAGAGAACAGTCTTGCTTTCCCTGCTATTGTGAGTCCCCATGTTAAAGTTTGTAGATAAAAGACTGTGATGTCAACCACTGGGAGGAGGATAAAGAAAGGTCGTATACATACACAGCAAGGTGTGATTCAGCTACAGAGAATGGTACCTTGTCACCTGCAGTCAAATGATGGGAAGTGCAACAAGCCACATACAGAGAGTAGCATAGTGTACTCCATTTATGTGGAAACTCGGAGTTCACTAGGGACTGAAGTATGCAGTGGATGGGGAAGGAGGATGGAAAGGTAGATGGACATGTATTATCACAGTGAGCCCAACAACTTATACACCTAATATGTATTAGTAGTAATTATTAAATAGTGTGTGGACCACACTAACGAACTGAGACAGAATTGACAATTTTTTTATAGAAAAGAACAGCTCCTGGTATACTTGAAGACAGTATGTTTTTACACTTATAACATAAAAAGGAAGCCTTCTATGTCTATACTGAATATAGAGTTAATTAAGAACATTGGGAAATAGTACAAATATAGAGTTAATAAAGAAATGGTACAAGGGAGGGTAGGAGAATGGAGTGAGATGGTCTCTTTTTGAAAGACGTTTTTATGCGTCGTTGGCATCAACAGCACCATTTGCCCTTAGCTTCTTGACTGGGCCAGTTGGAATTCTAAGCCATAGACCAAGTTCCACACAGAGAATGGAGAACTTACTCATGTGCTGTGGCCAAGGTGTATACTCTGTGTCACAACCTGCTGCATCAGTTCCAGATGGGATGGGTGGGAGGCAAAGAGTTGGATGCCATTTCTCATTTATCATTATTGCTGAGCAATCAATAATCAATAGTAATTTTTCTATAGCCTTTTCCCTAAATTTTTCATTAGTAGAGATATTTTAAAATCTTAAACTGGAGAAAGAACATAATATTTTTTTCTTATTGTTGTGTATTTTTGAGAAAGAGTCTCCTATAGCCTAGGATGACCTTAATCTTGCCACGTAGCTAAGGATGATATTAAAATTACTATTCCCCACTCCCAGAACATAATTCCTTGAGAGTAGTTGACAGTGTACAATTGCATAATGATGGCGATTTTAATAGTAAATGACATACAGAATGTTTCATTTGATAAAATTGTTTCATTAAATATTTATTACCAACATATAAGCATATAGCTCTCCTACCCACATTAAACAGGCCTGGAAGATACTTTCAAAACCTTGAGATTAATGAGTTATATTCTCAGGAGGAGATACAAATTAAATGCCCTTCAGACTATAGCAGGCTGTGTCCACGAACACTCACAGGGAATGTCACAATGCTTCCATGAAGGACCTTTCCTAACTCAGCCTCAGGCAGCTGCCCCAAGGTAAAACTTGAACAGTATGGTCTGTCTTGCAGCAGATTGTTTTGTGCAGTTCCTGGGTATGAAGTTATCATTTAAAAAGGACACATGCTGAAGTCATCCCAGGCCACTTTCTCCCCTGGGTCTGTTTGAATAAATAAGAGAAATGTATAGAAGATAGAAAGCACCGACTATCAGTGGGCATGAAGGCTTGTTCTTGTTATATTTCATCACCTTTAACACTAAAAATGTCTCCTCCGTTGCCTCAGTGAAATCTTCAAAGGATCGCTAAAACAACAACAACAACAACAACAACAACAACAACAACAACCACAACAACACAATCTCTTCTGAGAAAAATATGTACAAATGTGTGAATTTCTATAAACCTCGTACCATGGTCTTATGCTACCTCTGTGGATGCTTTATAGATGAGGATAATGTTATTCAACAGCTGTCATTAAGATGTTGTACTAAACCAGGTGGTGGGGGTGCACACCTTAAATCTCAGTACTCAGGAGGCAGAAGCAGTCAGATCTTGAATTTGAGGCCAGCCTAGTCACATAGTCCAGGACAGCCAGGACTACACCGAGAAACCCTGTCTCGAAAAACAAAACAAAAAAAGAAAAAAATAATAAAGATGTTGTACTAATACTGGGACAAGTAGTTATAGGAAATCTGTTTTCAAAATTTTATTTTAAAACACATTAATAATCCTTTGAGTAGAAGGACTTCATATTTTTACATTTAAAGTAACCAACAAAAACACATTTTTCTTTTCATGTAAAAGGTCATAAGTCACAAAGAATGTTTCTGAAGACAGTAAGAAAGCATGTCTTTTCTAAAACTACAATAGAAGGAAAAAAAGAAAAAGAAAAGAAGTGTTCACCATGAAATCCAGGAACTGCAGGAGCCTGGCAGGCAATAAAAACAACCAGGCAGTGTATGATAGTGTGGAGATAATGTCTCACCTGCGTCCTATGATTCCTGGAGCTGGAAGCAATGGCCCTCAGCTCAGCCGTACACTTACAGGAGTCCCACAGGGTTAGGTATTTGGACTGTTCATAGAATCTCCAAATCTAGATGAAAGAAAAGAGAGAGAGAGAGAGAGAGAGAGAGAGAGAGAGAGAGAGAGAAAGGAAGAAAGGAAGGAAGGAAGGAAGGAAGGAAGGAAGGAAGGAAGGAAGGAAGGAAGGAAGAAAGAAAACCAACAGAAAACCATCACATTATTGAATCTTGGGTATTTCTTGCAAACACTGTCAAACCAAATATGTCTGGGGTTTCCCAGCTGCTAGTCTTCATTTGTAATCCCAACTGTGCTTATCACCATTCTGACCATAAAAAATGCTAAATGCCAGATACAATTGTATCAAATACATGAGGAAAAACTTACTACTATTCAACATGGTGAATAAATTAATAAAATATGCATTTCATGGGTGAAGGCTACTCCAGTGCACTTGCCAACTGGCATATGACATGCAAACCTGTTTCCACATGTCACACGAATGAGATAGCAGTGTTAATATGCTGACTCAACACCCAGTGAATCAGTGCTAAGAGTCTCAGTTTCTGTTTCTGTCTCTCTCCCTCCTCCTCCCCTCCCCTCCCCCCTCTATCTCCCCTTCCCCTCCTCTCCCTTCCCTCTCCCCCCCTCTTCCCTTCTCCCCCTCCTTCTCTCCCTCTCCCTATCTCTCTCTGTATCTCACTGGGTAGTATGAATCAATAGAAGTCACTGTGTAATTGTATTTCTGGGAGTCCGGAGTTCACATTCTTACAGATTAGCTCTAATATGGCTATAATCTAGTACGCATGTCTAGGAAACAATATGTAAACATGAAATGGTTTCCAGGGCTTATTAGATTATGTCATTTGAAAGTGAACAAAATGATACCTTTATTGTCCTTAGCCTCATTAAGCTTTTATTACAGTAATATTCAATATGGATCATCGTAAGCAGTCCTTGCTGTGTCTGAATGCGTTTGTTTTAATGAGTTACAGAAATTCATGTTGAGGAAAATGTGAAAATTATTTGACTTTTCTTGTTTTCAAATTTTATTAACTATTATAGTGTATATATGCTAGATGTGTGTGAACAGCAGAGAGCAGAGGAAAACTGTCAAGAGTTGGTTAGCTCCTTAAGCCATGGGCTCCTGGGATCGAACTCTGGTCATCAGACTTGTGTGGCTAACCATAGGCACTTTTATTCACTGAGCCATGTCTAGAGCCTAAGTTTTACTTCTTCCTGTTCATGTTTAGACTTGGCATTCTCTTGGTTGCCTGTTAAATGTTTTAGAGGTTTTGCGACTTTTTTCCCTTTTTTTTTTATTAGATATTTTCTTTGTTTACATTTCAAATGTCCCCTTTCTTAGTTTCCGCTCTGAAAATTCCCTATCCCCTTCCCTGTCCCCTGCTCCCCAACCCACCCACACCTGATTCCTGGCCCTGGCATTCCCCTACACTGGGGCATAGAGCCTTCACAGGTCCAAGGGCTTCTCCTCCCATTGATGAGCGACTATGCCATCCTCTGTTACATATGCAGCTAGAGCCATGAGTCCCACCACATCTTTTCTGTGATTGGTGGTTTAGTCCGAGGGAGCTCTGAGGGTACTGGTTAGTTCATATTGTTGTTCCTCCTATGGGGCTGCAGACTCCTTCAGCTCCTTGGGTCCTTTCTCTATCTCCTCCATTGGGGACCCTTCATCCAATAGATGGCTGTGAGCATCAATTTCTGTATTTGTCAGGCACTGGTAGAGCCTCTTAGGAGACAGCTTTATCAGGCTCCTGTCAGCAAGCTCTTGTTGGCATCTGCAATAGTGTTTGGGTTTGGTGGTTGTTTATGGGATGGATCCCTGGGTGGAGCAGTCTCTGGATGGTCATTCCTTCAATATCTTCTCTGAACTTTGTCTCTGTAACTTCTTCCATGGGTATTTTGTTCCCCCTTCTAAGAAGGATCGAAGTATCCATACTTTGGTCTTCCTTCTTGAGTTTCATGTGTTTTGCAAATTTTATCTTGGGGATTGTAAGCTTCTGGGTTAATATCCACTTATCAGTGAGTGCATATCATGTGTGTTCTTTTGTGACTGGGTTACCTCACTTAGGATGATTTCCTCCAAATCCATCCATTTGCCTAAGAATTTCATAAATTCATTGTTTTTAATAGCTGAGTAGTACTCCATTGTGTAAATGTACCACATTTTCTGTATCCATTCCTCTGTTGAGGGACATCTGGGTTCTTTCCAGCTTCTGGCTATTATAAATAAGGCTGCTATGAACATAGTGGAGCATGTGTCCTTCTTACCGGTTGGAACATCTTCTGGATATATGCCCAGGAGAGGTATTGCTGGATCTTCCAGTAGTACTATGTCCAATTTTATGTGGAACTGCCAGACTGATTTCTAGAGTGGTTGTATCAGCTTGCAATCCCACCAGCAATGGAGGAGTGTTCCTCTTTCTCCACATCCTTAGCAGCATCTGCTGTCACCTGAATTTTTGATTTTAGCCATTCTGACTGGTGTGAGGTGGAATCTCAGGGTTGTTTTGATTTGCATTTCCCTGATGATTAAGGATGTTGAACATTTTTTTTTTCAGGTGCTTCTCAGCCATTCAGTATTCCTCAGTTGAACATTCTTTATTTAGCTCTGTACCCCATTTTTAAATAGGGCTATTTGGTTTTCTGGAGTCTAACTTCTTGAGTTCTTAGTATGTATTGGATATTAGCCCCCTATTGGATTTAGGATTGGTAAAGATCTTTTCCCAATATGTTGGTTGCTTTTTTGTTTTATTGACAGTGTCCTTTGCCTTACAGAAGCTTTGCAATTTTATGAGGTCTCATTTGTTGATTTTTGATCTTACAGCACAAGCCATTGCTGTTCTATTCAAGAATTTTTCCCCTGTGCCCATATCTTCGAGGCTTTTCCCCACTTTCTCCTCTGTAAGTTTCAGTGTCTCTGGTTTTATGTGAAGTTCTTTGATCCACTTAGACTTGAGCTTTGTACAAGGACATAAGAATGGATCAATTCACATTCTTCTACATGCTAACCACCAGTTGAGCCAGCACCATTTGTTGAAAATGCTGTCTTTTTTTTCCACTAGATGGTTTTAGCTCTTTTTGTCAAAGATCAAGTGACCATAGGTGTGTGGGTTCATTTCTGGGTCTTCAATTCTATTCCATTGATCTACCGGTCACTGTACCAGTACCATGCAAGGTTTTTTTATTTTTATTTTATTTTTATTTTTATCACAATTGCTCTGTAGTACAGCTTGAGATCAGGGATGGTGATTCTACCAGAGGTTCTTTTATTGTTGAGAATAGTTTTTGCTATCCTAGGTTTTTTGTTATTCCACATGAATTTGCAAATTGCCCTTTCTAACTCTGAGAAGAATTGAGCTGGAATTTTGAGGGGATTGCATTGAATCTATAGATTGCTTTCAGCAAGAAAGCCATTTTTACTATATTAATCCTTCCAATCCATGAGCATGGGAGATCTTTCCATCTTCTGAGATCTTCTTCGATTTCTTTCTTCAGAGACTTGACCCTCAAAATTCCACCAGAGAACTCTTAAACCTTATAAAGAACTTCAGTGAAGTAGCTGGATATAAAATTAACTCAAACCAGGCGTGGTGGCACATGCCTTTAATCCCAGCACTCGGGAGGCAGAGGCAGGCAGATTTCTGAGTTTGAGGCCAGCTTGGTCTACAGAGTGAGTTCCAGGACAGCCAGGGCTATACAGAGAAACCCTGTCTTGAAAAACAAAAACAAAACCAAAAACAAACAAACAAATAAAAAAAACCAAAAAATTAACTCAAACAAATCAGTGGCCCTCTTGGTTGCCTGTTAAATGTTTTAGAGGTTGTGAATTTTTTTACAACTTTCTTTAAAAAAAGAGGGGGGTGGGGGTTACTTCTGTGTTTCTTATCTATATGTATGTGTTTGTATGTCCCATGTGTGGGGGTGTCTTTAGAGACCAGAGGGAGCTGTTAGATCCCTTGGAGTCACAGGGGTTTGTGAGCCACTGACATGTATGTTGGGAAATATATATGGGTCCTTTTGAAGAACAGCAAACGACAGTTATCCACAGACCCATCTCTCAAGCTCCTAAAGAAAAATTTTTAACATTTAAGTGTCACACATAGAAACATGCGTGCATCACTAGATAAAATAATAGATTCTTGTTGAGAAAATCGTGCATTATTTTTTAAAAAACAAGACTTTAACATCTAACTGTATACATGTGTGAATGTGTGTGAGCACACACTCATGTGCATGTGAGTGTGTGTGAGTGAGTGTGTTTGTATAAATGTACCTATGTTTGTGGTCAGAGGGCACTGTTGGGTAATTTCTTAAGTCCTTCTCTATATCATATGAAGTACGGTAGAGTCTTACTTGAAACTAGCGCTCACTCATGTGACTAGCCTAGCTTACTCTAGGAGTCTCAGCCTCCCAACAGTTGGGTTTATAGGTGGTCTATCCAAGTGTGCTACCTACTGAACCAGCTCCCTACCCACCAAGGCTTAAAGTCTTTTGAAATAACTGGGTTGCTTGTTTCTAGTTGCAAATATACAAAATATTTCTATGAATTAGTATTAGCTCTGACTTGTACATGTAATTTTTTATCCTTCCTACTCCCACATCTGATTAAACTTCAGATTGCTCATTTCTGCAACATATATCTCACTTAAATTTTTTCATCACACAGCACCAAACACCTAAGCAAGGTCATCAGGATTACATCTAAAGTATTCATTGGAGTTACAAGGTGAACATCTTCTAATATGACAACTTGTGAAGATAAAAATATCACTTTGAAATGAGTATTAGTCATGGCACCTAAAATATATACACAACACTGCTGCTTTTACCTCTTAAAAGTAATAAAATGTCTGTATTTTCGAATGAATATTCATGCAAAGAAGGGTAAAGAGGTGACACATGAAGCTCATTAAAAGTGGAGTCTGTCGTAGTCTCATGTAAGCAGTTTTACTCCAGTGTATACACCTATAATCACATTATGTAATGCCTCTTGTCTGAAGAGCTAAAGCAGGTCATATATCACAATCAAAACAAGGATAAACAAGCACGGTAACCTAGAAACATGATTAAAATTTTCACTATGTTACATAATCAAAGCAATTAAGTAGGTGATCTAAAGTGGTTGCACATGAGTATGCCCCTCGGTCCATAAGTTTAGAATAAAGTTTGCTGCCTGCCCATGGTAAGGATGCTCTGGTATTTACTTGGAACTTCTGATTGATTCCTTCCACAGGTTAGATTATTACGATCGCTTGCCCTTGGTACCCAAAGATCCTCGGGCTTTCTTCCAACATGAAGATGGTATAGAGGAAGTTCTCTGTAATCACGGTGGAAGGGACCACCTGAGTTTGGGATGCTTTCCTTCATCTTCAAAGATATAATATGCACATTACAGAATCACAGGCCATTGCACCTTCAAACTGCTGGTGAAAGTGTATCGTATAGACTCAGCAAAAACATTTCAATAAAGTACAGTTTTCTTGCTGGGTGAGATGATGAATCCTAACCTCTGGGAAACTGAGGCAGGAGGATCTTGAATTCCAGGCTAGGTAAAACGGTGTCAGAAAAGTTGAAATTTCTCTACCCTCTTCTGATCCATTATATCTGGCATTTATTTCTAAACCAGAATAAGTTCTAATTGATCACACTGCACATGCCAGGGTGTAACTGTTCACACAATGGCCCCAATGTGAGAAACAGGAAATGATGTTTTCAGTATAGCATGTGACTAACCAGGAGTTGGAAGTGGTCACCAAGTCTTGCTGTGCTAAGGGAATAAGTGTGGTATGATTTGGTCAGTATCTAGACAGTGGGACAACATGCAAAGCAATGTTCCAGTGTGGTGTTGAAAACATCACATTAGAAGTTGTTACAGAATACTATCAGGATACAGATTTATGTAGACTATGGGTTTTAGGAGTATGCATCTTAATCCAGAGAATTCAGGTAAGGGCACCTGAAGTGCTCTGCTCAAAGACCCACGATGAAAGTGTGGGTCCTGCCAACAGCTTGAGGGAAGGGGAAGGAGCCAGGCAAAGTGTAAGACGTATAATAGGCAAGATCAGGTAATTGACTAGATAAGAGACAGGAGTGGATGGAACAAATATGTATATATGTAAACATATGTATATATGTGATAGATTTCTAGCTTAATTGGAGGTTCTGTTCACCTTCACTTGTGAGAAGTTCCTCATCAGAGAGAGGACCAAGTGTGAAACGGAAGGTGGAGTGCCCATGGTGTATCTTTACAGAGATCTTCACACAATTTTAAAACATTTACTTATGTTTATTTGTTAGTGTGGAACTTGGGGTGGGGCACATGTTACACTGTGTATGTGAAAGCCAGAAGAGGAGAGTCTTGTCCCCCCCACCTTGTTTATAAGGCCAGGTCTCTTTTGCTGTTTCTGAAGCTTTACAGATACAGTGGATTCTTTGGTCTACCTCTCCTACGCAGCTGTGGGGCTGCTCTGGAGTTGGGATTTACAGACATCACATCTGGCTTTTCTTTTTTTCTTTTCCTTTTCCTTTTCCTTTTTCTTTTTCTTTTTCTTTTCCTTTTCCTCTTTCTTTTTCTTTTTCTTTTTTTATTTTCTTTTTAATCTTGCTGGCCTCATCTGACAGTTTAATACAGAGTCTGAACTTTCATTAGAGGTTAAGTGCCTTCTATAGATAATGCATGTGTCCCTGTGATGACTCCCTGAACCACTGCACCTAACATTTTGAATACTCCTACATGCTCTGATTCAAGCTTCAAATGCTACCCCATCCTTGATTTCAGCGAAGCCAACCATGTTTGCATTCGGGGAAGTGTCTAAGAACTGACTCTCTGCCTGGAAGCTGCAGCTGCTTTGACTTCTTGCTCTCAGTAGCAGTTTCTATTCATGTTGGCTCATGGCTGAAGCTCACTTCTTGGTACCCAAGCTCTCCTATTGGGCATTGCCGTCTCCCATCAGAGCTCCATGACTGCACACTTGGGGCTTGCCAGGAGATGACCTGACTCGGTAAAGCTGGGTCAAGTCTGGGCTCCTAACTCTTTGTGGTGAACGTTTACTGTTTATGTGTCTTGGAGCTCACCCTTCTTCTAGGAAATAACCGCATTGCATTTTCCTTTGGTGGGTCCCTCCTTCCCACTCAGCACCTTGGCGGCTCTGAAGCAGCTGCCGCTGCATTCTCTACTAGTCTCTAGACAGGCAGTGCTCCATATAACCTCAGCATCTCAGTGCTGATTACCGGTTCAAAACTGATGTCATTCAAGTGGAAGCCTTGTAGTATGCAGTATGCTTTATGTTTCCCCAAATTCATGTGCTTTAAAAGATTTCTCCCCGTTTCTGTCCCCCCACCTTTTTCTTTTAGTTGAAGATGTAGCTTGGGGAGGTGCTATTGACCTGAAAATTAAGTCATCTTCAGGAAAAGGCAGGGAGACCACATCCTCCCTGCATGCATATCTAAACCGCTGGGGTTTTCAAATTAAGTTGTTTTGGTATAAGATTTTTTTTTCTAGTTCTTGTTACCCTTTTACTGACATATATATATATACACACACACACACACATACACACACACACATATATGATCTATTTGTTCATTTAATGTATATACACTGTTGCTCTCTTCAGACACACATGAAGAGGGCATCTGATCCCATTACAGATGGTTGTGAGCCACCATATGGTTGCTGGGAATTGAACTCAGGACCTCTGGAAGAGCAGTCAGTGCTCTTAACCACTGAACAATTTCTCCAGCCCGAGAGCTTTTTATTTTCCAGGCATCAATTTTGTTCACTCAAGTATATTGCCAGATCAGAATCTTGGGTACTACCGATCTTCTCTAAGTTGTCTGACCAACATTACCTCAGACCTAGTTTTAGGCAACTAATTAACTAATTATGTTGATGATTTGTTTTGTGTGCTGATTTTCAAATGCCATAGAAATAGAAACCATTTTTACAAGTCAGGCGGTGGTGAGAAGGGAGGTGGGGGCTGTGGAGAGAGAGGGACAGCTAAGGGCTCATCTCAATGCTGTCACTCACAGCAGCATCCAGAGGGAGCGGCTCAGAGAGAATGATGCTGGTCGAAACAAGCAGGGTGATCTTTCATCGTCCTTCTCACCTTTCTTCCTTTAGGTATTTGAAATGTAGTCATTAAATTATTGTTTAGAACTATTGTAGAAGACGATCTGCAGTGTGCAGAGGACCACAAAATCCTTGCCTCTATGAAACTTGTACTCTAAGGGAGTAAGGTATGGAATTCTGAGCCTTCGTGTATAAGCTATCAAGAATGAGGGGTGGGCATGGTTACATAACTTCTCCAAAACCAGAGGAAGGGCCGAGAGAAGAGCCAGTGTGTGTGATGTTAAGCCCATGTGTGTGGCAGAAGAAACTGAGTAGGTCGGAGGTACGCAGTGTTGAGCGAGAACTAGTGGATGACATTGGGCGGATGTTCTTTTAAATACAAGCTGAGTGCATTCTGAAACAGAAAGCTGGGAACCAGAAAAAGAACCCAGGCAGTTTTCTTTTTTTTTTTCTTTTTTAATTTTTAATATTTTTTATTACATATTTTCCTCAATTACATTTCCAATGCTATCCCAAAAGTCCCCCATAGCACCCCCCACTTCCCTACCCACCCATTCCCATTCTTTTGGCCCTGGCATTCCCCTATATTGGGGCATATAAAGTTTGCAAGTCCAATGGGCCTCTCTTTCCAATGATGGCCGACTAGGCCATCTTTCGATACATATGCAGCTAGAGACAAGAGCTCTGGTGTACTGGTTAGTTCATCATGTTGTTCCAACTATAGGGTTGCAGATCCCTTTAGCTCTTTGGGTACTTTCTCTAGCTTCTCCATTGGGAGACCTGTGATACATCCAATAGCTGACTGTGAGCATCCACTCCTGTTTTTGCTAGGCCCCGGCATCGTCTCACAAGAGACAGCTATATTTGGGTCCTTTCAGCAAAATCTTGCTAGTGTATGCAATGGTGTCAGCGTTTAGAAGCTGATTATGGGATGGATCCCTGGATACGGCAGTCTCTAGATGGTCCATCCTTTCATCACAGCTTCAAACTTTGTCTCTGTAACTCCTTCCATGGGTGTTTTGTTCCCAATTCTAAGAAGGGGCACACTTTGGTCTTCATTCTTCTTGAGTTTCATGCGGTTAGCAAATTTTATCTTATATCTTGGGTATCCTAAGTTTTGGGCTAATATCCACTTATCAGTGAGTACATATTGTGTGAGTTCCTTTGTGATTGTGTTACCTCACTCAAGATGATGCCCTCCAGGTCCATCCATTTGGCTAGGAATTTCATAAATTCATTCTTTTTAATAGCTGAGTAGTACTTTTTAAGTGAGATGAAGATTTAAAGAAGAAAACTACATCAGGGGCTGGGGAGTTGGGTCAATTCTTCAATTCACATGGTGGTTCACAAACACTGGGGACTCCAGTTCCAGGGGATCTGATGGCCACCTCTAACCTCTGCAGGCACTAAGCAAACATGTGGTGAACGTACATACATGCAAGCAGACATGCCTTCATACACATGGAACAAGTAAACACATCTTACAAGATACTTCAAAGGTTGAAGTTTTCCCTGAGTGATTGTTACGATAGTGTTTTGGAAGAAAATTTAAAAGCCTGTTCTTCTCACACATCATTGCATATCTTTTGATCAGTAGAATGTAAAAACGATCAGGATATACATATGCACACACATGTATGCATGCACATACATATATACAAACACACACACACATGTGCACACACATGCAGACCCTGCAGACTATTTTTTTTTTGAATCTAGGGGGAAATTAATGGTGTGGTGATAGTCAGCTAAGCTCAGGATTGCTTGGTAAAACCTCCCTCAGCAGTGATTCCACCTCATTAGGACTTTTAAATTTGAAAGTCTAGAGTTGGAATTTCAGAACCTCCATTTTCAGAAGACTTCCTAATCGTATTCAGACCCAGTGAGGTTTGCAACTGCTTGCTGTGGATTTCTGCTGGTGGCCTGTATCTATTCTGGAAGTAAACCTGTCATGCTATGGACAGCCTTCCTTCAGTAGGTCAGAGTTCTTAGTCTGATCTGGCCATAGAGTATATTTCTATTGAGGCTGTAATCTTCAGCCAGAAGTAGGATGGTGTGTTGAAGCTATAGGGTTGTAGAGTTAACCTCGTTCTTCTCTTGATAATGTCTTAGGTAGCCTAGACTGTGAACTCATGATGCTGTATAGCTGGCCCTTCTGTCTCTCCTTTCCAAGTGCTGAGATTACAGGTGTGTACTGCCACACCCAGATGATTAACCTTGATTTTTAATCTTCTTGGCTTGTTGGCCCAACAAGAAGTTTCATCCACACCATCCAGTATCTGCTAAGAGGACCTAATATAGCTGAGGAGACATTCTTGCCACGCCCTTAATCTGCATCCTCATTGGGTTGGGCCTAGACCTCAGCCACATAAACACCACTTGATCAGGGCTGTTTCGACTGCAACAAAAGTCATTCAAATTATTTCGATTTTAAAAGGTTATTGGTTCAGATCACTAACCGGTATAGCAGGTGAGCTTCCAGGCATATTAGTAATCATGAAAGACGCATAGACGCTGGAGGTGGGAAAGATTTAGGGATGACTTGATGGCTAAAGGTGGTTGTTTAGTTTGCTTTAGTAAAATACTCTGACACTACCCCGCAAAAAAATTTGGGAAGGAAAAAGTTTATTTGGCTTACATTTCTAGGTCACATACCATCACTGAGGGGAATCAGGGCAGGAGCTGCAGCAGAAACCATGGAAGAACATTTCGTACTGGGTATCTCTTTCACTTGCTCAGCTAGCTTTTTTAGATAGCGCAGAACCAGCAGCCTAGGGATGGTGATGCCCTTGGCCCTCCCCCATCAGTCATGGACTCGCTTACAGACAGCCACAAGCTAGACTGACGGCAAAATCCTTCAGCTGAGATTCCTTCTTCCCATGTGAGGCTAGCTAGGCCCTGGAGGCCTGGACTAGTTGAGATGGAGCCAGCGGGACTCACTACTAGAAGCATCATTGTGGGATCTGCCCAAGCTGAGGCACAGACATGAGGGGGGAGGGTCTGCATTCAAAGGAAGATAAAGGAGACAAGGAGTGAGTAAAAAAGAGATTGCAGGTAAGGGGCATGACTAGTGCACAGGAAGATGCCAAAGGCCCATAGCAGACACGGTGATTTCAGTGCACTCAGGAACAGGAAGGAGGAGCAAGAGAGCTGGTGTGTGAACTGTCACGTGACCTTCAGCGTTTCTGCCGTTTGCCTTGCTGACATTCACATGCACCCAGAACCTAGTTACCTAGTTGTTTGTTTTTCATTTTTTTCTGGCTAGATTCCTTCCTTTTACTTGTTTCACTTTTGTTTCTTTCTTCATTCATTTATCAATTTGTCTATGTATGTGTGTCTGAATCTATCTATCTATCTATCTATCTATCTATCTATCTATCTATCTATCATCTCTCTGTGTGTGTAAGGATAGGTGGACATGTGCTACATCATATGTGTGGAAGTCAGGGGACAGCTTGTAGAAGTCTGTTCTCTCCTTCTACCATGTGGATCCTGGGAGTTGACTAAACCCGCCTTGTCAGGCTGGGCGATAAGTACCTTTACCCACTTGAGCCATATCCCTAGCCCCAAGATTATCCTTTTAACCAACAGCAATTTCCTAAAAGGCTACCAAGCAGCAACGAAAACCTTAGTCCTCAGGGCTTGTACTCTGTTGGAGGGAGCACAGCACAGGCCTGGGACTAGCCCTAGCCTGAGGAGTACTGAGATGCTCCTGGGGGCTGGGGGGCGGGGGGCGGGCAAGCAGGAGGTAGGGCAGGGTACAGACAGCAGGAACGTCTTCTTTTGTTTAACTTACATTCTTTTTCATACAATACATTTTGATTATATTCTTTCCCCCCTGCCAATGCTAACTCCTCCCAGATCTTCTCTACATACACAATTTTGTACGCCCCTCTCTCCTTTCTCCCCCTCTCTCATTCTCTTGCTCTGTCTGGAAAAAAAAACCAAAAAAACCCAAAAGTAAAAATCAAAACAATCAAATAACAACAAAACTTTCAAAAGTAAAAATCAAAACATACAAATAACAAACAACCCAATGAGACAAAACAAAAAAACAAACAAACAAACAAAAAAACAAAGCATGCAGAAAAAAAAATGTAGTTCATTTTGTGCTGGCAAACTACTCCTTGGGATGGAACCTGCCCGTGACTGACGTGAGTTGCTATACTCAGTGTCACTCCATTAGAGAAAAATGATTTTCTCTTTCACAGCAGGTATCACTTGCAAGTAGTTTTTTTGTTCGTTTGTTTGTTTGTTTGTTTTTGTTAGGAGTGGGACTTTCTGTCCATGTCTCCGTCTCAGCGCTGGGATACTGGGTTGCTTGAACCATTGCCTGTCTTGTGTATGCTATACAGCCTTTGTGAGTTCATCTGTGTATCAGCTCTGTTATGTCCAGAAGACGCTGTTTCCTTGGGATCCACCATCCCTGGCTTTTAGAGTTTTCCTTCCCTGTCTTCAGCATAGATCCCTGGGTACCGAGGGGAGGACAGTAGAAAAGCATTACATCTGAATGAGCCCAAGCAGAAAGCTCAAGGACAAGCTTTGCGGGTCTAGCTAAGGGCAAGTGCCATCTGCGTCTGCGCGTGCTCCATGTGCCAGGGGTCCGCAGGAGGGCAGTCAGTAGTTCAAGAAAGGGGTGGACTGCAGGACAGGCCTCCGGGGGGAAGACTCTTCCAGCTCTGAGATAGGGCTCTGGATCGGATGATGATTCCCCTCTGATCCTTCTAAAACACCAGCTCTTTGTGTTCAAGGTCCAGAGGGCAGAAAAGGAATGAATCAGAGATAGGCTCTGAGAGGCCAGGGTGAGTAAGGCGGAGATAACAGAGCTCAGGCTCGGGCTGAATTGAATTGCACAGTGCAACCACGCCCTGTTCGCACTGCATTTCTGTCTTTAAACTGCAAGTCTTCACAGAATGGGAGCGAGGGGTCATGCAGCCTCCCTGTAAGAATTCCCTTCAGATTTCTTAGCACTTTCTGCTGAGATGGAGAACAGGGAGGATTGGCACACAGGGGTATGAGATCAGAGAATTACGCAGCTGATACTTTGTTTAAATTCCCACATTTCCCCCTCCCCTTACGGGATCAGGGAACATTTCTTCCATTAAAAAAAAAAAAAAAAAGGCTGACATTCCTTGATGCTGCCTTCCCTGATTTGTTCTTAATTTGAATTGGAATTATCGGTTAGGGTCAATAATTGTATAACTTAAAAGACACAGAAGACATTGTGTAATGACTGTGTAATGTCGTTTTCCTTCATGTTAAAGTAAAAATTTCTGCAAAAAGTCACTACTTAAAGGATGGATAGGCCTGATAGTTTTTTTTTTCTTTCCTATACTTTCATTGCTGAATGAAAATATATTTTATCATGAAAAACAAACAGATTCTTGTGGGAGATGTCATATATATCTTCTTCTTCTTCTTCTTCTTCTTCTTCTTCTTCTTCTTCTTCTTCTTCTTTTTCTTTTTCTTCTTTTTGGTTTTTCGAGACAGGGTTTCTCTGTGTAGTCTTGGCTGTCCTGGAACTTACTCTGTAGACCAGGCTGGCCTCGAACTCAGAAATCCACCTGCCTCTGCCTCCCAAGTGCTGGGATTAAAGGTGTGCGCCACCACGCCCGGCTCTCTTTCTTTCCTTTTTTGAGATAGGATTTTTCTATGTAGCCTTGACCTGTCCTGGAACTTGCTCTGTAGACCACTGTAATCCTGGCTGGCCTTGAACTCATGGAGATGTGCCTGCTTGTGCCTCTGTCTCCCTAGTGCTGGGATTAAAGGTGCGCACCCCCACTGCCCAGCTGCGGTAACAACTCTCTATGGGGAAACATCTGATTCTGGGGTAGGATGAGAAAGTGAATGACCACATTGAGATTTGTGGTTAGCAGAGAAGAAGAGTAGACTAGAGTAGAAGGAGACCAAGTATTTTGAGAACTTGGACATTCTTTGAAATGATCACTGATTTTAAACATGTAATTGGAAAAGTTTCTGTCAAGTTTAAAGTTTGTCTTCTGAATTTTACATGAACATTTAGGCGAGTCTTTCTTTTTAACTTTTGGTCATGCTTGTTCTTTAAAGAGCCATTTGATGATGGTGATGATGATGATGGAAGGAGGCTCTCCCACATTGGGTTACAGCACTTTGGGAAAGCTGGCCCGCCATTTGCTTTATATATCATTCCATGTCTCTATCTATTCCTAAAGAAATAGAGATGGTCTTGGGATCCAGTGTACTTACATACATATATGTAGGACCAAGTAATATGTCTTCCTTTTTTTATTTTTTCTTGTCTCCTCTGTTCTTCGTTTCCCTCTGTTACATTAAAATGCACTGTCTTGACCCACTGAGATGATTTTATCACCCATTTTAAAGCCACAACCTGTATTTAGAAAAGGAAACACAGTATTGAAAAACAGTTATTTTGGATTGAGAACTACACATAATCTATTAAGCAGTGAGGGGATGTGAGTGGGTATAAAGAGAAGCCAGGGATTATTTGGGGGTCATTTCTAAACTAGGGCGATCCCCTATCTAGCCATACACAGATTTGTTCTAGTTGCATACGTCTAGGTTTTAGTGGCCACAGAGAAGAGAGAATTAAGCGAGAGCAAAGTTCCTTTCTGCATTTGCCCGTGAAACTCAATCATTAGACCAAAGTTCACCACAAGCCTTCCTGGTCTAGGACGTAAAATAAGTCCACACACGGCACAGAAATGAATTATTGGAGTGGATCTCTTGTTGAAATCTCTCAGAAGAAGTACTGCATATTAAAAGTCATTTTGCCTGAGATAACAGGGATGTGTTGAAGGAGTTAAGGGCATTGACTGTACAATCTCTGACCTTGACCGCATAATCTCTGACCTTTATTTTTGAGTCTCTTTGCCTTGGTGTAAGCTTCAGGAAGATGGGACCAAATCCACAGTTTAGTGTCCCCATGTCTCTGACAAGGGCTCAAGGAAGTCCAACTCCTGATGCTCCTTATTTTTTGTTGTACTATCCCAGGTACCAAATATTCCACTCTTCTGTGGATGAGGGGACCCCGATGTGTCTGTCTTCATCTCCTGGATTCATCTCCAATCAGTACCACGTGGCTTTCTTTTCTGCAGCCTCCTGACACTTACAGGAAAGATTCCCAAGGGATTTGAGTCTATTTTTACTCCCCACCCCCGTGTCTAATCTGGTATCTTGTTCTGGAAATGATTCTGAATTACCATTGTGTTCATCTGAAAACTTCTGGTTGTTTTCATGGTTTCCATTTTGTGCGAAGGAGTCAGAGACTGATTTACACAATGAGAGCTTGTACCTTCGTGGCCTCTCGAAGTGACAAAGAAGTTGCAAAGAATGGTTCTGTCTCTTCAAATTTTAATTTGAAATAGCATCAGGAATTTTAGTTCCAGAGGACTTTGTTATGTAACTGAAACACTGAAACTGTTTCATCTCGGTGAGAAATTTAAGTAACCTGCCCACCTTTTAATATGTATATTTTACCTTATGCCATGAAGCAGTTTTTATAAAGACTAAAAGGTAAGAAGGAAAGAAAGGGGAAAAAGATAGGAAGAAGGAAGATGCTTCATGCTTTCCCAGCAAGTTCTCTGCCCAAGGAATCTGAAGGCTATTTATTCAAATATTGAAGTAGTTAGAAATCAATTGAACTTATATTGACATATGACAAATTTCATTTGGCAATACACTCTGTCAGAAGAAAAAAGAGGTTATTTTTCTTTAAATTAATTTATTCTCTCATACACTGCATCCTGACCACAGCTTCCCTTCCTTTCCCCACCCCCTACCCCCTCCTCCCTCTCTATCCACTCCTCCTGTTTCCCTTCAGAATAGGTTAGGCCTCCTAGGGGGTATCAACCAAACATGGCATATCAAGTTGCAAGATTGCACATATCCCTCCCCCATATTAAGACTGGATGGGGCAACCCCGTAGGAGGGCAAGGGTCCCCAAAGCAGGCAAAAACATTAGAAACAGTCACCACTTTTTTTCTTCTTCATGAAATTGATTATCATGTAGAAGAATGCGAATTGATCCATTCCTATCTCCTTGTACTAAGGTCAAATCTAAGTGGATCAAGGAACTCCACATAAAACCAGAGACACTGAAACTTATAGAGGAGAAAGTGGGGAAAAGCCTTGAAGATATGGGCACAGGGGAAAAATTCTTGAATAGAATAGCAATGGCTTGTGCTGTAAGATCGAGAATTGACAAGTGGGACCTCATGAAACTGCAAAGCTTCTGCAAGGCAAAAGACACCATCAATAAGACAAAAAGACCACCAACAGATTGGGAAAGGATCTTTACCTACACTAAATTAGATAAGGGACTAATATCCAATATATATAAAGAACTCAAGAAGGTGGACTCCAGAAAATCAAATAACCCCATTAAAAAATGGGGCTCAGAACTGAACAAAGAATTCTCACCTGAGGAATACCGAATGGCAGAGAAGCACCTGAAAAAATGTTCAACATCCTTAATCATCAGGGAAATGCAAATCAAAACAACCCTGAGATTCCACCTCACACCAGTCAGAATGGCTAAGATCAAAAATTCAGGTGACAGCAGATGCTGGCGAGGATGTGGAGAAAGAGGAACACTCCTCCATTGTTGGTGGGATTGCAAGCTTGTACAACCACTCTGGAAATCAGTCTGGCGGTTCCTCAGAAAATTGGACATAGTACTACCGGAGGATCCAGCAATACCTCTCCTGGGCATATATCCAGAAGATGTCCCAACCGGTAAGAAGGACACATGCTCCACTGTGTTCATAGCAGCCTTATTTATAATAGCCAGAAGCTGGAAAGAACCCAGATGCCCCTCAACAGAGGAATGGATACAGAAAATATGGTACATTTATACAATGGAGTACTACTCAGCTATTAAAAAGAACGAATTTATGAAATTCCTAGCCAAATGGATGGACCTGGAGGGCATCATCTTGAGTGAGGTAACACAATCACAAAGGAACTCACACAATATGTATTCACTGATAAGTGGAAATTAGCCCAAAACTTAGGATACCCAAGATATAAGATACAATTTGCTAAACGCATGAAACTCAAGAAGAATGAAGACCAAAGTGTGGACACTGTGCCCCTTCTTAGAATTGGGAACAAAAGATGGAAGGAGTTACAAAGTTTGGAGCGGTGATGAAAGGATGGACCATCTAGAGACTGCCATATCCAGGGATCCATCCCATAATCAGCTTCCAAACGCTGACACCATTGCATACACTAGCAAGATTTTGCTGAAAGGACCCAGATATAGCTCTCTCTTGTGAAACTATGCAGGGGCCTAACAAACACAGAAGTGGATGCTCACAGTCAGCTATTGGATGGATCACAGGGCCCCCAATGGAGGAGATAGAGAAAGTACCCAAGGAGCTAAAGGGATCTGCAACCCTATAGTTGTAACAACATGATGAACTAACCAGTACCCCGGAGCTCTTGTCTCTAGCTGCATATGTATCGAAAGATGGCCTAGTAGGCCATCACTGGAAAGAGAGGCCCATTGGACTTGCAAACTTTATATGCCCCAATACAGGGGAATGCCAGGGCCAAAAGAATGGGAATGGGTGGGTAGGGAAGTGGGGGGGGGTATGGGGGACTTTTGGGATAGCATTGGAAATGTAATCGAGGAAAATACGTAATAAAAAAAAAGAAATTGATTATATTTGGAGAATGATACTTCAACGTACCTTACACTGATAAGTTAAATTGGTACCGGCAAGTAGAAGCATTCTAGTTCCATTTTCCTGAAAGAACAAATGCCATTAAAAAGTTCTACAGTGTCCTTTGTGGGTGTGGTGACTGTTGTGATCTTTGTGCGGCTCCAGAAAGACCACACCAGGCCAAACAGTTCCACGAGAGGTTTATTGAGAGAGAAAAGGGCATGGTGGTGGCAGAAAGTGAAGTGGGGGAGGGGAGAGAGAGAGAGACAGACAGAGACAGAGACAGAGAGAGAGAGAGAGAGAGAGAGAGAGAGAGAGAGAGAGAGATCGCAGAGGGGTCTTCCTTTTATATATGGATTGTGATGTTGCCACAGGTAAAGGTGGGAGGTGAACCAAGTAGATTCTGGGAATATGGTGGCTGTTGCCTTGCCAACAGATGTGCGGGTTGCACTGTTGCCTATATGCAATGTCACAGGTTTCAGAGGTCCTGATTTCAGAGGTGACAGTATTGGACCCATCTTTTCCTGTAAACTTAGCAACATTTGTAGCCTTGCACACAAATATTTTCTTCTGCATCTGGGTCTTAACAGAAGAATCAGCAGTGAAGGGCTAAATGTGGACTGAAATGAGAGATGGAGCAGGCCAAGCTACTACTGAATTGCTGTAAATGCCTCACTGTGAATGGCATTTTGTTTTTGTTTTCTGTTTGTTTTCTTTAAAAGTTCCTTAAAATTTATTTTCATACAGTATATTTCAATCATTTTTTTTCTCTCCTCCCAGATTCTCCCCGTTGAAATAATAATTAATTAATCCTGGCGGTGGGTTCGTTACCCGTAACCTCAATGGTTTATGTTACTGAATGAAAGACACATACACACACACACACCCTTTATATTTCAATATGCCTTAAACAGCACAGTAGCTGGGCCACTGCCTAATCTCCATGAGGTTAATTCTGAGTAATTGCTTACTAACTGTCTTAGTCAGGGTTTCTATTCCTGCACAAACATCATGACCAAGAAGCAAGTTGGGGAGGAAAGGGTTTATTCAGCTTACATTTCCATACTGCTGTTCATCACCAAGGAAGTCAGGTCTGGAACTCAAGCAGGTCAGGAAGCAGGAGCTGATGCAGAAGCCACGGAGGGATGTTCCTTACTGGCTGGTTCCCCTGGCTTGCTCAGCCTGCTCTCTTATAGAACCCAAGACTACCAGCCCAGGGATGGCATCACCCACAAGGGGCCCTTCCCCCTTGATCACTAATTGAGAAAATGCCTTACAGCTGGATCTCATGGAGCCATTTCCTCAACTGAAGCTCCTTTCTCTATGATAACTCCAGCTGTGTCAAGTTGACACAAAACTAGCCAGTACACTAACTCTATGTGCTATCTTGGCTGTGGTGGACCCAGTTGGGCGCCCTCTGAGCTGTGCCCTCTGAGCTGCGCTCTCCTGGCTCCTTCACATGGTGGCCATGCCTCTGTCCTGTACTCTTCTCAGGCATGGCTTCTCTCCTTTTTTCCCTACTCTCCCAGCCTGGCAGATCTCCTTTTCCCTCTTTCTTGGTCCCAAGCCTGGGAAATCCTAAAATTGCACCTGTGTCTGTCCTTCTCAGTTATTGGCTGTTGGCATCTTTATTTACCAATCAGAACCAACTAGGGGTAGGTTCCTAGAAGCTGTGTGCAGACTCCTCTGCAGTTTATTTTTTTGGGGGGGGCATAATTAGCATTCATAATACAAGCAGCTACACTCCCCACCTCTGTACCCACTTAGCTTCAAGATCTTTATCTTTCAAAGGAAAAAAAATAAGAAGAATGTTAAAACAAAAAGCTCACTAAAAAAAAAACGAATGAGGTCTCTCTCTCTCTCTCTCTCTCTCTCTCTCTCTCTTTTGTTGTCCAACCACTTTTGGGTATGGGACCTGTGCTGAAGTGTGACACCCAGTGTCACTCTGTTTCTGTTAGGATTACTATTGCTGTGATGAAACACCATGACCAAAGTAATTTATTTCACCTTAAACTTCCTGGTAACAATCCATTCCTGTGGGGAGTCAAAGCCGGAACTCAAACAGGGGAGGATCCTGTAGGCTGGAGCTGATGCAGAGGCCATGGAGGAGTTCTGCTTACTGGCTTGGTCCTTATGACTAGCTCACCCTGCTTACTATAGAAACAACCTACACAGGAAAGGCACTACATACAATGGAGCATTAATCACTCATGTCTTACAGCTGGATCTTATGGAGGCATGTCCTTGATTGAGGTTCCCTCCTTCCAGATAACTCTAGCTTGTGTCAAGCAAAGTATTAAGGAGTCAGCACACATTTCCTTGGAGGAAACGGATTCCCCCTTTCCCACCAGTTATCAATTGCAAACAGCTTCTTGGTTAGGGAAGGGGCTTTGTGTCTCTTTCCCATTCTCCTCTCTTGGATTTTTGTCAGGTTTGAACCTGTGAAAGCCATGTGTGTATTGCCACACTCTGTGAGTTCACATGTGTATCAGACCTGTTTTATCTGGTGACTTTTTTTTTTTCTGGAGATATTTACCATCCCTGGCTCTCACAATTTTTCTACATTCTCTTCAGCATAGATCCCTGAGCCTTGGGCAGAGGGTTTTGTTAACACATTCCAGTTAGAACTGAGTGCTCTAAACTCTCTCATTCTCTGCACACTGTCCAATTATGACTGCCTGTTAATTCCCACCTAGTGCAAGCAGGAGCTTCTCTGATGAGGACTGAGCGATACACTGGTCTATACAGCAATATGTCACGTCAGGTGTCACTCTGTTGCTATGTTCTGCAATAGAATAATAACAACAGGCTTTCCTTTAGGCCCGTGGCATATCTTGTCTCAGGCTCTTGGCTACTTTATCAGTGTCCGGCATGGGTTTCATTTCATAGAGTGGTCCTTAAGGCCAAGAAAAAGTGGTTGGTTATACCCACAACAGCTGTACCTCCATTGCGCTTCTATATCTTGCAGGCAGATCACTGTTGTCGTCTGTAGGGTTTGTAGCCCACTGATATTGATGGCTACCTTTCTCTTTTGGTAGCATATAGAGTACCTTCCAGCCGCCACAAACACTAGTCAGTAGGCAGAAAGCTTCTAGTTGGGAACCATCTCCATTTCTTAATATTCGATGACATAAGTGCTACTCTCAGAAGTAGGGTCTTATCAGGGAGTGGAGAGCAGCCAATAGCCTTGGCAATAGCCTATGGTGTTTTGAGATGTATTCACGGAACTCCCTTGGTCAATTATTCCACAAAACGAAACCCATTTCCTGGCACTGGGGGGGATTTTACTTGGTGAGTGAGACGGGAGACAGGGTTAAGGAGGCAGTGCCAGGAGGGACAACTAACACAAAAAGCTTTGTGAAAAATGATAGGAAAACCTACCACTGTAGAAGCATCCTAAAACACACACAAACACACACACACACACACACACACACACACACACACGAAAGGAATTTAAGTGTAGTCATCAAGCAATGGAGCGGACAATGTTCCAGCTAGACATTTTTTTTTTTTCCGTTTTTCGAGACTGTGTAGCCCTGGCTGTCCTGGAACTCACTTTGTAGACCAGGCTGGCCTTGAACTCAGAAATCCGCGTGCCTCTGCCTTCCAAGTGCTGGGTTAAAGGCGTGCGCCACCACGCCTGGCTTTCAGCTAGACATCTTATACACAAAGGTTTTTAGAGAGGAAATAGGTGCCTTCTGGACCATTCTGTCTTGCATGTTGTGCAACCTCAGCTAATCAATCCAATCGGTGCTCCCTTTATCTCCCATGACCATCCCTCCCAGTCTTGCACGGCATCCTCAAGGCTCTCGGACTGGCTGCTCTCTCTTATAAGCCCCTGGTGATAGCTTTTGCCATCTCGCCATCTGTGTGATGCCTGGAGCATGCATGTGGTGGTCAACACCTTTCTCATGGTCATCCATGGCTTCGTTGGCTTTGGACATATGGCCTCTCTCGCATATCAAGCAAGACCTTTACCCGCCTTTTAACAATTACGTGGGCCAGGTAAAAACACTTGCCATGAAGCTCTGAGAGCATCAATTAATTTCCCAGAACCCATATTGTGGAAGGAGAGAACAAACTGTTGAACCTTGTTCTCTAGTCTCCAAACATGTACAGTGGTGCCCATGTGCCTACTCTACTTTCATACAGACTAATAATAAATAAAAAGTAATATAGAAACATTATTGAATATCTATTATGTGAGAGCTTCTCTTAGATTCTGGGAAGAATCTCAGTAGACACATACCATATTGACAATTTATGGCTTAGAACAAGTATTAGTAAACTATGAATCCAGCCCCTTATCTGACTTTGAATGTCTCTGTGTCTGTGTCTGTGTCTGTGTCTGTGTCTGTGTCTGTGTCTGTGTCTGTGTCTGTGTCTGTGTCTGTGTCTGTGTCTGTGTCTGTGTCTGTGTCTGTCTCTCTCTCTCTCTGTGTTCGCAGTGCCTAGGACATTAACCCAGGGTACTACTGTTATTAGGCATGTAGTCTATCATTGAGCTAAACCATAGCCCTTTAATATGAAGTTGTATTGAAACACATTATATTTATTCATTTATGTATTGCCTATGGTTGATTTTATGCTATAAAGATAGGTCCATGTAGTTGCAACAGAGACTGTGTAGCATTAAAAGTCCCAAATAGACACTATTGCACTTTTTCAAAATCCTGTATCCCTGGCCTAGAAGTGTCCTTTTGGAAATATATGTCATGAAGGATTATTTTGAAAGTGTTCTAAAACATCTAGTATGGACAGATACTTTTATAGATGATAATGAAAATGAGTTACTAGCTAAACAGAATCAAAGTAGCAAACACTCAAAGAACGAGCCCAGATAACTGTGCCAAACTGTTGTAAAAATTTCTAAACACAATCTTAGTTTCTGTATTTATCTCCTGGTGGGTGAGTGATAGTTTGCAGACCAGAATTGGCCAGTACAATACACTCTGAATAGTGTTAGCACAGACGCGATGACAGAAGCCAATCAAATAACAACACAAATAAGAATTCTCTGTCAAATATTATTAAGAGTTGAGCTAAAGTGAAAGAAGCTCTGAGAGCATCAATTAATGAAGAATGAACCTCTGAGTTTAGTTTAAAGAGTGAGTGTAGGTGGAGCCAGGCTTATAGGTTTGTAGTCCCAGCTCACTGGGAAGCCAGCATGGAAGATTGTTTACGTTTGTAGCTGTTTGCACTATACAAGAGACCTCATCCCAATAAACAATAGTGATAAAGGTATCTGTGGGGTCCGGGAGCTGCGAAGCTGTGAAGGCAGGCCTGGAGCAAGATTGAGGTTGAGGTCCATACAAACCCTGGAAATCTTGTCTTGAGATGAGCAGGAGTAGGATCGCTAATCCCCTGCCCCAGGCCTCCGGGTCCCAGAATGAGTTGAATCGTCCTTTGTCCCACCTTTGCTCCTACCTTTGACTCTGACCTCCAGGAGGTCATGAAGCCCGGTAGCCACTTTAAACTTTCAGGTTCTGCTGGACATGACCTTATAAGGAGAGAGGCAGCTTCAGTGAGACACCTTGTTTAACGAGATAACAAAGGCTATTTAAACCTTTGGGGGCTGGGTAGGGGCTCTTGGGGTGAGTGTACATCCTTAGCTAGGGCCAGGATGCTGGGCATGGCTCAGCCAATCATGTACATTCACCCCCAAAGCTGCCTCCTGAGCGTCTGAATGGCGGGGAAGCAGATTCTGAATGGCAGGTGTTAATATTCATAAATAAATGTAAATTGAGCAATGAGTGTATTTTGTAGGACTATCATAATGGCACGAGGGTACCCCTGAAGTGGGAAAGGTTTATTCTCATCCACTGGGACCTCCGCTCTTCATTTTATGCGTTTTACCTGCAATAACCCCCCAACAATCCCATAAGGCCATTGTCGTTTCAGGCATGCCACATTTAAGTAGGCAATCAATCAACCCGCACATTTTATCACCGATTTGGACACAGTAGCTGTTCACAACCACTCGGGTTAAGTGGTAGACGTGGAACTGAACTCCAGGTATTTGATGCTCTGGTCGGTGCTTTCATCTACAGTGTTAGACTCTCGTTTTCATGCCAGTAATTTGTGATTTTAGCCCTATAGGCATATGCCACTAGTTCTTAACAATTCTAACTTTGACCTCTTTGTCACAATGAAGACATACAATTTGTGTTTTTATATTTTTAGTAATTTTCACTGAGCAAATGAGTATCAGACCTGATATTCAATGCATTTTATTTCAAAGTCATTTGCAACTTCTCATAGGAGAAAAAAAAATATATATGTGTGTGTGTGTGTGTGTGTATAATGTCACACACACAAAACACATGTACACATGTACAACACACACAAAAACAACACAACAAACACATTAAATGAATACAAAGTATTAGAATGAATGAGTGAATGAAAAGAATTAGGCTTATGTATGAGTTATGAAAATTCCAAGCAGCTCTTGCTTGAAGATTTAAACTTGTGTCTCTGTGATATAAAACTCCAGTTAGACCATGTAGCTCAGAACTCTATTCTGTGAAGCCAAAAAGACGTCCAGGCTTCTGAGGTCAACATCAAATCATCTGTGATCCAAGAAGCAGGTCTAAGCTCACTCTGCTTTCTTTTCTTTTCTTTTTTCTTTTTTTAAAAATTTTAATATTTTTATTACATATTTTCCTCAATTACATTTCCAATGCTATCCCAAAAGTCCCCCATAGCGCCCCCCACTTCCCTACCCACCCATTCCCATTCTTTTGGCCCTGGCATTCCCCTATATTGGGGCATATAAAGTTTGCAAGTCCAATGGGCCTCTCTTTCCAGTGATGGCCGACTAGGCCATCTTTCAATACATATGCAGCTAGAGACAAGAGCTCCGGGGTACTGGTTAGTACATCATGTTGTTCCAACAATAGGGTTGCAGATCCCTTTAGCTCCTTGGGTACTTTCTCTAGCTTCTCCATTGGGAGCCCTGTGATACATCCAATAGCTGACTGTGAGCATCCACTCCTGTGTTTGCTAGGCCCCGGCATCGTCTCACAAGAGACAGCTATATTTGGGTCCTTTCAGCAAAATCTTGCTAGTGTATGCAATGGTGTCAGCGTTTAGAAGCTGATTATGGGATGGATCCCTGGATACGGCAGTCTCTAAATGGTCCATCCTTTCATCACATCTGCTTTCTTTTCTAGTGTTGCAGTAGTAAAGCAACACAAAGGGAAGGGTTTGCAACAGTCATTCATTGTCTCACTGTTCTGTAGGCCACAAGTTCAAATCCAGGTGCCTGATGGCCATGCTTGCTTGGAAGCCTGTTGGTGGCCATACTTCCTTGCTGTTCACTGGCATAGCTTTGTGCCCCTTGGCTTGCAAATTTATCATTCAGATATCTGCCTACGTCACCGTATGTTCTGTTTCCTCATAACCTCCCCTTTGTGTCTGCCCATGGGTCTTCAAATGACAAGCTTCCTCTACATTTTCCCCTCCTATTTTCATCCAGGGCTCATCAAAATGACCTTCTCTAAACTTGGAGAACTCTGTAAAGGATCCATGTCCAAATTCATAGGTAGACAGTGACACTTAGGCTCTCATTATTTGTCTTTGAGGGTGAGGTGACAAGTTTAACTCACAACAGTTTCCAACATCATGCTTAACACTAAAACTTGCAGAAGTGGGCAAGAAAGATCAGGCCCCCTGTTTGTAAGGATACTTTATTTTTTGGGGGGATGGGGGTTTGAGACAGGGTTTCTCTGTATAGCCCTGGCTGTCCTGGAACTCACTTTGTAGACCAGGCTGGCCTCGAACTCAGAAATCTGCCTGCTTCTGCCTCCCGTGCGCCACCACGCCCGACTGTAAGGACACTTTCTAAACATCACGCAGAAAATCCTTCTTAGATTGGCCGGAGCTTGGTGCAAAGACTTTGTGCTCAGCTCAAGTGGAAGCTCTACCATAAAGAACAAAATGCAACACACAGTGTAGCAAACAGAGCCTGCTGGTTATCCTCCGATGTCTGAGCTCCACTTTTCCATGTGGTTGTCTTTTGTTGCTGGAGCAAGTGACCATCCAACAGGTGACACTTTCCAAGACTGTGAATTTCTGAACTAGTCCATTCTGGCACCCCCAGAGTCACGTCCTTAGATCCAGATGCTCATCATTTTTCATATCTCTTCTCCCCTCTTTTTACCTAGTGGACGTGATGCTCAACCTTCTCTGATAAGGGTGGTGACCTAGGCCAGCAGAGGAATAAGGTGATGGAGCCTGGCTCCCCAGTGTCATGGACCACCTGCGTCAGCCCACTTCTGCCTTAATGGATCACTATGCAACACAACTCAGGGTTACCTGGGACTTTGATAGGGAAACTGAGTTTGCAAGCTAAAGCACAGATTTTGTTACTTAGCTTAAGTGTGCATTGGCTGAGGTGTCAGGTCGCGGGCAAGAGGTCATCGTTATCATGTGGAAAGCTACCTGTCATTCTTATACAGTGACAAATTACTCTTCACAACGACTGGGAAAGCAGATTAAATGCTGATGGCTCAGGGCCAAAACTTTAAGGGAAAAGGTTAAAGGAAATGTTGGCATGTTTCAGTCGCTGCTTCTTTCACCAGACTTTCCAAAACTGGTATGGGCTGCAGGGAGTCCATTCACAAAGACTGGAGACAGTGTTTCCCTAAGGGAGGCCTTTTCAACAGCTAGCAATCTAAGTTGATAAATCTAGCAATTCCAGGCCTTCAGAGGTTTGAAAGAATCAACCGATTCTTCAGGCCAAACTCCAGTCGTGACAACACGCATCATGACAACACGCAGCTGGAAGCCAGGAGGATGATGAGGTTGTTGGAGCTCCTTGTTAATGTCTGTGGACCGCTTTGCAAGCACATCCATGTGATAGTAAGAATGGCTTTAGATTTTCTTCAGTAGCCAAGAAAAGCATGTTCGAAAGTTCTAAGTTTTTACCATTGGAATAATATAAATAAAATAAGCTTTCTTACTCTGCAAGTGTAGCTTTAAGGTAACTTCATCTCCCCAAAGATTCTCAAAATAAAGGATCCTTGGGTTACATGAAGACTTCTCAGCAGGCACATGGACACATAAAATTTGAATGGTATCAGTAGAAAGGTTTGTTCAAGCTTATGCTTGCTTTTCTTTCTTTCTTTCTTTCTTTCTTTCTTTCTTTCTTTCTTTCTTTCTTTCTTTCTTTCTTTCTCTCTCTCTCGTTCATTCTTTCTTTCTGAATTATTTATTCATTCTACAGGTATCAGGACACTGTAGCTGTCTTCAGACACCCCAGAAGAGGGTATCGGACCCATTACAGATGATTGTGAGTCGCCATGAGGTTGCTGGGATTTGAACTCAGGACCTCTGGAAGAACAGTCAGCACTCGTAACCTCCGAGCCATCTCTCCAGTCTCCTCATTCTTTCTAAACACTAATAAGAACATTTCTGTGATCAAGAGTCTTGGATGTCCCCTTCCCTGTGTTTCCTTTCACTATTCCTTCCACCTGACTACAGAAGGTCAAAGGGCACAGCGCCAGCTTCGATTTTTATCATACAGCACATGCATCATTCTTTTGAGCATCTGCAGTAACTAGAGACCCGTAATAATGCAAACTAGATGGCTTGTAATGAAACAAGACCATGTGGCCAGAGGCAAGAGACATCGAATTGCAATTTATATGAATTGTTCTACATGATGTTGAAAGCACCAGATTAATATTACTCAATGTAAAATCAAGTAAAGGAATGACAGAGGAAATTTGAATTCAAAAAGTAAAACAGCTTGCTGGTAAAACTTTGTTCATATTTTATTTTATTTTATTTTATTTTATTTTATTTTATTTTATTTTATTTTATTTTTTGAAAGGATATAAATTGTTTACTCTCCACCCCTGAGTAAATATTCCCACAATAGATTGTGAATTTATTTGTTAAACCTATTGTAACTTATGGTATTAACGTTTATAAAATGTTAGAATGATCAAAAGACAGAAATAGTTTTAATACAGAAGAATTTATATAGAGATTAGGGCGGAAATTTCCAAAATGAGAAGAACAAAAAGCCTCCAAAGACTTTGGAAGTACTGAGGGAATAAATGAGGTATATAAGGCACTGAGAGTATGAGGTTTATGGGAAATACGTATGGGATTAAAGTCTCTGGCCTCAAATCAACATTTATGAGAAAATGGCTGTAATCTAAGTTAATTCTATCCTGTGTCCAGTCTACATCGAGGAGAGTCAAAATACAAGAATGATTCTCTCAGAGCTTCCAAGGGAAGTCACACTCAGTCCAAGCAAGGATATCAAGTAATGTTCGGACAGAGGGGAAAACAGTATAAAGAAAAGCTTGAAGGTGCAGATATTTTTTCAGAAGATTAAGTTATAACCTAGACGTGAAATTTCGATAGTCCTTAAAAGAATGTAAACAGAAGTTGAGTTTGCTAAATATGCAACCTTAAGCAGGCATGTATAAAGTATGATCACTTACAAAATGCAATGTGTCTCTTTAGCGATTGAAGGGACAAGAGTCCTCAAAAATTACGTTTGATCATACGAAATGTTATTTGGGAAATAAATTCTCACTCTCGATTCTCTTTGTCACATATAGATGCATCTCGATATCCCACATGAAAGAAAAGACCTTGGCTTAGTTCAACACGCCACGGTCTATAGACAGCTGAGAAAAACTGAACAAACTCATTAAACACTGAGGTCAAATCTAAAAGCTATATTCACTAAACAGAGAACACCATCTCATTATCAATGAGTACTTCTCACTAATAGACCGTGTCCTTCATTACACTAATCTTGCAGGCCGACTGATTTTGTCCACGTTTTAAAGGATATTTATTAAACTGTGAGACACCATGACACACTGCAGCTTCTATAGCAAGATTTTGTTTTGTTTTGTTTTGCTTTGCTTTGTTTTGTTTTGTTTTGTTTTGTGGGTGGAGGTTTTAGGGGCCGAGGATGGACATGAGGGGATGAAGAGATGGGTAGGACTGGGGTGCATGATGTGAATTTCCCAAAGAATACAAAATTTTAATTGAAAGAAGAATGTACATCATCGTGTCAAATGACACGATTTGTTTTCATTGGCATTGTTTTCCTTTCTCTTGATCCACTGGAAAGAGTGACAGGCACGTCTTGTTTTGTAAATGTCAGAATGTTCAATGTGATTCTAGTTTTCGTTTCGGGGTGTCAGGGATTGAACCTAGAATATGAGCTTTTCTCATATCAGGTGAGGACCCTACCACTGAGCGACATTCGCAGTCTCATAGTATTTATTTTTTATTTTTATTTTTTTACAGGTTCTAAGGCCTTATCTGTTAAAGGATAGATGGAAAAATATTATCTTGTATTGCCGTAGTCAACAAATGTGTGCTTCTACCTCTAAGAGCAGAACCAATGCAGCCTCGTGGAGAAGTGGGGAGGAGTCTAAGAAGGGATTTTTGATTCCTTGTGCTTCTCCATTCTTTCTCCAAGGCCTGACTCCGCACCACATGGCTCCTTGTCTGTCATGAATTTGACTTCCATGTAGGCTTAAACAACATGGCTGGCTTCCTTTTCTTCTCCCTTCTTCAAAGCTGCTGACAGCACCATCTTTTCTGCCCCAGGAGTTTTTCTTTTAAACTTGTACAAAATTGTCTTTCAGCTTAAAAAACAAAAACAAAACAAAAATAAAACAAAACAAAACAAAAAAAACAAGTGGAACAGAACAATCACATTATCTATTATCATTATTATTATTATTTTGATCTTGGGATTCAAACCAGAGCCTCATACTCTAACAGAGTATCATTAAGCTAGAGCCACAGTCCATACTTTAAAAATTAATTCAGAAGAAAGACGGAATCTCAGAAAAGGATGACAGTGGAAGAAACACTCATCACAATTTAAACATTACTAAAAGGTGTCCGAAGTGAGCAACATGTCTTACTTTTTTTTTCAATTTTTTATTAGATATTTTTTTCATTTACATTTCAAATGCTATCCTGAAAGTCCCCTATATCCTCCCTCTCACTCTGCTCCCCTACCCAACCACTCCCACTTCTTGGCCCTGGTATACCCCTGTATTGGGGCATATAAAGTTTGCAAGACCAAGGGGCCTCTCTTCCCAATGATGGCCAACTAGGCCATCTTCTGCTACATATGCAGCTAGAGACACGAGCTCTGGGGGGTACTGGTTAGTTCATATTGTTGTTCCACCTTTAGGGTTGCAGACCCCTTCAGCTCCTTGGGTACTCTCTAGCTCCTTCATTGGGGGCCCTGTGTTAGAATAGGGAACAAAATACCCATGGAAGGTGTTATAGAGACACAGTTTGGAGCTAAAACAAAAGGATGGACCATCTAGAGACTGCCTCACTTGGGGATCCATCCCATAATCAGCCACCAAACGCAGACACTATTGCATATGACAGCAAGATTTTGCTGAAAGGACCCTGATAGAGCTGTCTCTTGTGAGACTATGTCAGTGCCTGGCAAATACAGAAGTGGATGCAACATGTCTTTCTTTTTTTTTTATATATATTATTTTTATTACGTATTTTCCTCAATTACATTTCCAATGCTATCCCAAAAGTCTCCCATACCCTCCCCCCTACTTCCCTACCCACCCATTCCCATTTTTGACCCTGGCGTTCCCCTGTACTGGGGCACATAAAGTTTGCATGTCCAATGGGCCTCTCTTTCTAGTGATGGACGACTAGGCCATCTTTTGATACATATGCAGCTAGAGTCAAGAGCTCCGGGGTAATGGTTAATTCATAATGTTGTTGCACCTACAGGGTTGTAGATCTCTTTAGCTCCTTGGATACTTTCTCTAGCTCCTCCACTGGGGGCCCTGTGATCCATCCAATAGCTGACTGTGAGCATCCACTTCTGTGTTTGCTAGGCCCCGGCCTAGTCTCACAAGAGACAGCTATATCAGGGTCCTTTCAGCAAACGCTTGATAGTGTATGCAATGGTGTCATCGTTTGGAGGCTAATTATGGGATGGATCCCTGGATATGGCAGTCTCTAGATGGTCCATCCTTTTGTCTCAGCTCCAAGCAACATGTCTTTCTTACTACAAGCTCTATCTATGCCGCACTGGCTATCTTGGAACATACAAGTAAGCCAGGTATGCAATCCTTGAATTCACAGAGATCCTACTGCGTCAGCCTTTCAGGCGCTGGGATTGAAGGTGTGCACCATCATGCCTGATACTTCCTTTTAAACTTAATTTTTAAAGCTAGCATGCAAAAAATGAGAGTATAGTTATGACATTTTCACACATGGATACTGTACTTTGTTTATATTTAATCTCTATTGTCCCCCTAACCCCATCATTACACCTCTCATGGCTCCCCATCTCTCAATAAACTCTTTCCCCTCTGTGTTCACACCATTTATTCCACACTGGAATTGCATTTTTGCCACTATTTAAATTATGTGAAAACAAATTTATAACTAAATGGAAAATATTTGAGTGAGTCCTTATAGAATCTTATTTTTTCTTTCTTTTCTTTTGATTTTCTCAATCAAAAATCTTCAGATCACATTCATGTTATGGCAAGTAGATTGCCTTGTGTCAATGCTTAGTTTGAGAGTTATGGGACATCTGCTGCTCCTGAGATAACAATGCCTGTGGTTAGAATCGCTGGTAACTCTGGATGCTGTACATTGTCTAGGGAGCCAAAAAGAAATCAGCAAAGGTTGTCTGCAAGAAGTGTTGGGAGGTTAAGCTTTGGATTTGGGTATAACTGCTGAGCTCCTCAGTTTAAATATAAATGGAACATTAGGTTTGAGGTAAAGAACCCCTCAGGAGACAGTACCAATGTATATTTGTCTTCTTTTTTCCTTCTGAAAAAGGTTGAAACTATTCTTTGGTTTTTTTTTTTTTTTTTTTTTTTTTTTTGCTATGTTTGATGTGGTTACAAGGAGATAATCTTGTTGAGACCAAGTTATTCCACATGATTCTCCTGTATCCAAAGCAAATACTAGTTTCCAGTGTTTTGTATTCTTCAAATAGGATTGTGCAGGTTCCAGTTATGAAGGGTATTAATTCTGCTATAGCTAGAAGGCTTGGCAAGCGATTTCCAACAAAGCATGGTATACCTTATTAGGTATTAAAACACCTTATTAGGTGCTTTACTTCAAAAAAAAAAACCCAAAAAACAAAAAACAAAGGTAACTGGAAAAAACAAGCCAATGGAATGTTTTGAAACATTTTATCTTGATTTTTCTAATAAGGAAAAAATTAAACTTGATTTTATGAAGCTGGGCATTGGGTTTTACGTTAACAGAACTGTAGTTTTTCCTAACGGAAACTTCAGTGTCATTCAAACTAACTGCCCCTATTAAAACCCGCTACGAAAAATACTAATAAACTATGGTGCAGTTTGCCTCCAAATGGGTATATTGATTTTGATATTTCTTTAAAATTTCTGTTGAAATAAGAGTGGCCAAACCTGCATTTATTTTATTGGTGAATTTGAATCTACCCAGGTACAAAGTCATTGTGAATATTCTTTAAAAGTTTTTTTTCCAAATAATTCTGACATATTAGTTGGCTTGAGGGATACACCAGCCCCACCATTCCGTGTGATACCTAAAGGGCTCTCAGCTCATCATACTCTGCGTACCTGAAACAGCTCCATTCTCAGGGAGGCAGATTTCCTAAACCAGGAAATCCCCTGCCCTCGGGTCTAACCTTCACTTTCATTTTATAAGCAAAGCTAGTACCAGCTATTTCTGGAATCCTAAACCTCAGAGGAATCTTTGCATTGCTCAGCCATTCAGTAACTTCCCTTCTACATCCCCTCTTCCCACTGAACTGAGATGGAGACTTTTACATCTTGCAGGTCTATACTTAGAAACCATCTTTGCCTTAGCACCTGTTGCTTATTGTGGATTGGAAAGCCATTGTTATTTGAGCTCTCTGATCCCTGCCATTCACAGTCTCTAGAAAGAAAATTCCAAAAGGATCATATTTGCTCCAAAATAATTACAAAACTCCTCCACAAGGACTAACTTTTCTGGGGGTGGGGTGGATCAGAAGGTGTCATGCAAGTTTCTAAAGCAGTAGAACAGCCAAGAGCCCTACCCAGCTATAGCACCTATGAACCACAACAATGACCAGCATTACATGAGAATCCTATGCAGTGGCACACATATCTTAGTGGTAACCAACAGCTCTCTAACTGGACTTGAGACCTGTTCAATAAGAGGAAAATCAGGCCTGGCATTGGAAACCTAGTCAACTACCCACAGCTAGTGAAGTCATGCATCTTAGAGGAGAAGCAACAACTACCACTCTACTAAACCAGCCCAATCCCTAATTCCATTCTAAATATTTATCCTTATAACCACAGAGAGGTGCTGTCTTCACCCATCATTGAGGAAACTCACTTTGCAATAGGCAGAGACCATGAGCAACTAAGGAATGCTGAGAGTAGAACTACTCTCCTATTTCTTTAAATGCAACAAGGGCTTCCACGGCCTCCACACACACCAAAGCCAAGGGCCAGTCCTAACCAGAGCAAGTGGTCCCCATTATACAGCGCCATTGAAGACCACATCCATTGGATGATCAGAGTCAAATAGTCAGCCCTAAAAACACGCACACAAGTAACGTTATGCAGACTGGGCAGATTGTATCTATTTGTATAGGAGTGTGTGTGTGTGTGTGTGTGTGTGTGTATGCATGCATTAACAATTAATGTGGAAAATGAGGCTATGATTTTAAAAGAAGCAAAGAGGGTTTGGATGGAGGGAAGGGAAGGGAAGGGAGAAAAATGATGCAATAAGAGTATAACTTTAAACAAATCAGTTAAAAATGTTGTAATGCAGGAAAATAACAGAAGTATGAAAGAGTGCCTCAGAGGATACTGTCTTCCCATGCCTGACTGCCCCATTCCTCATAGGACAAGAAGTTTATGGAGGAAAGATATGTTTTTCCACAGCTCAGAGACCCTTCTACCTGTGTTCTGGCTCTAGAGGCCTTGGAATTCTCCATTCAGTGTGCCTATATTTCCAGGGCTGCCCCTCCCTTCTTTCCTGAGTGCATCTCTCAAGGACTGACAGTTTCATAGGTGTGGCCGTCAGCTCCCAAAGGATAGTTGTATATTAGGACTGTGGGTAGATGTGACTTTGATGTCCCTATATATGCAACCAGTGGCCTATAGTTGTACTTGGTAGAAAGGGGAAAAGGCCACTTATCACATATCTTTCAAAAACCACTCCTAACAGAGTTCTGAAGAGTATTGAGTGTTAATTTTTCATTCATTACTTCTCAAATTATTAGAGAGTTTATTTTCAAAATTTCTGCACATCATTGTTCTAGAACAATCACTGGATATGGATAATTGTGTAGTGTTTGGATCTTTCAATACAAAGGACAGATACTTTTTTTTTCAAGTATGTTCAAATAATTTATTTTTTTATTTTTTATTAAAATATTTTTTTATTACGTATTTTCCTCAATTACATTTCCAATGCTATGCCAAAAGTACCCCATACCCTCCCCCCCCCACTCCCCTACTCACCCATTCCCACTTTTTGGCCCTGGCGTTCCCCTGTACTGGGGCATATAAAGTTTGCATGTCCAATGGGCCTCTCTTTCCAGTGATGGCCGATTAGGCCATCTTTTGATAACAGATACTTTCAAACGAGTCATCCATTATTCTTTTCCACTCAAAATGGCCCAAAGTGAATTATTATTATCATTATCATTATTATTATTATTATTTCATCTCTTCTGCTTGGTGATATTTACTTTAAAAATATTTCTATTGGGACACAAATTAGAAGTTTGTAAATCCAATCCCTTTTGCTTTTCAATTGTTCAAACTAGCTTTTAGGTCACTCAATAACCCAAATGAATGCACCTTTTAGAAATAAAAAGATAAAAATGATCAAAACTTGTGCATGCAATTTCCTGCTGTGTAAAATAGATATAGAGGCACTGTACAAAGGGAACCACTTGCTCTGGCTAGGACTGGATCTTGACTTTGATGTACGTGGAGGAAGTGGAGGTATGTGCTGCATTTAGAGAAGAGTGTGTGTGTGTGTGTGTGTGTGTGTGTGTGTGATCTGTGTACTCACACCATGGTGTTTGTAGAGGTATGGTGTGTGTAGAGGTGTGTGTGTATGTGTGTGTGTGTGCTCACACTATGGTGTGTATAGAGGTGTGTGTGTGTGTGTGCTCACACTATGGTGTGTATAGAGGTATGTGTGTATGTGCTCATACCATGGTGTGTGTAGAAGTATGCATGTGTGTATGTATACTCATTTACACACTCATAGTGCATGTAGAGGAGAGAAGATACACAAGTCAGTTCTCACCTTCTCCCATATGGGTCTTGGGCATCAAACTTGGTGGCAAATGCCTTTGTCTGTTGAGTTATTATCTCACCAGTTCCCAATACCCTTTCTGATATGGATTTGTCGTAACATAATCAGTTAACATTTATTCTTTTGTCATTTTGAAATAATTTATATAAGGAAGAAATTACCTGTTCTGTAAAATTTTGGGAGCACACATGGGAAATCACTTGTAAGTAGGTTATTTTTTCCCCCTTTAGTTTAACTTGAGACAGTTTTTACTTGTTTTAAATTGCTCCATGGTTATGACATATTCCTGTTTTATTATATATAAGTATACTGTAGCCGTCTTCAGACACCCTAGGAGAGGGCATCAGATCTCATTATGGATGGTTGTGAGCTACCATGTGGTTGCTGGGATTGGAACTCAGGCCCTTCGGAAGACCAGTCAGTGCTTTTAACTGCAGAGCCATTTCTTCAGTCCCATATTCCTGTTTTCTATTTTAATTCCAAATTTATTATTTATGTTTAGATTTTAGGATTTACTGGCATATACTTTTTCTCAATATTTTCTAATCTCTGCTGTAGTGATAGTTGCTCATATGGATTCTTTTATTTTGTGTCATTGAAAAAGGGTGGGCTATACTTTTCCAAGTGCAGGAAGAAAATCAGTAAGTGCAGGATGCAGGACCCTCTGCGATCACTGTGGTCTCGGGACCTGCTTTTGAGGGATGAATACTGAGTCAAAATCTCTGCTGCTAGAGTTAAGAGCTCCGGGGTACTGGTTAGTTCATAATGTTGTTACACCTATAGGGTTGCAGATCCCTTTAGCTCCTTGGGTACTTTCTCTAGCTCCTCCATTGGGGCCCTATGACTTTATATGCCCCAGTACAGGGGAACGCCAGGGCCAAAAAGTGGGAGTGGGTGGGTAGGGGAGTGGCAGGGGTGAGGGTATGGGGAACTTTTGGGATAGCATTGGAAATGTAATTGAGGAAAATACCTAGTAAAAATATTTTAAAAAAAGAAATATAAGTTACAGCTACAGTGTACTTATATTAATAAATGAATCCTTAAAAGAAGAAAAAAAAAATCTCTGCTGCTGGTTTGAGTCCAAAATGCATCTTCTGATGTACCATCTTGTGTTTTAGTGTTCCCCAAGGTACTGTTCAAGAAAACTCCCCCCACCCCACCAAAGAACCAGATAGTAGGTACTTTAGGCTTCTGCAGGCCTTACGTTCTCTCTTGCAGCAGTATAACTCCGCCACTGTATTGCAGAAGTAGCCACCGGCAAGCACGGGCAAACACAACTTAGCCATTGAGTCTGTTTTTACGGAGCCGGAGATCTGCATTCTGTGTACTTTTCACATGCAACAGAATATTCTTCTTCCAAAAGAAGTCTTGACTCTTTAAAAACAAAACAAAACAAAACAAAACAAGAAAGCAGTCTTAGCTCCCAGGTCAGACAAAGTCTGGCAACGGGCCAATTTGTCCCACAGTCCAGGGTTTCAATTCCTTTTCAGTTGGAAACCACTTCAAAAACCTGGTTCCCAGAGGGAGGTAAAATGGAGCAAGGCCCCCGACTGACCCACAAAGGATATCCGGTGTTTGGGGGGTGGGGGTGGAAAAAGAAAATTTGTTATTTTAAGCCACTACAGTTGCTTTCTAAATTACACCCTAACCCAGCTTAATCTAACACACCAATTCTGCTTTAAAATGATAAGGCGATAACAAATAATGAGAAGACATAAGTCAGTGGGATGAAAGAAAAGGGGAGGGGCGCTGAGGGCCGGCCAGGAGTTGAGGCTGATAGTTTGAGAGCTCATTAAAATTCTGACACTTCATCTGTCTCTCTCATTGAAAACCGTTATCTTTAAACCCTGAACATGTACCTACTTACATGGCTAATAATGTAATTATTCCTCTCTTGAGGACCTCAGAATGTTGATAGCGACCACAAGAAGTTATGGCAGGATTTTAACATAGATCTGCAAACCTGCGTCAGAAAGTCAGCCAGGCCAAAATAAGGAGCTCCGTTAAGACATTCCATCAACAAAAATATCTCTTCTCTCTCTGCCATGGCAACTCCAAAATAGTAAAGAATATGCAATATGCTGTATCCTTGTTTGAACCAGGATGCTGACACTCAACGCAGCCAGCAAGTGTCTATTTTGGTGGCAAAGACAGGGCCATCGCTGAAGAGAGATTGGTCTGATCCCAGAGCATTTGTTGAACACGATCATTTGTTAGTGACAGAATTGAGAGACAGGCAGTGTCCTTCTGCCTGTTGGGCTCAGCACTGTGCAGTTATCCTGGGTATCTGGAACTGCTGGAGCCTTGATGTGTACACAGTTGGTATTTGTTAAATAACCTTCCCACGCCCAACTCCCTAGATGGGCCAGAGCAGGAAAGAGAAGAGATGGCGGTGCCTAGAGTCGCACTGGTCAGAGAGCCTCTTGCCCTAGAAATGTTGGTGGGGAAACGGTCCTTATTTGATCATTTCTGGGGAGAGGGAAACGAAAATAAGTTGTGTGCAGAATCTCTCTCTAACTCCCTCGGGGCAGCTGAGTGGGAGAAAGAGACTCTTTGGAAAACTTACAGTTTATTCTTACCAAACAATGTAAGCTCTAAGAAGTGGAAAACATTTGGAGAAAGCGCAGTCATGAAAAGCATTATTGTGTGAAGTTCAGACTCTCGGGGGAAGAAAAGGTGTTCTGTTAAAAAAAAAAAAAAAAGAAAAAGAAAAAAGAAAAAAGCTCAGACTTCGCTTCTTGCCTTGGAAATCCTCTGGGCTACGGGATGATTTGTTTGAAGGTGGCACTTAAATATTTAAATGTAGCAGGCCCTATGTGTTTGGTTTCTTTGTTTAACTCGCGCATACTTTCCCAGCTATGTAGTGACTCCTGTGAAGTGTGCGGCTGTTCTATATTTATGTGCTTCAGCTCTCCAGAGAATTTGGATTCTGGCCTTACGTGTGTCCTGTGCTGTTCCTTTACAGCAGCAGGCACAGATCCTCATAGATGGGGGTGTATGTATAGTTTTATTTTAAATACGTGAGTATATAGTGTATGTGTGAGGGCATGTTTGTGAGTGTGCATGCACATGTATGTGCATGCATGTGGATGTCAGAGGTCAACCTCAGGTATCCTCTCTCTCTCTCTTTCTCTCTCATCTATCTATCTATCTATCTATCTATCTATCTATCTATCTATCTATCTATCTATCTATCTATCATCTGCCTATCTATCATCTATTATCTATCTATCTATCTATCTATCTATCTATCTATCTATCTACCTACCTACCTATCATCTATATCATCTATTTATCTATTATCTATCTACCTATCTATCTATCTATCTATCTATCTATCTATCTATCTATCTACCTACCATCTTCCTGTCTACTATCTATCTATCTATCTATCTATCTATCTATCTATCTATCTATCTATTATCTGCCTGTCTATCTATCTATCTATCTATCTATCTATCTATCTATCTATCTATCTATCATCTGTCTATCTATCATCTATCTATCTATCTATCATCTATCTATCTATCTATCTATCTATCATCTGTCTATCTATCATCTATCTATCTATCTATCTATCTATCTATCTATCTATCTATCTATCATCTGCTTGTCTATCATCTGCCTGTCTATCATCTATCTATCTATCTATCTATCTATCTATCTATCTATCTATCTATCTATCTATCTATCATCTATATCATCTGTCTATTTATTGACATGGTTTCTCACTGAACCTGGAACTCAACAGTTGGTTAAACTGGCTGGTCAATGAACTCCTGGTCCTCCTCTGTCTCTGCTCCAACTACCAGACTCCCAGTGCTAAAGTAATGATGTGGACCACCATGTTTGGCTGTACATGCATAGTGGAGATATAAACTCATGTCACTACATGTTCATGCTTGCAAGACCAGGACTTTACATGCAAGACAGAGCCATCTCCCTAACTCCAAATGTATTAATATTATATTTTCAAAGTCCACCTTTATTGATGCCCAATTAAAAACAAAAATATATATAATTAGCTGTTTGTACAAATTCAGAGATTTCGGGGAATTTCAAGTATCATCTCTGTTTTTTTTTTATTTTGTTTTTAAATGTGAATATTCAGCGGCTGCTGGGCAAATCTAATTATTTAAGCAACAATCCCTTCAGTATATGGATTCTTTGGGCAAGACCAGTACGTTATCAGATGCAACAATAGTCAGTCAGTGACATGACATAGCCACGAAAAAAGGATTTAAGAACAGCTAGCTGGTTTTTGTTTCAGAAACAATGAAAAAATGTTTTTTGAAGACAAAAAAATCCTTAGTGTTATCTTCCCCTCCCTTCCCCCAGTGAATGGTTTTATACAGAAATGGGCTGTTGTCTAACAAGGGTTTGGCTATCCAGGCTCCCTGTTGAACAAACACATTATCCTAAAGCTAAGAGAGGGACATGTGGATTCCATGGTCGGACATGACATTACTGCATATGGGGAGCCTCTCCCTGGGAGAGATGGAGGTCAGCAACGAGAATTTGGCCATGAGGAAATCAGGACTTGATGAGGACGCAGAGAATCTGAAAGGGTGTGCCTTCTTCTACCACCCAACCTCTGAGGGGTATTGTCTATGCTCTAGAGAAAGTGGTCCTCACTCTTGGGAATTGGAGCCCAGGGAAAAAGAAAATGAAAGAATTTAAACAAGACAAAATGAAACGGAACAACAAAAAACCGAATCAGCATGAGAGACAAAAGAGAGCAATAAAGGTTTGACTCCGTAGAGCACATGCTGGGTAATACTCTGATTAGATAGGATTTTAAAATCTTGTTTATGTTCTTAAGATACAGGAGTTGTGTGGCTCTAATTAGGAGGCTGTGTAGATCTCAGAGCCCATAAGTAGGCTCTTAGGCTTCTATGTATTCCACAGGAGACCACTGATCTGAAAGATTCTGGGTAGTGTCTCCAAATGATTAACTTGAAAGAACCTGCTTCCTAAAAGCCTGCCTGTTTTCTGCTGCAGCTATGGCTATAACCCAAAGTTTAGAGTAGACAACTACTGCTGGCTGAACCATGACTCCTTTGAGCTATTGAAGCCCGAATCATGGGTCTTCAGAGTGTGTAGGGTAGAGGAGGGGCCTTTAAAGAGATGATTATGTTAAAATGAGGCTTCTAGATTTTAAGACTGTCAGGTAAGCCGGGCGTGGTGGCGCACGCCTTTAATCCCAGCACTCGGGAGGCAGAGGCAGGCGGATTTCTGAGTTCGAGGCCAGCCTGGTCTACAGAGTGAGTTCCAGGACAGCCAAGGCTACACAGAGAAACCCTGCCTCGAAAAACCAAAAAAAAAAAAAAAAAAAAAAAAAAAGACTGTCAGGTAAAAAAACAAAAAATAGCACTCCTCTACAAGACAGGCACACATGAAACCACAGGTCAGCAGCAGTGGACGTCATACAGTATATTTTGATCCTAGTCACTCCCCACTCCTCCTTCAGTCCTTCCTAGATCCATTTGCACCTCCCTACACCCCCAATTCTGTGTCCTCCATTTTTAAAAATAACACACTGGGCTTAATCTGTGCTTCTAGTATACTACTGGGTATGGGTCATACACTTGTGAATGTACTTAGGGCCAAACCTTTAATGAATACAGACTCCCAAGTAATTGGGAGGAAGAGAATGAACAGGAGGGAGAGGGGAGTGGGTAGGCGAGAGGATTGTCACAGGGCATTGGATATTTGTAAGAAGTGGTCAAAAACTTTAAAAAGCAGGTATGTAATACTTCCTTTCAAATTGTTTACCAGAGCTGTCCTGCCAAGAACAATGTAGGCTATTGCAATTGCTCTTGGTTCTCCACAAAAATTTGATGGTGAGACCCCAGTTGCTTGAGACACTACACACCTTGGTCACAGAACATGGATGGAGAAGTGAAGCAGAAAGCTTCTCCCCTCTTGCTAGCTTGCATACTGCTAGAAGGGGGTGGTCACCAACGGTCCTACCTAGCCCTGACCCTGTGAACTCCAATAATAACTAGTGTGGCCAGATATTCCCATGGGTGAAATAGTAGCAGGGATATTGTGAAAGAAATCAACCTCTTTCTGACTGTATTTGAGGCCTGCTCCACAAGAGAAAGCAGGTGCCTGGTACTGTAACTCTGGCCAAAAGCCAATGGTCAAAGCATTCATAGGCCTCAGGGGTAAGCCTACTACTATTGTTCTATTAAATGGATATCAAATTGTTCTTTAATTTGGGGCCTTCATACTTAGAGATTAGTGTAGCCCTTAGATCTCATCAGAGAAGTTTCTCTGTGAAGTGAGTGGTAATTAACACAGAGACTCACAATTGGTCAAAACACAGAGAGGGTCAGTGGAATGCTAGGTCACAAATGGTACTTGTATATTATACCTACTTCCAAGGCCCAGGGACATCATGAGAGAGGGGTGGAAATATTCTAACATCCATAAGTCACGGGGGACCACTGTGCAATGGTGTCTTTGGGACATGACAGGATCCCTGTACTCACGAGCTCATGGCACCTGTGATTGTATGCATGAGACCTGCACAAGATCAAGCCACTTGCCATTCCAGCTCTGGGAAGAAAGGGATTCATGTGTTCTCACCCCGAGTATCTATGGACAGTTTATGGTTTCTACAGAAGGAAAAGTTAATTTTCTTTAAAGATGTGGCCCTCAGAAAGTCCATGAGTAGACCAGTAGTTTATAGAAAGCACAAATTTGACTCAGTGTGTTATTAAAATAATAGAGGACACAGGGCTGGGGGTGCAGGGAGGTGCACATGGACCTGGGAGGGACTGAGGGAGGGGAGGGAGTGACTAGGATCAAAATATATTGTATGAAGTTCTCAAAGAATTAATAAAAATATACTAAAAAAGGGTGGGGGATTGGATAATACCGTGGTGAAGAGTACTTGCTGATCTAGAAGACCCGGGTTCAGTTCTCAGAACCCTAATTAGGTGGTTCACAACCACCTGTAACTCCAGCTCTAGGGGAATCCAATGTCCCTGACCTCTAAAGATACACACAGAGAAAATAAAAAATCCATAAACATTTTTTTAAAAAAGAAAACAATTTTTACTATAATTACAAGAGAAATAAATCAATGCTTTAAATTTAAATATTAGTCTTTCTGAAAGTCTGGCTCCCAGATTCTACTTACTCTATGCTAGCATCAATGCTGTCCTTGTGTTCTTAGGGTCAGGTTAATCATGTTTCTGATCCCAACAACTGAGAGGCTGAAGATAGGTCAGTATTCTGACACTGACTTTGAGCCACTTTACCAATGCAAGGTCAGGATGGGCTACACAGCTAGACACAGACTCAAGGGGGAAAAGGCATCCTAAAGGAAAGCGGGCAGTAGTTTACTGTGATGGTTTGTATGTGCTCAGCCCAGGGAGTGGCACTATTAGAAGTTGTGGCCCTGTTGGAGCAAGGTGTGGCCTTGTTGGAGTAGGTGTGTCACTGTGGGCATAGACTTTAAGACTCTCATCCTAGCTGCCTGGAAGCCAGTATTCTGCTAGCAGCCTTCAGATGACTATTTAGAACTCTCAGCTCTGCCTGCGCTATGCCTGCCTGGATGCTGCCCTGCTCCTCCTTTGATAATAATGGACTGAACCTCTGAACCTGTAAGCCGTCCCAATTATATGTTGTCCTTATAAGAATTGCGTTGGTCATGCTGTCTGTCACAGCAATAAACCCTAACTAAGACATTTATGATAAAAATGTTAACAATACTTGTATATCTTAGCTTCACTGGGCTATAGATATATTTTTGCATTTTAAATATACAGGGAGAAAAATACACACAGGTTACAAAATTTTCTGTGATTACACAGGTCAAAACCTTCAACTAGTCTATTATATTTTTCTTTTAAGATTTACCTTTGTGTATTCATAGTAAGAGAGGAATTGGTTAAGACAGTGCTCTGGGAAAGGTTATCTTATCTCAGTGGACATAAAGTGAAATCAGAAGATGGGCATGCCAGGAACAGTCTGAAGGGGTTAGGGCATCCTTGTTCAAAGCTGTGTCTGGAGCAGTAACCCAAAGTCAGAGGACTGTCTAAAGCTAAAGTTATCATCCCTAGAACACTAGATAGATGCTTTGGAGCCACGTGTTAGAAACCTAGGGGTCACTGGGGTGGTCCTATATTAAGACAAGATGGCATGGCCAAGCGGTCAAATCTGAGTTGCATGAAAGGAACCATGTTCCAAAGTAAATCCCAGTTCATACTGGTTAAAAAGACAAAGACTGAGTTTATGTCAAGATCACACTATTACTCAGAAATATGTTAAGGGGGCAGGAGAGATGGCTTAGCTACAAATATATTAAGAAATGTAATTAACTTTTCCATGATTGATATTCACATCCTTTTAAAGCATTTGTTACACTTAGAGTTGAAACACCTCGTGTGGTGTCACCAAGGCTTTATCCAAGCTTGTAGTCAATGTCCAACACCATTTGTGAGGCTGAATGCTGCAGTGTGAGAGATCTGAAGTATGACAGTTGGCCTGGGATATTTTAAGTGACTCATCGAGGAAGGTGCAATAACTTAACCTTGTCCTCTCTTTATCAGTCCTCTAAGGCTATCTGGTGGTTAATTAAGCTGTCTGGTGGTTTGGGCGAAGACATGTTGATTGGTAGTGATCTCCTCCCTTGTACCCTCTCTCTGCCTTCCCCAAATTCAGCATCTACCCCACAGACTCTGCACATCGTGGAACCCCAGAAGCTCAGACTCTTCCTGCTGCCTTGAGTGGTATCATTTGCCATCTCTCTGTCTTCTGCCTTGGATTTAGTTTTGAGTCATATAATCCCAGGGCTCTCTCAGATTCACAGGGTCCAAGTCTTTTCCTTCCATTTTCTGAGCTCCTCTCTCCTCCTCTTCTTTTCCTGTCATACTCATTCTCAAGTCTGACTTCCAGTTAGAACCATAAACATTGCATAACTGATGGTCTCACAGATATATTATAAACACCATATGTTTATGAATTTAGTCCAGAGTTCCTGCTCCCTAGCTTTGTTTGGGCATTACTGGGTAAAACTGGATATTCCTAGAGTGTACGACATGGAATTGTGAGATGACTGTTCTGTTCAAGCTAATTAACACATCTTCTATTCTACATCATTAACTCGGTTTGGGAGCATTCAAGATTCAGTTGGAAACTTTTCTTTTCTTTTCTTTTTTCTTTATTTTCTTTCTTTCTTTTCTTTCTTTCTTTCTTTCTTTCTTTCTTTCTTTCTTTCTTTTTTAGATATTTTCTTTACTTACATTTCAAATGTTAACCCCTTTTCTAGTTTCCTCTCTGAAAATCCCTTGTCCCCTTCACCTTTGTCCTGTTCTCCAACCCACCCACTCTGGCTTTTTGGCCCAGGCATTTTGCTATACTGGGGCATAGAACCTTCACAAGACTAAGGGCCTCTCCTCCCATTGATGACCAACTAGGCCATTCTCTGCTACATATTCAGCTAGAGACACGAGTCCCACCATGTGTTTTCTTTGATTGGTGGTTTAGTCCCAGGGAGCTCTTGGGGGTACTGGTTAGTTCATATTGATGTTCCTCCTATGGGGCTTCAGACCCCTTCAGCTCCTTGGGTCCTTTCTCTAGCTCCTTCATTGGGGACCCTGTGCTCCATCCAATGGATGACTGTGAGCATCCACTTCTGTATTTGCCAGTTGGAACCTTTCAAGTGCACAGTATATTCTATTCACCGCTGCACACACTGAGTACCCAGAACTCATTGGCCTACTGATTGGAGGTCTAGACATTTGAACAACATCATCCCATTTACTCCTCCCCTAGCTACCTCGAAACTACTACCGGATAGTTTGCTTCTATAAAAATTTGATATTTTTAATTTTAATTTTATTTATTTTTTTCAGTTTTTAAGATTCCAGGGCTGAGTGTGGTGGTGGATGTCTGCAGTCCCAGTACTTGGATGGCAGAGGGAATATCATTGCTGCAAGTTTGAAGCTAGGCTGCTCTGCATAGTGAGATCTCATTTCAGAAGGGGATGGAAGGGGAGAGTAAGCTTACCCAGGGGCTGTGTTCTTATTCTCTCTTATTTCTCCTAGCATAATGCCCATAATGTCCTTTTAGAGTAACCTGTCTGACAGATACCAAGATTTTATTCTACTAAAAGCTAAGTTTTACTGTTTATGAGTGTTCATGTCTATGTGTGTGTGGTGTGATTCCTTCCTCTTTTGCCTATGAGGCCTATGAAAACTGTAACTATTTTAGTTTATCAGATTTTGATGATCACTTTGCATACAACAACCATTTTTAGTCTTCCCTCATTTTATAATTTTTCTGTATTTCTACACAATTCTGTGTGTTGATATGTGTGTGTGTGTGTGTGCATGTGTGCATGTGTGTGTGTGTGAGTGAGTGTAGAGGCCAGAGATCAATATTGAGTGTCTTCTTCAATTATTCTCTACCTAGTTTATCTGCTGTAAACTAGCATAGCTACTTCTGCTCTCTTTTCACTTCAATTTGCATGGTATGTTTTTTTTTTCCTATCCTTTCCTTTGAGATTCTGCTTTTCAGCTGAGGAAGGGCTTGCTTCTTTAAAGAGAAAACCTACTCAGTCACTCTGTGTTTTGATGGGAGAATTTAATCCATTTACATTTAAAGGAATTACTGGTATGTACCAACTTGACATTTGTTACTTATTTTCTGGATTTTTTTATATTTGTCTTGCTCTTTTCTACCCCCTTGCTATCATTGTTTATAATTTATCACTATTATTACTATTGCTGCCTTGATTTCTTCCTCTTTTGCCTATGAGGACTATGAAAACTGTAACTATTTTAGTTTATCAGATTTTGATGATCACTTTGCATACAACAACCATTTTTATTCTTCCCTCATTTTACAATTTTTCTGTCACAATTTGTATCTTTTATGTTGCACATCAATTGACACAATTTTGATATTTATGTCTTCAATTACTACACATACTTTAACATTATTTATAAAATTTACATTATTAGAGTATTCCAGATTTTATTATACTTTTATCTTTACCAGTAAATTTTATACCTTGTAGCTTTAGAATTAGTTTCTTTCTGGTTTAACTTGAAAAACTGCCTTTAGAATTTCTTATAAGGCTAGTTGTGGTTCTCTCTCTCTCTCTCTGTGTGTGTGTGTGCATGGCTATCTTTCTCTCCTCCAGCACTATAAATATAGCCTATGTCTCTTTCTAGGCCTGTGGAGTTTGTAATGAGGAAGTCACTGACAACCTGATGCATGTTTTTGTTTATGTGATGATTTATTTTTCTCTTGTTGTTTTCAAAGTCTTTTCTGACTTTTGTCAGTGTGGTTGTGTGTCCCAGTAAAGTCCTCACTTAAGGACTTTAGAGTTTTGTGTACATAGATGTTTTCAGTTTCCATTTTGTTCTCTTATTGAGACTCTCAAAGTGCAGTTGTTAGTTTTGGCCTTGAATTTCAACAAGTCTTATGGTCCTTTTCAATTCCTTTACATTGTTTTCTCCTCTCGTTATATAATTTCAACTGACCTGCTTTTGACTTCGTGATCTTTCTTCCTCTTGATCACATCTGTTGTTGGAACTCTGTTGGACTTTCCATCTAACCCACTGAGTTACTCTGATGTACAATTTGGTTTGGTTGCTTTTCAGGATTTATATCTCTATGTTGATATTAATGTTTTTGTCCATACATTATTGTGCTGATATTATTATCTACCTGTGTTTTTTCTGGATTGTTTTCTATCTAGAAAGTTTGTTGAGCTCTTACTGATTGGCTGTTGGTTATTTGAACTCTGTCGATTTCCTGTGGTGATATAATGCTTGTTTGTTTCTTTGTGGTCTATGTAGTCTTTCATAGTTTTCTGTACATTTAATAGAGAATACTTCTTCCTGCCTTTACAGACTTGTTTCAGTAGGCACAGATCTTTTCCTTGCCTGCTACTTTGATGATGGCACTGTCTTCAGGATTGTTATTCATTAGCAGTTTAGACAGACCATGTGGCTTTTCCTGATTCTTAATCTGGATGGATTCATGGTTGGAAAACCCATTAATCAGGGCTGTGATTTTGCACAATGTTGAAGTGTACAGGACTACTTCTGAAATAAAGGCTAGAAGGGAATGGAAAAGAGCAAGCAGCAGGTTGAGGGAAAGGAAAAGAAGAAAAATGCCAAGAGGAAGTGGAAGAGAAAGAGATAAAATAAAAACAACTTAAATTAGCAATTAAGTACATAAAATTATGTAAGGGTAGGAGTAATAAAAGATAAAAATTAAAAATAGCAATAAAAACTTAAAAATTCTAAAAAGCTGAAATCACAGGATGTAGAGAAGAGCTGTAAAAAGAGAGGGGAAAGATCGGAGGACTCTCAGTGTTCTGTCTTTTCATTCTCTCCAGGCTGGTCTGCTGGGGGCTGCAGGGCTGAATTTACTCTTGGTAACTTCTCTTACCTGCATACCAGCAGCCAATGTTGGCTCCACGAAGCTTTGCTTCCCAAAGGCTGAAAAATCCCCCCTTGCTCCAGAGGCATCCTGTCTGTGGATCTAGGCACTTGGGACAATGTCCAAACAGTGGATATCCTCAGTAGCATGGGAGAAAGCTGTACCCAAGCAAAGCAACGAGTCTTGCACTGGGGGGACCCGAGTCTAGGTTGTGAAGCAAAATGCTGGCTGTGGATTTCAGTGCCTTCAGGTTTCACGTGCTATTGGGAGAAAGCTGTGGAAATTGAGGGAGCCATTGCACTCAGACTGAAAGCTTTCAGCCCCTGACCTGCATCTGCGTAGTGTGCATGGAGAAACTTTCTGAAACCAAGTGAATGGCTGAGCTCTGAGGTCATGGAGATCTCAATCCCTGAAGTAAGTTGCAAGTGGTAGGGGTGCCCTTGGAGGCAAGGGCTATCAGTTATTATTCTCTCTATAACCTCAACAATTTGCTTCTTAGTGGGTCCATGTAGGATCTTCCTTTACTCTATGTGGGCCTCTTGGCCCCACCTCAGAGGGGGTAAGAGGGTGCTTATGGGTCTCTGACGTATTATTCTTAATTTCAGATTCTTAGAATATGTGTTTGTGTGTGTGTGTGTGTATATGAAAGTAGCTGTGTGTGTGAATGTATGTACCTGTGTGTATGTGTGTGAGTGTACATGTATGTATGTGTGTGTGTGAATGTACGTGTGTGTGTGTGTGTGTGTGTGTGTGGGTATGAATGTAGCTGCAAGTGTGTGTGAATGTACCTGTATGTGTGTGTATGTGTATGAGTGTACATGTATGTGTGTGTGACTGTACCTTTATGTGTGTGTGAATGTATGTGTGTGTGGGTATGAATGTACCTGCATGTGTGTGAACATACCTATATGTATGTGAATGTACCTGTATGCATGTGTATGCATGTGAGTGTACATGTATGTGTGTGTGAATGAACATGTGTGTGTGTGTGTGTGTGTGTGTGTGAATGTACCTGTATATGTGTATGTATGTACATCTGAAAAGTAGAGGGAGCACTCTACTCCCAGGTGCCATGTACCTTATTTTTTGAGACAGAGTATCTCATTTGCTTGGAGTTCAATGACTAGGCTAGTGAGCCCCTCAGGATCCACCTGTTTCTCATATTGAAATGACATCTACCTCACCTGACTTTTTATGTGGGCACTGCAGATTGAGCACAGCCCTTCATGCTTGCATGACAGGCACCCTCCTGAATGAGTTATTACTCAGGCTTTAGAGGAAACTTCTCCTCTGGAGTTTTGCCCTAAACTTCATTATTTGAGCTCATACTATACAATGACCCAAATGGGAGATCTAGTTTCTCTTAGTCTCTGCATATTGTATTTAAAAATGAATTGTACTGATAAAAGGTTTAGTATAATAGAGTTTAGTTGGAGCTGGGTGAGCAAGCTTCTGACTCCTTAGCTGTTCATGTGTACATCTGGGTAGTATTTTTAAAGTCACTTTTAGACTCTGGTGTTCTGTAGAAGTCTACAGAGCATCTTAAACATGGGAGTTATTACAAGATTCTAAGGTTCCAAAGAACACATTATTGAAAGCCGTATCTATGCTTCATAGAAATATGCAAAAAAAATTTATCAATTAATTAATAAAAAGATTTGCTCTCTCAAGGTCTTGGTCTAGGTCTTGCCTTTCCTAGCCATATGGTCATGTATCTGTGCTTGCCCCGAATGTCGGTTATCTCTGCCTTCTTTCTTGAAGTCTGGTTCTTTGATATTTCTCATCAGCTCAGGTACATCTAGAAGTCATCAGACACAGTCATATCTTTGAAATTCTTGGGGGATATTGGTGCTGGGACTATTCAAACTCTCCAGGGAGAGTTTCTGATAGGACCAGCATGAGAATCAGATGTTCACCTCTCAGCCAATTAGCTGTCTGCCAAGGAGGAATGACATGTCTCATAAAAAGCTGGGGTTTGGAAGAAGCAGCTCTCAGAGAAGAGGGGGTTGGCAGAGCACCCAAAAATGAGCTGGTGACAAGCACCATGACAGATTGCCCAGCTGAGTTCAAATTCGGAATGTGGTTGCTGAGGACGGAGTTAGAAAAACACTTTACAGCAAAGGCCCCTCCCCCTCTCCCTCCCCCTCCCCCCCTCCCTCTCCCTCTTTGTCTGTCTTTACCAATGTTGTCTTTTGTGGTTACTTTTTGTTCTCCTTTGCACTGACATAAAAGGCCGAAGGGCTGCAAATCTCTGCAAGAAGCCCACTCACCCACAGCTAAAGCTCTACCAAGAAAAATTTAAGTATCCCTGCCACACATACCCTCCTCAATCCAGAGACTTTTCTTTTAAAGTTTGTATTCTTCCAGGGCACAGTTTCCTTCGTCAGAATATTTTCTAAGCCCCAGTTCTGGGACACACTCCTGTTCTTAGAGCCATGTTTGGTGTCTAGATTAGTGTTGTTGAAGTCTGCTTTCTATAATGTAGATCTCTCTCTCTCTCTCTCTCTCTCTCTCTCTCTCTCACACACACACACACACACACACACACACACACACACACACAGAGACAGAGAGAGAGAGAGAGAGAGAGAGAGAGAGAGAGAGAGAGAGAGAGAGAGAGAGAGAGAAACAAGCTTCAATGGAATGTATTTTTAACCTTGTGGAATAAAATCTCTTAAGCTTGTACCTCATGGCTTTTTTAGAAAACACATTACTGTCCCTGGCTCTTGAACACAAAGATGATGGTGTAGAGAAGCTCTGAGGAAAGACTGCAAAGTAGAGGATTTGAATTGTGTGGCCACATTGAGCCTAATGCACCATGAAGTGTAAGTTATTGTTTTGAGAGTACATTATGTCGCTCCAGAATTCTGAAATAAGGACGCAGAAAACAATGGAAAGAAAACCTGTGAAGTAACAGTGCCTCTCATCAAAGCCAACCATTCTTAAATGGTTTTTATATTGAGTTGAGAAGAGGATGGTACTGTTTTATTGTTACAATCACAGCACTGTTTTTTAAAAAAAAATGTCCGGAAACCAAATCAGATCCAACATGTTGCCTAGCAACTAGAAGAAACAAATAACTTTGTTTCTTAAGCTGACATTAAAATACTACCCAAGATTCCTAAAAATACCTGCGTTGGAGTTCAGTTCTCAGCTAATCTTCTTATTCCCCTCTTAGAACACGGGATGTTAAAAGCCCAGAGAATCACTTTAGTAAGGGTATTAAGTGCTAATCTTGTAAAGGGACCCCCCCATTCCCTTATTTGAAGTAACCTCCATTGTGGGCTATTCTACAGTCACAAATCAAGTGCCCATAAACAGAGATAAACTCAGTGGATCTTGGGGTCTGGAATGTAACTGTAGAGGAGGTGTATATAGCCCCAGAGGTACTAGTGCCATAGGGAGCGAGGACTTCCAAGGCATTTTACAAGTGAGTTCCCACTGACTGGGCTCTTGTCCTGAGAAACGAGGTTCTGTGGCAAGGAATGGAGTCTGTTTATAGCTCCATCACCCGAGCTGTGTCCTCAGAGCAGGATTATAAAAAGTTATGTCTTCAACATCAGGGCCTTGCCTAAATAGGAAGTCTGGAAATCACCTGAACAAAGACTTGGCTCTGTGGCTGGCCGAGGGCAGTTAGTTTATATTCTGGCTAGCAACACCATCCTAAGTCTGTCTGTCAGCCTGCCTGCCTGCCTGTCTGTCTGTCTGTCTTTCTGTCTTTCTTCCTTTCTTTAAATTTAATTTCAGAAAATGCTCACTCTTCCATCAAAAACAAATTACAGAGTGTTGATATTCCAGGTGAAGAAAGCTGTAACCACCCTAGAAACAATACGTGGCCTTCATTTAAATCTAGACAAATAGTAAGGATGCCCCGAATAGTGCCTGAACTTTCTTTAGTCCTATGTGACTACAGCTGCCTTTCAGTCAGCCTCCACTTAAAGCAGATGTCCATTAAGATCTTTCTAAATGAGAAGAGTTCATGGACAGAAAGTTTAGGGACCTGCTCCAGGTCACAGATAGAAAGTGGCCGAACCGGCTTTAAACCTCGTGCACGCCAGTGCCAAGGGTCTTGCTCTTAACCACGTGAGGTCAATGTGCTTCCTTCGAGTTCATTATTCGTGACTGCCCTGGAGTCATAGTTTTTGTCCTGTTAGGTTGTGAAAGACTCAAGAGATAAGCAGATCTATTGGAAACCAAGCTTCCAGTAAATTCCCTTGAATTTAATCAATGTTTGTATGTGATCTGAGGCAGTTCAGTGGTTAGGTCCTTACTCAGCATGTGTGGTGAGGCACTGGATCCATAGCTAACACACCCAGCTGGGGAGGTAGCTCGGTTGGCAGAGCGCCTGCCCAGTGTATTTGCTGGTTTTGTGTGTCAACTTGACACAAGCTGGAGTTATCACAGAAAGGAACCTCCCATGAGGAAATGCCTCTGTAAGGCATTTTCTCAGTTTGTGATCAAGGCAGGAGGGCCCAGCCCCTTGTGGGTGGTGCCATCCCTGGACTGGTAGTCTTGGGCTCTATAAGAAAGCAAGCTGAGCAAGCCAGGGGAAGAAGCCAGTAAGGAATATCCCTCCATGACCTCTGCATCAGCTCTTGCTTTCTGACCTCCTTGAGTTCCAGTCCTGACTTCCTTTGGTGATGAACAGCAATGTGGAAGTGTAAGCTGAATAAACCCTTTCCTCCCCAACTTGCTTCTTGGTCATGATGTTTGTGCAGGAATAGAAAGATACCCAGCATGCTGGAAGCTCTGAGTTGATCCCCAGAGCAGCATAAACCAGATGTAGTGGCCCACATCTGCAATCCCAGTATGCAGGAAGTAAATGTAGGCAGACTAGAAGCTAAAGGTTATTTTCAGCTGTAAGTAGTGTCTGAGGGCTAGCCTGGGCTACACAAGATCATGCCTCAAAATGCCAAAGAGAAAACAAATGTTAACACATAAGAAAACGAATACATGCATGCTCTATTGTAGGCTTATCTTAGTTTTTGTCTGTTTATAAAAATGATTTTTAAAATAATCTTCACATGGTTTTCCAAAGTCTGAAGCATGAACTTGTGAGGACGAACCTTGAGATGTAATTGAGATGACTCAACGATGACATGTCCTACTGATGTGCTTTGTGCATGACTCGCTTTACGTAGTGCAGACACAGCTCAGGTTCACGGTGCTTGTAATGATCAAGGTGACAGAAACCACAACGGTGTCCTGTTTAAGTGACGTGGATTTAATTTTACGAACAAAAGACTGTCTTTGAGTGGCCCAGATGTCACTGGCATCTCAGATGATATTATCATGTCCATATATGAGTTTATATGTATTCCTTTACTTTGAAATCCACCTCATGCTTTTACTGAAATTAGAAATGCTCTGTGGGTTTTGGAAACGGTTTGTGACAGTATTTGGTTTCGCTGTTGATCACTACATATATTGTCTACAAAATAAATAATAATTTTATTACCAGTCAACCCTCAATCCAGAGCCTTAAATATAAATGTTCAACATAATGTTGTTGAATGAGTAGATATACTTTATATAAAACCCCATAGCCAACTACTTTTGGCAGTTAACACCTTTCACTATGAGTTGATTTTGCCACCATCTCCATGTGGTAGCCACACAGAAGCCTCAGGAATCACAGTGACCCTATGGTACCCATCGTGCCTTGCAAGACTCTGATCACATCACTTAATCTATATAATAAACAAGTGAGATTGGTATAATGGGACTGTTTTATAGGTGAGGGCCCAGATGAAGAAAGAGGATAGGGAACTGTCCATGACCATATAACTTATACATACTAGAAGCTAGGCTGTCTGACTCAGACACTTACAGGGTATAGTTCATAGCTTCCATAGGGCCAATGGAGAACTACGAGGCAACAGGTTGCTTCCCCCCCACCCCCGCTTCTAGGCTTACATTCTCTGCCATGCCTGCTCTGATGCCATACCTTACTTCCAAGAACAAACAAATCTTGGGTGACTATGTTACTCACCTTTATGTGCTGATAACAAGAGCTATAAACTGCGTGGCTTGTTTAAACAATGACGTTATTTCTCATAGTTCTGGAGGCTGGAAGTTCAAGATCAGAGTGCAAACAGGGCTAGATTCCGGTGAACTTTCTCTTAGGGTTCAGGATGTTGGCTGCTTAATGAATTCCCACCTAGCAGAAGAGTTTTAAGAACCTTCTGGGGTCCTTTGGGTAAGGTCATGAATCCTACCATGACCCTGCCTATTCAAATAGCAGATTTCAACATATGAATTTACCTGGGATATAAATATTCCATCCATTGCAACAACCATGTTCTTATATTATAGATAGAGAACTTCTGAGAATAAAAGGCAATTTGATAGACAATTGTAAGCATGTATCACACTGTCCTGAAATTTGAGATGTAGGGTCACATGTCTCTCTGTCTCTATTTCTGCCTGTCTGTGTGTCTATCTGCCCATCTGACTCTCTCTCTCTCTCTCTCTCTCTCTCTCTCTCTGTCTCTCTCTCTGTCTCTGTGTGTGGGTGTTGGTGTGGGTGTATGTTTTGGGATCACAAAGTTGGCAGTTTCACCAGACTCTACTGAAGAACATTAATCTGGATCCAGGAGTCTGCTATGAAGAAAGAGGTATATCCATCTCTCTCTGCTTTCATGTTCTCTACAAGGGCATATGGGTAAATCTGTGAGATGATCTTGGAATGTATGCCTGGCCAAAGAGTGTGAATATTTGTAGCTATGAAAGGCATTTCAAAATCACACTCCAGAGAGTTTAGCCAATACCCTTCCTTACCTACATACATGAGAACGCTTGTTCCCAATATATTTGCCAACGGATTGTGCAATAAACACTTTGGCTCCTTGCCTATCTGATAGATGAAAAATGAGATTTCAGTGTGGTGCTTATTTGCATTTCTCTCATTTCATTTCCTTTTTGATGAATCGTTTATTTGTAATATTTTCCACTTTCCCCCCTGGTTGGATGGATGACTTTGCTGTGTGAATAGTTTCAGCCCTTACTTCATTTCTTTTATGATACTAGCTAAAAGCGCATTTTCCAAATCTATCATCTTTCTTTATACTTTGCGGACATTGCTTTTCATTTGCAGGATTTTTTCTTTCACATAGCTCATACCTGTTTTTATGTTTTCTATTATGTCTTTAGGTTTTGAGTCCTGCATAGAAAGTATCCCATAACATATCATTATATGTTGCTTTTAAAAAATATTTGTTTTTATTTATGTGTATGTATGTATATCCTGAGTGTGTCCTGTGTCCCCAGAGGCCAGAAGAGGATGTCTGGTTCCCAGAGCTGAAGTTACAGGTAGCTGCGAACATCATCCTGGCGTGGGTACCGGGACTCGTGATCTCTGAGATGTAGTAAGTGTTCTTAACCACCGAGCAGAGCAGTTTCTCCAGAGCCAAGGCTCTACACCCACCATGGTTCCTTTTGTAATGTTTAACACTTCATTTCTTGTGCTTTGCTATGGGTCCATTTGAAATCTGGCTTGCATAAAGATGTCCCAGATAGAGAAAATTTGTTTTGCAGATCACAAATAACTAGTTTCCCAACACCACTTACAAATCCATCTTTCCTTCACAATTTATAACTGCCATTCTTCATTAAATCCCGGTAGGTATTTGGGTCCATTTCTAAGCTTTTTGTAGGGATATTGTACATATTATGCTCCACTCGGTTCCTTCTTCAGTCATGTGTAGGTACAGATTGAATTGTAGCTTTGTAATAAGTTTTAAATATCTATTAAGTCTAATTTTACCTCTCCTTTTCGGAATTGTCCTAATGTATTTTTTCTCTGTTTAATTGCTTGACAGTTTCATCCGTTTATATAATGAATTTTACTCATTTTTCACTACCTCGCTTCCTTCTCTCATTCCCGTCCGTCTCCCACCTGCATCCTGCCGCCTCACAAGTTCTCACCTTTCATGTCTTCTTTTTGGTTTGTGGCCCATTGGGTTCAATTCCAGCTACTTGCCCAAGTGTAAGAGGGAAGTTATTCAATGGAACGAGAGCAGTTTATCAGGGGCTACACCCCTGAAGAAAGAGATACCCCTCTCCCAACAAGAACTGGCAACAGTCCCTTTGGGAGAGGTGGGGCCTCATGGCACCTCCCTCATCCATGATGAAATCTCCACGAGCCCAATCTTATGCAAGCTGTGTGCAGTTAAACACTGCTGCAGTTAGTCTGTGTGTGCAACAGCTACATTGTGGATAGAAGACATCTTTCTGTGACACAGCTCACCATCTTTGGTTATTACTTTCTTTTTGTCCCTTCTGTCATATTCTCTGAGTCTTGGGTAGTGTGTTCTAGCTGTCAGAGTTGGGCTGAGCATTCCCCCATAACTTTTTATTGGACTTTGGCTAGGTATGAGTTTTTTGCATGAATTGAGTTTTTAAAGTCATGTGTTAAACATTGTGGGTTGGTAAAAACCGGGATGATAGAAAGGGCCTATGGCAGGTGGGGGGTGGGGGTGGGAATGAGGGCTGTAGTTGGGGTTAGGGTAGGGGTTGGGGATTAGGGTTGGGGATTGGGGTTGGGGTGGGGGAATAGAGCACATCAGTCTTGTGATTTTTATATATTTATTTTATATGTAAAATTTGGAAATAGCTTGCTTAATACAAAAAAAATCCTGTGGCTGCGTTAATGAGATTATGTTAATTATATAAATTATAATTGAAATAATTATTATTCATTGTATTGTATGTAGATTTAAACTTGGCCATTAAGAGCTGGAGGGAAGCCAGGGATGGTAATGCATATGTTGAATCCTAGCACTTGGGAGGCAGAGGTGGACGTAGTTCAAGACCAGCCTGGTCTACACAGAAAGCTCCAGGACAGCCAGAGATATATAAAGACTTTGTCTCAAAAGCAAACGCCAAAAAAAAAAAAAAAAGAACAAACAAACAAACAAGCAAAAAAGAGCCTCTCAGGAGAGACAAAAGACAGTGCATCTCCTAGAGTGGGGGAGGGCTTTCCAGGAAAGTCACTGTTCCATGCACTTTGACTCAAGGACATGCCTTTCTGCCTTCCCCGAGTCTTCTTCCGTTGTTTTATTCACTACTTCAAATATTTTCTCCATGAATATTTTACAAATTTTGCTATGTTCATTTCTTAGAATCTTGCCTTTTAATCCTACCGAACATGGGATTTTCAACCCCAAAACTATGCTATCAAGAGGGCTGAGTGGTCTAATATATCAGATTCCAATCCAAAAGAGAGAGTTCTCTCTCCAAGAACCCCCCTCCCAACCACCACCCAGGTTGTTCTGTGCAGAGCTGAATATTCACACGCACAACTTTAGACAAAGGTCCAGTGAGATAGTCAGGCACACACATTGGTCCATTGCCTCTGGGCCCTTCTATTTATGTTTAGAGGGTCTCCATTGTATTAGGAAGAGTCATTTTTTTGTTGTTGTTGTTTTGTTTTTTGTTTTTTTGTTGTTGTTTTTAAAGCCAGCTGGTTAAGTCCTAGGGATTCCAACTTAAATTCTTTTGCTTTGGTTCTACTACTTCATTCTTGAAATATCAGATACAGGTGATCTCAGCTGGATAATTCTAATCTCTTTAAGAAAAGCAAAGGAAATAGAGAAAGGGAGAAAAAAGAAACTAAACTAAACTAAAGAACCCAAACTTCACTGCTCAATGTTTGGCTCCTCCGTCCCGGTGGAGAACTAGGAAGCCACTTCTCTCTGAGATGGAACTGTATTGGATTCAGAATGCATTTTCTTAACTCAAGTAAGGAGGCTGTGTTCTCCTTTGGTAGCAACCGAGTTTTGCTTCCGTAGTTATAGACTGAAGTAAAGGCAGTGTCGTGTTTCGACCACAGGCCTATCTTCTTCCGTAGACTTATTTTGCTAACACGATTTTGCCAGTCTCTTCAGTAATCTCTTCCTGGCTTACTTACATAAATTCTACCTTTCTTAGTGACTGGGCTGACAGTGCTTTGAGACGGAACAGTGTTGGTGCATAACGGGCAGACATGGGGCAGTCGGCTGGCACAACAAGGCTGTACTCAAGTACATTTATCCCGATTGAGTTGGGCTTGGTTTGGTTTTTGCCCCAAATGAACTTTTTTTTTTTATAGTATTTGAGGAAAAGTTTCTTCAATCGGAAAAATAAAAAGAAAAAATAAGAAAACAAAAACAAAAACAAAAACAAAAAACAAAACGGGGAGGTTCCTACCCTTGTTATTCTGATCGTGTCATTGGTGGTAATTTTGGCGAGTCATTTCTGCGCCTCGAGAGAAGTTTTGCCCGTTTTCTTTGACAGCCCAAAGTGTTCAAGATGGGAACTTCTCTAAACAAATGGCTTAATGTGAAAATGATTTTAAATGTTTGGAAATTCCACGCTGTCTGTGTGGAGGGGAAAGTGTCATTCTGTTAGGCAGCAAAGGCTGTTGCCTGGGCTGAGTGCATACCAGTGTCTTGTAACGGAAACATTAACAGTACAAAAGTTAGAGGTGCTTTTAAGATGTGATTTCCTAGCTAAACAGTGCCATCGGAGGCCGTGGAAGTCAGACGGGCCTGCATGTGAACCTGGCTTCACCGTATACAAAGGTCATGAACTTGTGTGTTTGCCTTAATCTCTCTAGACCTCACGTTCATCAATCATTAACGAAAACACATTCTCTCTTTGTAAATGTTAACTTTGCCAAACGAGCTGAGGCACAAAACCACCTAAGAGCTGTAAGAACAGCAGAGACAATATTTAAGCTTAAAAAAAAATGACTGTTGTAAGAATGTGCTAAGAAACGTCTGAAAACCTGAGATGGACTGAATATAACCACAGAGTCAGAACTCAGTGGGACGTGCTCCTATCATCCCAGACCCTCAAGACTCCTGGATCAAGCTTAGGAGTTCTAGGTCAGCCTGGGCAACATTGTAAGACTCATGTTAAAAACTTAGCAAGGTGATAGGGAGATGTTTCAGCTGGTTAAAGAACTTGTCAGGCCACCGTGAGCCCCTGAGTTCGAATCCCAAGGTTTCATGTAAAACGCTGGGTGTGACAGTGCACACTTGCAATCCCAGTGCAGGAGATGCACATACAGATGGATCCCTAGAGCTTGTTGACCACCCAACTTACCCTAATCTATGAGCTCCAGGTTCTGTTAGGGATCCTATCTCAAGAAAGAAGGTAGAAAGAGATTGGGGAAGACACCCAACATTGTCTCCTGCCTACCACACACATGTACACTTGTGCCTGCACACATGTATACACATGCACACTCATATTACTACATCCATCCATGTACACATAAGGAAAACAAAGCAAAGCAAAACAAACCAAAAAACAAAGCAAAAGATGTTCAACAGGCAATTTTATTTCACTATGTGGAGCTGGAGTAGCAACCAAGTTCCCAGTGGGGACCCCTGTGAGCGAAGGCTTTGAGTAGGATATAAATAAAAGGTGAACAACAGCAAACTCTGACAATCTCCCTAAAACCGTTGCTATAAACACAAGTTCTCACTTGAGACTAAGTATACAGAAATACATCACAATGATATGAGTTCAGTTTGTTTCCCAAGGAGATTACTACCTCGTTGGCTTTGTGTGTGTGTGTGTGGGGGGACTCATGATACCCATACATTGAGCAACAAAACTCAGCTTTGCAGCCAACCAGATTTTGTATTAATTGTAACAACCAAACAAGAAGGGTTCTTGCTCAGATTTTGGGATGACCTACTGCTTCTTCCTGTTGGAGACCTCTGTCTGTCCCTTCTTCATTCCCTTCTCTTGGAGCAACAGCACTTTCCCAGCTAGTTGTAGGAGGGATTTGTAATTCTTGTCCTCAGACTTGCTCTGTATACTTTCCCCGAGTTCACAGTCTTCCGGGGTTGGCCAGGTGGCCCGGGTTACACCAACATGCGCCCAAACCCCTCACAGGGATTCATCCTAAGCTGAAGAATGACTCATCATGTCCAGTCTGATGGCACGATGCCCTGCTTTCCAGTGCCGCTGACATGTAGCTTTGAGTCAGGCTTTGGTCACGCTCTGTCAGAGCCTGACGTTTAAGTGCTCCTGTCCCCCAGGCCTTACTCACCTCACATGGCTATTTTAGTCCTGAGGATGATGACTTCATGTGCTATTGAAGTCTAAGTCAGGTCCCACTCTGTAGCAAACTCCAGCCCATACATCAGAACCACAAAAGGATTAGATGAGAAGAACCGAAATAATCAACAAGTTGAATAGGTAATCCCTTTCTCCTCTTATAGTTAGCCGTGTGGTGGTAGTGTTTCCACCTTTTGGATTTATGACTTTGGGTAGGTGACTTAATTTTGCTGTCCCACCCTCTGTAAATTGGGGATAGGATATTATACTCCTTACTTAAAAGACAGTTATAGGGGTAATAGAAAAGAACAGTGTGAGGGAGAAACTTTCCCTACGGTCAAATTCTCCCTCTCTCATTTGCTCTCACTCAGCAGACAGTGGCTCCTCCATCTGTGTAGCAGAGTAATCACTCAGCTGATAGGAGATTGTCCATCTTATATGGTAGTCCTGTTTTAAACCTTTTGGGAGAACTCCATGCTGTGATGGTGGGGGTGTGCATTCATGCATGTGTGTGGGTGCACATGTGTGTGTTTCCACACAAATTTTAGATTTTTTTCTGTCGACTTTTGTTAAAATTATCTTTGGGGGTTGGCTCAATTGCTCAGTGGATAAAGACACTTGTAGTGTGAGCTTGGTGATCCAAGTTTCATCCTCAGAGCCTATGTAAAGGAGAATGAGGGAACTGAGTAAACACACACACACACACACACACACACACGTAACACATACGAAATAGTAGCAACACAATATCATTGGGGCTTCACTGAATCTGTAGAACTCTTCCAATACTGTGATAATTCCAATGACATTGATACATGAATATAGAGTCTCTTTTCATTTTGGGAGGGGTGTATCTTGAATTTCTTTAATGTTTGTAGCTTTAATTATATAAATATTAATATATTATCTGTTGACTAAAATTATTCCTGGGTATTTTATTTTTAAGAGCTATTAAAAATGCTGTCTTATTTCCGTTTCAAATAATTTTCTGTGCTATTGGATTTTATATGCTGTGCTCTGTACCCTGCAGCATCGCTGCATTCATTTTTGGTTGTAATTGTCTGTTGGCAGAGTCTTTGAGATTTTCTTTATCTGTAATTACACTATCTCCCAGTTGTGACAGCTTGATTCTTCTTTGCCTCTTTCAATAGTTGTTCTTGCCTGCCTGCCTGTTTGCCTTTTGTCTTCATTCTTTCTTTCGTTCGTTCGTTCGTTCGTTCGTTCGTTCCTTCCTTCCTTCTTTTCTTTCTTCCATTTCTAATACTGTGCTGCATAACAGTGGTGACAGTGAAAATCCTTCTCTTTTTCCAGACCTTAGTGAGAAAGCTTTTGGTATTTCCTGACTCATTATGTGTAAGCTGTTGCCTTATTATATATAGCACTTTTTTATGTTGAAGCATTCCACCTGTGCCTTTTTTTGTAACTAATTACAGGTTATTAAGAAGATGTTAAATTTCATCAAATTATTTTCTGCATTGATTGAGACAATCATATGGTTTCAGCCCTTCGTTGTGTTGATGGGGCATATCACAGTGATTGATTCGATTATGCATAGTCTTTATGCTTTTGAAAATGCCTTTTCAACCTCTGACCTGAGAGTGCACAGCACTGAAAGACTTAACATGTAGTGTAGTTTTCTGTGGCTGCTGTATTTGTGCTATTTTTCCCCCAGCAATCTCACCATGGTTACTCTTTGAATCATAAAGAAAAATATCAGTGCCATGAGAAAGGTCAATAATACATACCATCCCATGTGTAGAGGAATTTTAATCCAGGAACATGGCTGCTCTGGCAAGGGATCACATCCAAAGATCTTCTAGGTCTGTGTGATCTGGCTAGAATGCAGACATGTTCTTAGTACACACATTTAATTCCAAACAATGTAGGTAGAGTTAGTTTGTAGAAGGAAGCAGCCATGTTTGAAAATGACATCTAATTGAGGGACAGACAAAGTGAAGAATGAGATAAGATACGACTGAGTGAGTCGGAGAGAGGATATACCTAACTCTCACAAGAACACATAAGGAGAGGCTATTTAAGAGCAGAACAAGGAGAGAGAGAGAGAGCCAGTTAGTTCAGTTTGGAGAGTTCACTTCATGAAGTTCAGACGCAATTTTTCTAAGCAGAGCAATCCAGTCAGAAGTTGAGAGAAGCCAGTTTGAGTCAGTTAGTTTTGGAGAGGCGTTTGAGCCAAAATAGCTGAGTTGAGCCAGTTAGCCAGAGTTCAGAAAGAGCTAGAAAGAGTGAGCTTAGTCAGCAGTCAGTCTTGGAGGCTGGAACATTCTAGATGTATGCTAGTAGATGGAGGCTGGAAGCTGAAGCCCTCAAGTCCAGGTTTATAGAAGATTAGATTGTACAGAGACTAGAAGCTTCCAGGCCTAGGCCTAGGGATAGTTAAAACAGAGGAGGAAATGTTCCAGGCTCAATCAAAGCCATGTAGTTGTAAAACTTGGGCATGGCTCTCATCACTTCATCTGGGGGGGGGGGACGGTATGTTTGTTTTATACCCATGTTCTTAGATCATATTTTGAGGACTGAAAAAGGAGACACCTGTTTGGAGCTTGCTATCAGATGAAAGTGAGGATAACATAAACACATATTATAAAGCAGGAAAGCATAAGAATTTGACAATGGGAGTGCTACCCTAGTCAGTTCATCATACTGTATCAAAGCACCACAAACTAGGTATTTTTCTCCATGAATTATTTATTCACTATACATGCTGGTGGAATCTGACCCTCTCCTCCTAGCCCCCACAACCTCCTCCTTCTCCTCTGAGAAAGGGGAGCCCCTCCCCACCAGGTACCAACCCACCCTGGCACATCAAGCCTCTGTAGTCCAGGCAAGTCCTCTCTCACTGAGGCCAGGCAAGGAAGCCCAGCTAGGGTAATAGGATACGGAGGCAGGTAACAGATTCAGGCACAGCTCCCACTCCAGTGGTGGTGGTGGTGGGGTGGAGGGACTGGAGGGTGGGAGGGTGCATCTCTAGGGTGTGTCAGAGACCTGGGATGCAGGAGGCTCCTGGGCGTCTATGAGGGTGACTCCAGTTGAGACTCCCAGCAGTGAGGGATATGGAGCCTGAAGTGGCCACCTCCTGAAGCCAGGTAGGGCTCCTAGTGGAGGAATAAGGAGACCAACCCACACACAAATCCTTAGACCTTCAACCCCAAAATTTGTAGTGCTTACAAGAATTTCAGGGACAAAGAAGGAGCAGAGGCTGAGGAAATGGCCAAACAAACTAGCTATTTTAGCAATTATAAAAGTTTGTTTTTCACAGTGTGGAGTCTGGGAAGTCCAAGATCAAGGTTATGACTAGACTTGGTATCTGGTAAGAACCTGTTTCCTGATTGCCTTCTTGCTGTAAGATGGAGAGGATAAAACATCTGAGGCCTCATTTAAAATGTTTTTAATGTTTTGTTACCATATGGGAATTACGCTCAGCAATAGACTTCCTTGTGATGTTTTCATATGCAGTCATGTATTTCAGTCATGTTCACCCACCCGTTACCTACCTCCATGTTGCTCTCATTCCCACAAATCCCCTTCCACTTCACAACACATTTTTTTTTTGGGGTGAGTCAATGACATTCATTAATAAGGTCTCTCACAGAGCATGCATTTTTAAAAGATGATCATTTTATTTTTATTTTTGATGTACACTACACTGGGGCTCTGCCCACAAGTGTACCTGTGCACCGTGCACATGCCAGGTGCCTGAGGAGTCTAGATGAAGGTGTCAGCTCATCCTAGACTGGAGGTACGGATCCCTGTGAGCTGCCCTAGGGGTGGGGGTGGGTGGTGGACAGGGTGCTCGGACTTGAACCTCAGTCCTCTGGAAGAGCCGTTCCTTTGTATCACTGAGTCATCTCTCTAGTCTCACAGGAACATGAGTAGAAATTTGTTTATAGGAGCATGTGTACCATATCAATAAGTACTTCATAGAAGAAAATCTCTCCCCTCCCTCAGGTCCCATTAGCACCTCCCCTCCCATAACAGAATGCTGATGGGCCCAATCTTTTTATTTATCTGTTTTTACATATTCCCCCCTCCATCTCCCCAACTCCTTCTGTTACCGATTTCTATTCTCCCATCCCTTTGTGCCCACCCAACTTTGAGATTACTTTTCTCTTCCCTGCCTTGGAATCCAGTTTGTGTTGCTCAGCTATTCCTGGGAGCATTATCTGCTTTGGGATGTGGTCAGCTCATCAGGGGGACACATCAGTCTACAACAGCCATCAAATGCCAACAGCTCTCCAGTTAGTGGTAGGATTTTGTTGCCACCTCTCTATCTCTAGGATGGGATCCCCCCCCCCCCAAATGGAGTTTGTTCAGGTCTTGTGCATGCTGTCACAGTAACTGGGAGTTCATGTGTCATTGTCCTGTTCTGTTTGGAAAACATGGTTTCCTTGATGTTATCAGGCACCTACAGCTCTGCAGTCTTTCCACCCCCTCTTCCGTATAGACCTCTGAGCCTTGAGGGAAGAGCCGTGATATGAACGTTCCATTAGAGCTGAGCACTCCACAGTCTTTTATTGTCCTCTGTGATGGACACAATCTTACGGAGATCTCACACAGGTAATTACAGATGCTGGGAGTTCAAGAGTGCAACAGTCATGCGGTGCCTGCAAGTCACTGTCCTGTATGCGGGCCACCTTCCTCTGGCTTTTGTAGAGTCTCCGCTCTTTCCTCTGTGATGTTTCCAGAGCCTTGGGAGGGGTTTAGTAGACGTGTTACTTATGTCTGGGCCTTCAGCAGTCATTTAATCCCTGTGCTTTGACCAGTTATCAGTCTCTACAATCATCACTGATCATCATTTAAGCTTCTCTGATCAAAGCTGACAGCCATGCTAATTAAGGACCATAAATATAGTTATTTAGAAGGCCATTTGACAGACACAGCATGTCTATTTAGCAATACAGCAGCAGGGTCTCTGTCACCCAGGGCCTGGACATTCTCAGCCACGGGCTTCTGAGGAGGTTTAGCGTACCAATTGTGAATGTCCTCCCGTGGGACAGGCATCAAATGCAACTGGGAAGTGGCCTGTTAGCTCTGTAACAGACTCGGCATGGTTTCGGCAGGAGGCTCATCTTTCCTGAATGACTGCTAGAGCTGCGCACAGTTCTCCCTCAGAAGCCTGCACAGTGAGAGTTAGTGAGCTGGGATGAAGCCTCCAGTCCAGTCCCCGCTTGGTTTCTCTGAGTCTTACAATCAGAGCATGTGGCGTGCTCAGCAATAAGGTCTGACCAACTGTCCTGGAAACCAACCAACCACAGGAGCAAAGCGACTGTATCATTTGTGTGTGTGGGGGTGGGGTGGGGGTGGGGGCTCAGATGACTTCCCTGCCAATGGCTTGTAGGGTGTAACCCAGTCCTAGCCTTGAGGTTTCCACTTAGTGAAGCATGGCTTCTGGGAGCAGCTTTATTTACCCAGAAGGACATATCACTTCAGTCTTTATTATTATTATTATTATTATTATTTAGATTACAATGCATCAGAATACTGTATGGCATTTTCACTCCTCATTAGTTTTAGTTGCTCCGCTTCTCATTCCCTCTCTTCTTCATCTCTTTGCTTCCCTCTTTGCTTAATCCTTCCTATTCCATGTATTCTTTCTTCCAGTTTCACAGTGCATGTTCTCTAGTATAACGCCCTGCTTTAAAGAATTCCCCTTTCCCCCACAGACCCCTACTTACTCTTCTAGGCTTTACTTGCTCATTCTAACATAGATGCACATATAGAAAAGTTAGGAGGTAACATATTCAAATGTATATGTCTTTTTTATCTTGGGTTACATAATTAATATATTTCAATCTAACAATTTCCTGCAAATTTATATATACTTTTATAAAAAAGGATATATATTTATACACAATATAAATATATATAGTATATATACAATATATATAAATTTAATATATACATATATACTTAATTTTCATTATTCACTTTATTTTCTTGCTATTGTGAAGAGAGAGACAATAAACATGTGTGTACAAGTACCTCCGTGGTTCCATATAGTCCTTACAAATATTATAGAATATAATTATCATTAAAACCATTTAAGACAAATGGTACTTATTTTCTAGTTTTCTAGATATGTATGACAAGCCACAAGCTGGCTTAGAGGCAAAAACAAGTACACCAAAATAACATTATATAGACTAAACAGATTGTATTTATGTCTTTAGGAACACACATGCATATATATAACAGCCCTTGGCAAATAAGCACACCATGAATTTTAAAAAGAGCAAGGAGGAATAAATGGGAGGTCTTGGAGGGAGGAAGGGGAAATGGTATAATTATAACCTCAAAAAATGAAAAGAATAAAGAAAGAAACTGGCAGAACTAGAGTAGGAACCATCAAGCCTATGATCTTAACAACCTTGTCAGGCACATTGCTGTGCCATCATCCTGTCAGTAGAGGGGTGTCTCTCTGAGGCAGATCATTAAACTGTAATTTTCTATATTCAGATTTCCTCTATACAACAGACATGTGTTGAAAATGTCAAAGACAGCACAGAATTATTTTGCCTGCTCTGGTGTGTTCCCACCACCATTCCTGTGTTGTCTTCCTCACCCCAGTGGTAGTGGTCTAGCTGTGGGGTTTCTGGGATGTGATGGTTCCAAGTGCAGAGCACTCGTGGATGACATCAGGACTTTTATGAAAGAGACCTCAGGCATATGCCCCACGGACTCTATGTCTTTGCACCCCATTTTCAGAGTGCTTTAGACTAAGTGGATTTCATTAAATTCATTTCAGAACCAGTATATTTAATTACAGTATTTTTACTATGTCCTTTCTCATGCACTTTCTACGGAGAGCATTCTGAGCAGTCTTTAACTTGGCCACATTCCATTTTCTCTATTATCCTATAAATCATATCCTACGGCTCTCTTATTTTATTTCCTTCTGTCACTTCACATAACATCATGTCTTTTAAAGCACTGTATAAAATTAAATATATATGAGAATATTTTCTATGTTATGTTTTCCAGTGAATTATTATTGAGGCTTAGGAATATGATATGTCACTTTTTATATACCATTTTTTAATCCTTAAGTCTTTAGATTCTTAAAATCCTGATAGATGAATATAGTGATTCTTGGGTCTTCTGAGTTGACAGCTTTAACTTCTACAAAAGCTGTCAGTGTTTCTAATATTTATAGCAAAAATTATTGACTTGAATTCATTCACATTACACTGAAAATTCCAACAGCAAGCAGTTGTGGGCATCGTTGTCTTTCTGGTTGTCAAATTCACCACTGAGCCACTTTATAAAGTGACAACTTTATCCATAGATGAGATGACTACTTGGAGACTCTGCTGCTGTTGTTCAGGCAAGCTCTCAGCCTGGTTGGCTCCAGAGATTCCCCTTCTGTCTCCCGAGCATCAGGACTATGCTGTGTATGCCTGTGAGGCAGTGTTCTGAAGGGTTAAGGCCTAGGGGTAGGCCAGTTTGTCTTGCTTTCAACCCTACTCTGCCACTCACACTGTATTATACCAGGCAAATAATCTCTGCCTCAGTTTCCTCATTTTTAATAAGGGATGACAGCACTTACATAATGGGCTTTTAGTAGAACTATTGAGTCAATGCATACAAAATGCTAAAAACACAAAAAAACAACAATCAACCAACCAACCAAAAAGCCAAACAGGTATGCTACATGCATGCTATGTGTTCTTTTTATTGTAAAGAAACTGATACACAAACATTAAATTTCTTCTGAAATATCTCATTTTAATCGACATTGCAATATTATATTATATTATGTTATGTTATAAACATAATCACATTATAGCCTTTAAATTCTTTTTTTAAAATCAGTTATTTTGCTTATTCATTTTACAATCCTGATTCCAGGCTTCCTCCCTCTTCTCCTCCCAGTCCCACCTTCACATCCTCCCCTCCTCAGAAAAGGGCAGGCCCCCAATGGGTACCATCTCTCCTTGGAACATCAAGTCACAGGAGGACTAGGCACGTTCTCTCCCACTGATGCTAGCCAGACAAAGCAGCCCAGGTAGGGAAAAGGGATCCAAAGGCAGGCAACAAAGTCAGAGTCAGCCCCTGCTGCAATTGTTAGGGAACCCATATGAAGACCAAGCTACACATCTGCTACTACGTGTAGGGGGCCTAGTTCCAGCCCGTGCATGCTCTTTGGTTAGTGGTTCAGTCCCTGTGAGTTCCCATGGGCCCAGGTTAGTTGACTCTATATGTCTTCTTGTGCTGTCTTTGACCCTCCAGCTCCATTAAGTCTTCCTCCCCCTCTTCCTAAGACTCTCCAAGACTCTGCCTAATGTTTGATTGCGAGTATCTGTGTCTGTTTCTGTCAGCTACTGGATGAAGCCTATCAGAAGACAGTTATGCTAGGTTCCTGTCTGCAAGCATAGCAGAGGATCATTAATTGTGCCATGTCCCTCTTCTGTGGGATGGGTCTCAAGTTGGGCCAGACATTGGTTGGCCATTCCCTCAATCTCTGCTCTAGCTTTATCACTAAACATCTTATAGGCAGTACAAATTTGGAGTCTAAAGTTTTGTGGATGCGTTGATGTCCCCCTCCCTCTACTACGTCTTGCCTGGGTACAGGAGGTGGCCACTTCAGGCTCCATATCACCCTGCTGTTAGGAGTCTCAGCTAGGGTCACCACCATAAACTCCTGGGAGCCTCTTCCACCCCAGGTCTCAGGCTCATGCCAGAGATGTTCCCTACTGATTTCTATTCTCTCTCCCAACCCTTTACCCCCCACCCCCACCCTGTGCTCTCCCCACATATGAGCGTTTAAATTCTTCAAGTAAGTCATGTACAATTATGAGTTTTAAAAATATTTAGTTATTTTCTGTGGGTTTTTTTTTTCCAGACAGGGTTTCTCTGTGTAGTCCTGGCTGTCCTGGAACACACTCTGTAGACCAGGTTGGCCTCGAACTCTGAAATCCACCTGCCTCTGCCTCCCAAGTGCTGGGATTAAAGGTGTGCACCACCACGCCCAGTAGTTATTTTCTATTCCATATTGTATGAAAGAAAGTTCTAAGACAACCAAGCAAGAAAAGTAAACAAAAGGACTGTAAATTAGCAAAGAAGAGGTACAATTATATGCAAAGTAACAGTATTATATACAGAAATGATAAGGCAGGCACACACACACAAACACACACAACCTCATAGGGTTAGTAAGTCAACATCAAATTCTGCAATGTTGAAGAATTCAGTAATCAATAATGAAATCAATTGTGTTCCTACACACCAACATTAAAGAATCAAGGCTTTGCCAGAGCACCTGGGGGAGCCATCTTGGTTCCCGGATCCCGACTAGACTAGTCTGCACAGGTGAGAGTATGGACTACAGAAGCTAACAGCTTCTGGGACATGCAGAAGCTCTGTAGCTTGTGAGGCAGACTTCGTTTCGGGGTCCAGACATCCGGGCACCTTCCCTGTCAGAGGAGAGACAACTAATAACAACTAACTCTAGAGATTACCAGATGGTGAAAGGCAAACATAAGAATCTTACTAACAGAAACCAAGAGCACTCACCAAAATCAGAACCCAGCACTCCCACCTCAGCCAGTCCTGGGCACCCCAACACACCCGAAAAGCTAGACCCAGATTTAAAAGCATATCTCATGATGATGGTAGAGGACATCAAGAAGGACTTTAATAACTCGCTTAAGGAAATAAAGGAGAACACTGCTAAAGAGTTACAAGTCCTAAAAGAAAAACAGGAAAACACAACCAAACAGGTGGAAGTCCTTAAAGAAAAACAGGAAAACACAACCAAACAGGTGATGGAAATGAACAAAACCATACTAGACCTAAAAAGGGAAGTAGACACAATAAAGAAAACACAAAATGAGGCAACACTGGAGATAGAAACCCTAGGAAAGAAATCTGGAACCATAGATGCGAGCAGCAGCAACAGAATACAAGAGATGGAAGAGAGAATCTCAGGTGCAGAAGATTCCATAGAAACCATGGACACAACAGTCAAAGAAAATACAAAACGCAAAAGGATCCTAACTCAAAACATCCAGGAAATACAGGACACAATGAGAAGACCAAACCTACGGATAATAGGAGTTGATGAGAATGAAGATTTTCAACTTAAAGGGCCAGCAAATATCTTCAACAAAATTATAGAAGAATACTTCCCAAACCTAAAGAAAGAGATGCCCATGAACATAGAAGAAGCCTACAGAACTCCAAATAGACTGGACCAGAAAAGAAATTCCTCCCGACACATAATAATCAGAACAACAAATGCACTAAATAAAGATAGAATATTAAAAGCAGTAAGGGAAAAAGGTCAAGTAACATATAAAGGCAGGCCTATCAGAATTACACCAGACTTTTCACCAGAGACTATGAAAGCCAGAAGATCCTGGACAGATGTTATACAGACACTAAGAGAATACAAATGCCAGCCCAGGCTACTATACCCAGCCAAACTCTCAATTAACATAGATGGAGAAACCAAAGTATTCCACAACAAAACCAAATTCACACATTATCTTTCCACAAATCCAGCCCTTCAAAGGATAATAACAGAAAAAACCAATACAAGGATGGAAACCTCGCCCTAGAAAAAGCAAAAAAGTAATCCTTCAACAAACCTAAAAGAAGACAGCCACAAAAACAGAATGCCAACTTCAACAACAAAAATAATAGGAAGCAACAATTACTTTTCCTTAATATCTCTTAATATCAATAGACTCAATTCCCAAATAAAAAGACATAGACTAACAGACTGGCTACACAAACAGGACCCAACATTTTGCTGCTTACAGAAAATCCATCTCAGGAAAAAAGACAGACACTACCTTAGAATGAAAGGCTGGAAAACAATTTTGTAAGCAAATAGTCTGAAGAAACAAGCTGGATTAGCCATTCTAACATGTAATAAAATTGACTTCCAACCCAAAGATATCAAAAAAAGACAAGGAGGGACCTTTATACTTATCAAAGGTAAAGTCTTCCAAGAGGAACTCTCAATTCTGAATATCTATGCTCCAAATGCAAGGGCAGCAACATTCATTAAAGAAACTTTAGTAAAGCTCAAAGCACACATTGCACCTCACACAATAATAGTGGGAGACTTCAACACACCACTTTCATCAATGGACAGATCCTTGGAAACAGAAATTAAACATAGACACAGTGAAACTAACAGAAGTTATGAAACAAATGGATTTAACAGATATCTACAGAACATTTTATCCTAAAACAATAGGATATACCTTCTTCTCAGCACCTCATGGTACCTTCTCCAAAACTGACCATATAATTGGTCACAAAACAGGCTTCAACAGATACAAAAATATTGAAATTGTCTCATGCATCCTATCAGATCACCATGGACTAAGGCTGATCTTCGAAAACAATATAGACAATAGAAAGCCAACATTCACGTGGAAACTGAACAACACCCTTCTCAATGATACCTTGGTCAAGGAAGGAATAAAGAAAGAAATTAGAGACTTTTTAGAGTTTAATGAAAATGAAGCCACAACATACCCAAACTTATGGGACACAATGAAAGTATTTCTAAGAGGAAAACTCATAGCTCTGAGTGCCTCCAAAAAGAAACTAGAGAGAGCACACACTAGCAGCTTGACAACACACCTCAAAGCTCTAGAAAAAAAAGGAAGCAAATTCACCCAAGAGGTGTAGATGGCAGGAAATAATCAAACTCAGGCGCAAAATAAACCTAGTGGACACAGGAAGAATTGTCAAAGAATCAACCAAATGAGGAGCTGGTTCTTTGAGAAAATCAACAAGATAGATAAACCCTTAGCCAGACTCACTAGAGGGCACAGGGACAGCATCCTAATTAACAAAATTAGAAATGAAAAGGGAGACATAACAACAGATCCTGAAGAAATCCAAAACACCATCAGATCCTTCTACAAAAGGCTATACTCAACAAAACTGGAAAACCTGGCCTGGACAAAATGGACAAATTTCTAGATAGATACCAGGTAACAGAGTTAAATCAGGATCAGGTTAATGATCTAAACAGTCCTATATCCCCTAAAAAAATGGAAGCTGTCATTAATAGTCTCCCAACCCAAAAAACCCAGGACCAGATGGATTTAGTGCAGAGTTCTATCAGACCTTCAAAGAAGATCTAATTCCAGTTCTTCACAAACTATTCCACAAAATAGAAGCAGAAGGTACTCTACCCAATTCATTCTATAAAGCCACAATTACTCTGATACCTAAACCACAGAAAGACCCAACAAAGATAGAGAACTTCAGACCAATTTCCCTTATGAATATTGATGCAAAAATACTCAATAAAATTCTTGCTATCTGTGCCGGGCGTGGTGGCGCACGCCTTTAATCTCAGCACTCGGGAGGCAGAGGCAGGCAGATTTCTGAGTTCGAGGCCAGCCTGGTCTACAAAGTGAGTTCCAGGACAGCCAGGGCTATACAGAGAAACCCTGTCTCCAAAAAACAAAAACAAACAAACAAACGAACAAACAAAAATTCTTGCTATCCGAATCCAAGAACACATCAAAACAATCATTCATCCTGACCAAGTAGGTTTCATTCCAGGGATGCAGGGATGATTTAATATACGGAAATCCATCAACTATATAAACAAACTCAAAGACAAAAACCACATGATCATCTCCTTAGATTCAGAGAAAGCAGTTGACAAAATCCAACACCCATTCATGATAAAAGTATTGGAAAGATCAGGAATTCAAGGCCCATACCTAAACATGATAAAAGCAATCTACAGCAAACCAGTAGCCAACATCAAAGTAAATGGTAAGAAGGTGGAAGCAATCCCACTAAAATCTGGGACTAGACAAGGCTGCCCACTTTCTCCCTACCTATTCAACATAGTACTTGAAGTCCTAGCTAGAGCAATTAGACAACAAATGGAGATCAAGGGGATACAAATTGGAAAGGAAGAAGTCAAAATATCACTCTTTGCAGATGATATGATAGTATATATAAGTGACCCTAAAAATTCCACCAGAGAACTCCTAAGCCTGATAAACAGCTTCAGTGAAGTAGCTGGATATAAAATTAACTCAAACAAGTCAATGGCCTTTCTCTACACAAAGGATAATCAGGCTGAGGAAGAAATTAGGGAAACAACATCCTTCTCAATAGTCACAAATAATATAAAATACCTTGGCTTGACTCTAACTAAGGAAGTGAAAGATCTGTATGATAAGAACTTCAAGTCTCTGAAGAAAGAAATTAAAGAAGATCTCAGAAGATGGAAAGATCTCCCATGCTCATGGATTGGCAGGATCAATACAGTAAAAATGGCTATCTTGCCAAAAGCAATCTACAGATTCAATGCAACCCCCATCAAAATTCCAACTCAATTCTTCAATGAATTAGAAAGGGCAATCTACAAATTCATCTGGAATAACAAAAAACCTAGGATAGCAAAAACTCTTCTCAAGGATAAAAGAACCTCTGGTGGAATCACCATCCTTGACCTAAAGCTGTATTATAGATATTGTGATAAAAACTGCATGGTATTGGTATAGTGACAGACAAGTAGACCAATGAAATAGAATTGAAGACCCAGAAATGAACCCACACACCTATGGTCACTTGATCTTTGACAAGGGAGCTAAAAATCTTCCAGTGGAAAAAAGACAGCATTTTCTTTTCTTTTTTTTTTGATTTTTAATATTTTTATTACATATTTTCCTCAATTACATTTCCAATGCTATCCCAAAAGTCCCCCATAGCGCCCCCCACTTCCCTACCCACCCATTCCCATTCTTTTGGCCCTGGCATTCCCCTATATTGGGGCATATAAAGTTTGCAAGTCCAATGGGCCTCTCTTTCCAATGATGGCCGACTAGGCCATCTTTCGATACATATGCAGCTAGAGACAAGAGCTCCGGGGTTCTGGTTAGTACATCATGTTGTTCCAACAATAGGGTTGCAGATCCCTTTAGCTCCTTGGGTACTTTCTCTAGCTTCTCCATTGGAAGCCCTGTGATACATCCAATAGCTGACTGTGAACATCCACTCCTGTGTTTGCTAGGCCCCGGCATAGTCTCACAAGAGACAGCTATATTTGGGTCCTTTCAGCAAAATCTTGCTAGTGTATGCAATGGTGTCAGCGTTTAGAAGCTGATTATGGGATGGATCCCTGGATACAGCAGTCTCTAAATGGTCCATCCTTTCATCACAGCTACGAACTTTGTCTCTGTAACTCCTTCCCTGGGTGTTTTGTTCCCAGTTCTAAGAAGGTGCACAGTGTCCACACTTTGGTCTTCATTCTTCTTGAGTTTCATGCGTTTATCAAATTGTATCTTATATCTTGGGAAAAGACAGCATTTTCAACAAATGGTGCTGGCACAACTGGCAGTTATCATGTAGAAGAATGCGAATTGCTACATTCCTTTCTCCTTGTACTAAGGTCAAATCTAAGTAGATCAAGGAACTCCACATAAAACCAGAGACAGTGAAACTTATAGAGGAGAAAGTGGGGGAAAGCCTCGAAGATATGGGCACAGGGAAAAATTCTTGAATAGAACAGCAATGGCTTGTGCTGTAAGTTTGAGAATCGACAAATGGGACCTCATAAAATTGCAAGTCTTCCATAAGGCAAAAGACACTGTCAATAAGATAAAAAAGCCACCAACAGATTGGGAAAGGATCTTTACCTATCCTAAATCAAATAGGGGACTAATATGCAATATATATAAAGAACTCAAGAAGGTGGACTTCAGAAAATCAAATAACCCCACTAAAAAATTGGGCTCAGAGCTAAACAAAGAATTCTCACCTGAGGAATAACAAATGGCTGAGAAGCACCTGAAAAAAATGTTCAGCATCCTTAATCACCAGGGAAATGCAAGTGAAAACAACCCTGAGATTCTACCTCACACCAGTTAGAATGGCTAAGACCAAAAATTCAGGTGACAGCAGATGCTGGCAAGGATGTGGAGAAAGAGGAACACTCCTCCACTGTTGGTGGGATTGCAAGCTTGTACAACCACTCTGGAAATCAGTCTGGTGGTTCCTCAGTAATTGGACATAGTACTACTGGAGGATCCCGCAATACTTCTCCTGGGCATATATCCAGAAGATGTTCCAACCGGTAAGAAGGACCCATGCGTCACTCTGTTCATAGCATTCTTATTTATAATAGCCAGAAGCTGGAAAGAACCCAGATGCCCCTCAACAGAGGAATGGATACAGAAAATATGGTACATTTACACAATGGAGTATTACTCAGATTTTAAAAAGAATGAATTCATGAAATGCCTAGGAAAATGGATGGACCTGGAGGGCATCATCCTGAGTGATGCAACCCAATCACAAAGAACTCAAATGATATGTACTCACTGATAAGTGGATATTAGCCCAGAAACTTAGAATACCCAAGATATAAGATACAATTTGCAAAACACATGAAACTCAAGAAGAATGAAGACCAAAGTGTGGACACTTTGCCCCTTCTTAGAATTGGGAACAAAATACCCATGGAAGGAGTTACAGAGACAAAGTTTGGAGCATAGATGAAAGGATGGGCCATCTAGCGACTGCCATACCTGGGGATCCATCACATAATTAGTCTCCAAGTGCTGACACCATTGTATACACTGGCAAGATTTTGCTGAAAGGACCCTGATATAGCTCTCTCTTGTGAGATTATGCCGGGGCCTAGCAAACACATAAGTAGATGCTCACAGTCAGCTCTTGGATGGATCACAGGGCCCCCAATGGATGAGCTAGAGAAAGTACCCAAGGAGCTAAAGGGATCTGCAACCCTATAGGTGGAACAAGATGAACTAACCAGTACCCTCTGGAGCTCATGTCTCTAGCTGCATATGTATCAGAAGATGGCCTAGTAGGCCATCAATGGAAAGAGAGGCCCATTGGTCTTGCAAACTTTATATGCCTCAGTACAGGGGAATGCCAGGGCCAAGAAGTGGGAGTGGGTGGGTAGGGGAGTTGTGGGGGAGGGCATCGGGGACTTTTGGGATAGCATTGGCAATGTAAATGAAGAAAATACCTAATTAAGAAAATGCAAAAAAAAAAAAAAGAAAGAAAAAAAAAGAATCAAAAGGGAAGTCAGAAGATAACTCAATTGATAGTAAGCCAGAATAGCAAAGTAAAACACATTTTGTGATTACATTTATATTAAATTTTCAGGATGGGAAAAAAACCAAATAGGCAGTAGGTAGAGGAGGCTTTTTGAGAGCTCGGGAATCCAGCTGGTAAGTAAGGGTTGCATTACTGTGCTGATGAAAGTGCTCTCAAGATTGTGTGGGTTGAATAGCTTTGTAAAATCAGTTGAAAAAACACTTTACATTTTGAAATGACGAGTTTTGTGAGTAGCATTTCCCTTCAAATGATAAAGGGTTACTGATCTGTTCACTTTGTCGCCTTCTTGTCACATGTTTGTGCAGGTGCCCATCCTGAGCTTCACGTTTCTACTCTTAGGCTATTTTCAGTTTTGTTCCAGAACACAGATAATCTGACTTTCTTTAAGAGTATATTTACTTTAAGAAGCATTCAGTGGCATACACGTATGATTTCGCCGCTTATACAATTTGAATGGAAATTTACATGCTAGTGAGACAGATTTTCCCGTAAAGCATTCCATATCAATCCCACATTTGATGCTAGAACATAAGAGAATCCTCATGGTTTTCAAGACTGATATTCTGATTTTATAATCATCAAGGCAAAGGAGCACATTTCACATAGATACATGATACAAAGGGGCAGAAAATATTCAGGGCCATTTGAGAAATTGTTGGAAATTCTGTTCCAAACCTAATCCAACATTGTATTTTATTTATTTATTTAAAGCAAACCTCAAGTCAGAAACTGGAAGAACATTTAACAAAAGTCAAACTTTTAAATATAATACAATAAAAAGACACCAATTTGATACTTAAGGAAGAATGGTGGTAGGAAAATATTTAAAGTCTTTTTCTTAGTTATACCATTATGTTTCTAATTACATGACTACATTTCTATAAAATAGATGATGTTGTATATTCAGTAAAAGCATTGTGATTTATCATCTCTTGTCTTGAATCTTAGATGTTAGGTGAAAGATTCCATACATCTGAGCCACAGACCATGCTGAAGTCCAGCTGGCATGCACCTGACTAGCTTTGAAAGCACTGAAGGATGCTGGATAAGCTACTGGAGAAGAAGGGTAACCATCAATTATATGGGTGAATGGTGTGAACTCCAACAATGACTGGCCAGGTACAACATGCCCACTGGCGCAATAGTGGCACTAACAGCATAGGGACAACCAAACACTTTCAGATTGAACTCAAGTTCCACTCCACAAGGTGAAACTTACACTTGGCACCATTACTGGGCTAAGAACCTATGGTTAGACAGTTCATAGGTGCTAGGTGATAACCTATTGTTATGCTGCTAAACGAACACAGTATTAAACTGGCTTCTAATGATTTATTGTTAAACCTGTAAAGCAATGCATACTTTAACCCTCATCTGTAAAGCTTCTGTTTGCAATAGATAGTGATGAATACAGAGACTCATAACTCTCTAAGGTATAGAGAATAGGAGATGGCAAAATGCTCAGTCCTAAAGAGAAAATGTTTTCTGCACTATCCCTCCAAGTCTCGGGGATTATTTTGGAAGAAGAGGTGGAAAGAGTGTAAGAGCAAGAGACAGTGGATGACTCCAAGGATACAGTGTCTTCTGGACGCAGAGGGCAGCTGCATGAGTGAACTTCAAGTGGTTGAGGCTGCATATACAAGGTCTGTGTAAGTCCAAGCTGGATCAAACCTTAGCATGCACATGGAAACTGGACACACAATCTCATTCTTAACTGTGGGGTTATGGGTAATTGTTAGCTGCTGGGAAATGGAGCAACAATGTTTGCTAAGAGTGTATGCACTGATTAGGTGACTATGGTCCAATGGAAGACCACATCTCCAAGAATACTTAAGCAGCCCAAGTCAGTTTTGAGGGATTTTTTGTTTAAGCCCATGAAGTGTGATGTTTCGGTAAGACAAGGAGATCTCGGAAGCATCAGGGAAGAATACATCAAAATACATTGTAGGGAATGCTTGAAGAGAGCAGTGGGTATGGAAAATTCATCAACACTAAGAAGTTCCACCCCAAACTACTCCAAAATCAAAGTCATAATAGATCTGAGGTATGCATGGCAGCAGAACCCATGTTGCTTTGTATTGACTCCCTGTAGCCTTGGTTCTGAACACACACCATGCATATCTTGCACTGTGTATTCTACTAGGCTGTCCTATGCAAATAACTAGTCTGGCCTTCATTACTATGTAAAACATAAAAACATAAAAAAGAACTTGTTTGTTTCAATTTCACTTTTGTGTGAATTTCTATTCCCTGCCCCCCTCACTTAAGGCTACAACTTCAGAAAATTCTCCCTCTTTATGATATCCTTCTCTTTATTTACTCCAGTGAATGTTCAAGCATGGTACAGTATCTTTTCTGATAAAGTCCCCTCCTGTAACCTCTAACCCTTCAGCTATTGCAAAATTTCTATGCTTCTCATAGCAAATGCACAAATTACTACTGACCAGTGGCTTCCTGTCTTCCTTCTACTCTCTTTGAGTTACACTTTAATTAAGGCTTTTCCTTATCTGCTTGTTAAAGCCACCCGTTAATCTGTATGCTAATAAGTTCTAATGATCAGTTCTCTGTGGTCATCTGACTTGAACCGTGAGAAGCATTGGGCACAGGTGACAGTCCTTTTCTTGAAATACTTGCTTCTTTTCCATGGGACTTGACCATCTTGGCTCTTCTTCTTTAGTCGATCATGGCTACACTCCCCTTTGGCCTCCGTTTTCCATTGTATTAATTTTCTATTATGGTGTTAAGATATGGATATATATTTATCAGCTTAGCACAGCTCACATATATGATCTCATGATCTCTGTGCATGCATAATATGGGCATGGATTCACGGGGCTTTTGACTTAAGGTCACATGTGGATACCAGCAAAGAATGGACTGGGCTGCTCTCTCATCTGGAGGCTCAGATGGAGATCATTCCACTTCCAAACTCCTGTGGGTGTGTGACTAAGAATCTTGTTTTAATTGTCACTCTTGGATCCCAGTTCCTTGCCACGAAGACTTCAAACCTGATTGCCTACTATATGAAGACCATGAGGAAAACCTCTGATTGAAAGACATAGTTGTGGTTTCCTTTCCCCCATAGCTTTTTAGGACTCTTTGCCAGAATAGCACTCCTTTTGACTTATTAGAGTGTATATATATATATATATATATATATATATATATATATATATTTAAACCTCAACCACATACCAAGATTATTACATGGTCTACTGAGTAAGAGGTAAGTGACAAGTTCTGCCCACAGTCAAGGGGTAGGTTTTTACAGACTATGAAGAGGAAGACCCAGAATCCATTTGTACTTTTGTCTGCCATACACCTACTGTTCTTGGTTTTTAATCTCTGAATTCTAATAGAATCCCATTCTATTCTTGGGCTTTTTCTTCATTGCCTATTGTGTTGGATGCGTCCAGTTAGCTTGTCTTTGCTTGTACTTCATCTCTTCTTTGTTTTTGTATTAACAGGATTTGAGAATAACAGGTTCCTTTGCCTCTGGATTCTTTCTGGAGGTTGGAAAAGTTTAGGCTCGGCTATTTATTACTCTGGCTTCCTGGCCAATGGGCTGCCTTCAGTGACTAAGGGCTGTAGATCCAAATGACCGGAATCTCAATTAGTGATCTCTCTGTTGTTAGTAACTCCTTCTTCCCCTGAACTCTTTGAACTGTCCACTTTTGGGGGAGTGCTTTACTTAATTATCACTCTAAATTTTGCCACACTCTCTAAATAGGCACTTTATACATTCTCAAATCACATGCCTGGAGCAGCTACTTAACTGACTCATGAGTCTGTACACACTCCTCTTTCTGACGTCATCTAGCCTGGTGGATTTAAACTGCTTTGTTCTACATCTTACCTTTTTCTCCACGCCCTTGTCCCTCTCCTTGAATTCCTACTAGATGTTTCCCCTTGATTATCTTCTACATACTTCATATTTAATACATCTCAAAACTTCAACTCAAATTTTTACCTTCTCTACTGGCTTGTTTTGTGTGTCAACTTGACACAAGCTGGAGTTATCACAGAGAAAGGAGCCTCCCTTGAGGAAATGCCTCCATGAGATCCAGTTGTAAGGGCATTTCTCAATTAGTGATCAAGAGGGGAGGGCCAATTGTGAGTGGTGCTATCCCACCCTGGCATCCTTTTTATATAGTCCTGGGTTCTATAAGAAAGCAAGCTAAGCAAGCCAGTAAGCAGCACCCTCCATGGCCTCTGTATCAGATCCTGCCTCCAAGTTCCTGCCCTGAGTAAGTTCCTGTCCTGACTTCCTTTGGTGATGAACAGCAATGTGGAGGTATAAGCTGAATAAACCCTTTTCTCCCCAACTTGCTTCTTGGTCATGATGTTTTGTGCAGGAATACAAACCCTGACTACGACACCTTCCAAACCTAACCTGTCTATATACATTCCAGTCTTTGTTAGTATCAGTGTCATTCTAGCAGCTAGGAGGGCCAGATGAAGTCATTTTTTACTCCCATCTTCTCACACTGTCAGATCCAACAACAATCTTGTTATCTTGACTTCATATTCAGGCTGTGGTCACTTTTCCTCCTGTCCACTGGTTTTTCCTTATGCTACCCTTTACCTTCTTTGTTCTGAGTCATTTACTCTCTCCAGGAGGCTTTTGTCTCCTTGCTGCTGCTCCTTCCACTCCTTCTCCTTCTCCTTCTTCCTTCCTTCTTTTCCTCTTCTTCCTCTTCCTTCTCCTCCTTTCCTTCCTCCTCTTCCTTCTTCTTCTCCCTGTTTTCCTTCCTCCCTGCTCCCGACTTTTGGCCAGGAGCATCTCAATCTCTAAGCCTCATAACATTCGTCTTCTCCTCAATGTTACCCCTAGTGTCCTCTCACCACACTGAGAGCATAAGGCAAAGATTGTAAAGATGGTGAACCTACAAAGGTAGAAAGTAGAATGATAGTTAATCAAAGGCTGGGAAGCTGAGGAACGAGTGGTCAGTTGAGTTGTTGACCAAGGAATACGGAGTTAAATAGGAGAAATAAATGTAAAATTATGTTGTAAGGGGCTGGAGATTTAAGATCATTGGCTGCTCTTGTAGAAGACCTAGGTTGCGTTCCTAACATGGACATGTCAGCTTACAACCATACAAAGCTCTAGTTCCAGGAGAACTGGTGCCTTTTTATGATTCCTACGGGCATACCATGAACATGATGTACATACATAGATGCAGGCAAAACCATTTATACACATGAAATTTAAAAAAATACATCTTTAGAAAAAAAGAATTATTTTGTATAACATGGTGGTTATAGTTAACAATAGAGTGTATTCTTTAAAATGCCAGGAGAGTTCACATCAAGTATGTTTACAGAAAATGATGACTATTGGAGACAGTGTCTTTGTTAATTTGCTGTATATGACAGTCTCATAATGTATATATGAGCCCAAATATTATATTGCTTATGGCAATAATTTCATCTGTCAGTTAAGGGCATAAACGGCTCCTGAAGTTGGTCCATCTGTGGAGCTCTGGTTTTCACTCTGGCCTCTCTTTGGCTCATTTCTCTTCCATCACACAAATCTCTGGCCATTCTTTGAACCTACCATACATACTGCCACTTTCAGACCTTTGAACTTCTTGTGTGATTTGCCTGTCTAAGTGGCTTCCTTATATGTTCCATTCTCATGGGGTCTTCTGATTCATCACTCAAGTCAGTGCCTTTCTGTACATTTCTGCTTTATTTTCTCCTTACACTGGTTTATTTTTGTCCCCTATGTTAATCCTCTGACATATTGTTCATTTATTTTTCTATTTGTGACTTGGTTCCCATGCTGGCTCCTTCCCAGTCAGCTAAATACAACCTTGGTAGGATACAAACAGTTTGGTTGTCCATTTTTCTCCCAGTACCTTGTCTGCTAACTGCCTTATAAGAGATACACAAAATACACTTGTTGAAGAAATAATTAGACAAATAAAAATCATTGTATTATTAAGGCATTATCATTTTCAAAATTGGCTTCAGGGGACAACTTTATACACTTTGGGAGTGGAAACCCCAGTTGAGGAATTGCCTCATCAGACTGTCCTGTGGACATTTCTGAGGAGGAACCTTCTTGATTGCTAATAAATGTAGGGGGGCCCATCCCACTATAGATGGTTCTATCCCTGGGCAGATGGGCCTGAGTTACACAAGAAAGGTAGTGGAACATAAGCCTGGAAGCAATCCAGTAATCAGCCTTCCTCCATGGTCTCCGCTTCAGTTCCTGCCTTTAGGTTCCTGCTTGAGCTCTTGCTCTGGCTTCCATTGGTGATGGGTGTCTTAGTCAGGGTTTCTATTTCTGCACAAACATCATGACCAAGAAGCAAGTTGGGGAGGAATGGGTTTATTCAGCTGACATTTCCACATTGCAGTTCATCACCAAAGGAAGTCAGGACTGGAACTCAAGCAGGTCAGAAAGCAGGAGCTGATGCAGAGGTCATGAAGGGATGTTACTTACTGGCTTGCTTGCTCTGTCTTGCTCAGCTTGCTCTCTTATAGAGCCCAAGACTACCAGCCCAGAGATGGCACCACCCACAATGGGCCCTCCCTCCTTGATCACTAATTGAGAAAATGCCCCACAGCTGTATCTCATGGAGGCATATTTCCTCAACTAAAGCTCCTTTCTCTGATAACTCCAGCCTGTGTCAAGTTGACACACAAAACCAACCAGTACAATGGGCTATAACTTATGAGTTGAAAAAAGCCTTTTCCTCTCCCAGGTTGGTTTTGGTAACTTAGCACTGCAACAGAAAGTAAAATAGAAACAGCAATGTAAGTTTTGTAAACAATAGGTATTAAGCCTATAGCATGGCTTTGGAGCACCTGTTCCATATTCATATATAAAGTCAATATATTAATGGTGCTCCTGGTCTTATGGTAGTATTGTTCTCCTCATTGCTCAGGTCCAACATTGCCTCCTAAACCTTACCCCTAGCAGCAAGTGGATTGCTGTTTAAGCTTCCTCTGTGTCGACAGAAGTGTAAATCCAGCTGCAACGGTGGGCTGGCTGCCTAGTTCTGGCCACGAGCCTCTTTTTACTGCCTTGGCTCTGTGTTCTGTTTGTGGTTCATAGAGATATTTATCTTGATTTTGTACCTGCTAATGTCACAATACTTTTATCTTCTTTATATAGTTCTAATCATGGCAGAGTGCTTGGAACAGAGAGGGTGTGGCAATTTATGAATTCACTAAGCTCTTTTGGTTAGAAGTCACCACACATTTCCTAAGCAACATTTGAATGGTTGCCATATTGAAACCCTAGGAGACAGTGCATAAAAATTTCAGATTTACAGTTTATCTTCAAAATTGGTAACATCTGGCAAAGGAGGCCTGTGTTTCTGTATGTGACATCTGCTTGGAGGTGAGTTAGCTCTGAGGGAGGCAGTGGGTCGTGTCCTCTACCACTTGCCAAGTTCTCATACTGCATACTTTCCTGAGCCTGACAGGATGACTTCACTTCGCTGCCTTATCTGTGTGACCCCTGTAGGTATTTTAAATTGTGGTCCCTATTTTGAGTACATCATGAGCTAAAGCATCAGACAATTTATTAAAAGGTTAAAAATAAAACTTGTGAGACAAAAAGCTTAGTCTTCGCTTTGAACAGGAGGGAGGGAGGGATGGAGAGAGAGAGAGAGACAGAGACAGAGAGAGACAGAGAATGAGAGAAAGAAAGAAGATGGGAGGGAGAGAAGACAAGAAACAAAATCAGAATGAGAGAGACAGGAAAAGAGAGAATGAGAGAAGGGAGAAGGAGGCATGAGAGAGGGGGGTGGAGGAGAGGATCCAGAGATGGAGACAGAAACAGGGAAGCGTGAAAGAAGGGAGATGATGAGAGAAAGGAGAATGTGTGAGTGTGTGTGAGAGAGAAAGGGGTAGAGGGAGACATCAGGGAAAGGGGGAGGAAAGGACAGAGGGAGGGAGGTAGAGAAGGAGAAAGGAGAGAGAGAGAGAGAGAGAGAGAGAGAGAGAGAGAGAGAGAGAGAGAATATGATGTTCTGTTTAGTTCCATTTATCATCACTGCTATTATATTTTTCCTCTTTATGGGTACAAAGCTTCAAACACTACCAAACCTGCACTTTTCCCATTTTAGGTGAGAATATGCCGTTAAGAAATGTTTCCCTCATAAAAACGTCATATGAAACTTTATATCGAGGGTCCCCCAGTAGAGTGAGGTGTTTGCACAGAGAGGAGCTGGGCCCTGAGTTTGCATTTTCTTGTCAAGGTAAATCTACCTCATCAAGACAGAGCTGACTCACTTGATGCTGCTGATGGATTTCTCATCATCAATGGCACTGTGACAATCTGATGTTTTTAAGACTCAGGACTCTAGGGGTAAATAGCTCCTTCTGTACATTGGCTACTAATGCTTCATGATAAATAGTGACTTCTGTCCAATAACATACCAGTTTTCGGGGGATAAGGATGGAATAGACAGTAGTTAGAGCCAGACACCTTTCAGTTTGTATGTTTTGTGCAGCATCAGGAAATCCCTGGGTTTTTTTTTTTGTTTGTTTGTTTTGTTTTGTTTTGTTTTGTTTTGTTTTGTTTTGTTTTCACCCTGCTGGTATGTCACGATGGCAGAAATGACCATGTCCCTCATTTATATAATTGTAATGTTAGGAAGCGATTGTTGGATAACCAGGACATGCTCTTAGGCTTGTGATATTCATCCTTTAGACAGAGACATCAGGCCTGCATAGGGAGTTTACACAGTGCTGTTTAGCATGTCCTGAATTTTTACCTGACCTAGAGCCTTCTTCTGCCATGACTTTCTACGTGGGTAGCTTTTTACACTTCCCTGTACCAGGGTAAGGTAATGTCATTCATTTTATTCTGCATTGTCATTGTAAGTGGTGCTGTGTTATATAAAAGTACATTCCCGCATACATTACACACAGAAACCATATGTTTGAAGGTGTGGTTGTACCTATTGTTCTGATTCATGGCAATTTCCTCCATATGATATTTAAAATGCTTTTTCCAAAAGGGGAACACCACCACAGAGTTACCGATTTCTAAGACTGACCCACTGCATGGGAGATGTTTCATGAAAATGAAACATCAAGCAGAATTAAAGTTGAACCATCAAACACGGTGAATCTCTAATAATACGGCTTTTGATCGGATTTTGCATTTCTCCTAAACTTGTTACCAAATATTACTTTTAATTTGACATGCATTACAAATATTGCTATTTATTTATTTATTGCTCTGTTGACTACAAGTTCCAGCGGTCCATTCAATATAAGTAAAAGGAAAAAAAAACTATTTTGGTTACTTATTTAGGAACTAAAAGCTGAATTACAATGTTTTGAGAAAGTTTGGCCTGATGACAGAAACACATTAGGTTTTTTGTTTGCTTATTTTGTTGTTTTAATCCTTCTATATTACTGGATCCAGAGGAAACTGAATTTTTTTTTTTAGCCATGGAGACTTGTGCTTCTCTTACATGCGGACTTAGCGTCTTTCTTCCCCGAAGTTCTGACTGTGTGCCTTCCTCTGCCTTACTATTATTGTGTGTTTAATGTCCTAGCCCTCTGATCTCTTTTTCTCATCTGTCACTTTACAGATCAGCTTAGCTTGTTCTCCTGAGCTTCCAGGATGCACTGGAAGTTTATGATGAGATTCTAATTTCAGTAGTTATTTTTTAAAAAAAAGTCCAACTATTTGTGTGTGTGTGTGTGTGTGTGCGTGTTCCTACTCTCTATATTGATGATTACTGCTGTTATTACTGAATTAGAGTCTAGTTGACCAAGAGAGCAAAGCATATCCTTTGTTTAGACTTTCTTAGGTATCCAGGAAAGGTCACATAATGTGCTTGTGATATTGACAAATATACGATAGATTGTGTAGTTAATGGAATTTACTTAGCCCTGCTCAGAATTAATCTACTGCAGCTCTAGGGACACAAGAGAGACCTCCTCATCTCTCTCTTCTCTCCTCAAATTCAGCACTGTGTTTGATCTTATTTGAACTTCTAATTTCTAACTCCTATTAAGTCTGATATGTAGCTAGCACTATCAGTATTTCTCAAGAACTTGTTACACCTGCAGACTCTTAGGCCCCTCTCTCATCTCAAATTATATTCTTGATATTATCAAAAAACCCCAGTCCTTGAGAAACACAATCCTAGTATGCTGCCCTAATCTCTCCTTTTCTCTTCTCCCCTGCTCCCTTCTCTTCTTTCTTTCTTTCTCCTGATTTTGGGATAGGGTTCTCATATGTCAAGGCTGATCTTGATCTCACTTTATAGTGGAGAATGATCTTGATTTCCAGTCATCTTGTCACTATGTCACGGGTGCTGGAATTACAGGCATGTACCATGTGTGGTTCTGGGAATGGAACCCGGGATCTCTTGCATGGTATGCAAGCCCCCCAACCAAGTGAGCCCTCATCTTTTCTTGTCATGTGCTTATCATCCTCTGGTGGAGACCCCACAGCCCATTGTGTAAGTAACACTCTAAGCCATACTCCCAACTCCTGAGGATGCATGAGTGTGTCTTCTCTCAGCCTTGAGCAGCAGCCTGGAACAGTCACAAGCATGGCTCACTGGAGCAGACAGGTGCCAAGGCACTCAACTCATCCAACCCCTTGTCTCAGCCTGCCAGGATCTCTGTTTCCCTGGCAAGTCTTGTCCTCTCTGGAGAAACTATTTTGTGAAAATTCTGCATTCTATTCAAATCTCATGTTTTCCTAACTCCTCATTTTAAACAGATGAATTTTCCTCCTACTTCCTGAAGAAAATAGAAGGCATCAGATGGAACTCCCTTGCCTTCTTGCTACCAAGCCCATACTCCATCCGTACCCATGCTCTCTTTTCTCTTTGTTTTAGCAAATGGTTATCAGCTGATCTCATCACCTATGCTTAGAATCCCATCCCCTCATCATAGGCTCTCACTCACTTCTTCCTCCTCAGTGGTCTTCCACTCTGTTGTTTACCAGATATCTTCATGGTTTCATTGTTCCCAGTTACATGTAAGCCTATTTGCTCTTCTCCCATCTCAAAGACAACCTTTTTCTTGAAAACCTCATTCCTTTCAAACCCCCTTTTGTGTTTTCCTCCCAAGAGTTCTCATTATACAACGAATTTCTTTTCCCATCTCCAATTCCAACATCCAACTTAGCTGTTTCTCCTAGCTGGTAATAATGCTGGCCAAGGTCACCAGTGAACCCTGTGATTTAAATACAATGGACACTTTCCATTTTTTTCTGGGTTCCCAGCATTCTTGCCCACTGTCCTCTCTCTCTCTCTCTCTCTCTCTCTCTCTCTCTCTCTCTGTGTGTAATATGTGTTGTGTTCATTCTAGCATCTAAGACACCATGCCATCCAGATTTGCCTTCTTGCTTTCCAGCAATTTCTTCTCCTTTACAGTTACCTTTCTCTAAACATGATAGTCAGCACTTTGCTATTTCCATTCTATACTTCATTAATTTGCTTCTCTAGACTGGTTGTGATTGAGATTAAGTTTCAAACCCACTAGATTTATTATACTCAAGGGGCTGGTAGAGAATGGCTCAGTCCATAATGCACTTGCCTTACCAAAATGAGTTTGATTCCCAGAACCCACCTAAAAATGCTAGGTGTGATGGTGCATCCTTGTAATCCTACTTCCAGGGATGTGGCGACATTAGGAGCCCTGGAGTTCCACCGCCAGTGAGTCTAAGGTAATTGTTGAGCTCCGTGCTGCTGAGGATTGTGTTTCAAAAGAGGTGGGTGGTATTAGGCTGAACCCTGAAACTGTGGTCCAGCATCCATGTACACATACATGCACATGCGTGTTCTTCTGCATGCACATGCACCAATTCTCATGTGAGAATGTGCTCATTCTCACACATGAACATGTACACAACCATGTGTATTAAAGAAAAAAAAATCAGTGTCTGTGGAAAGAAGACTAGTAAAGGAGAAAGGAGTTGAATTTAGAAACAGGTCCTGCAAAGCTTTGGTCAAACCAGCAGGTATTATGATTGGGAATCACCTGTCCATCCTTCAATAGATTGAAGTATCTTTACCTTTTACATTGCTGCCTTGTCCTTTGCCAGAGGTGGGATGCAGGAGAGGAATTTCTTGTGAAGAGCCTTAGAGATGAAGTCTCTCCACTAATCTAATACTTCTCAATTTCGGCATCAAATCTTCTATTGGAACTCCTTCCAATACTAGGATCTGTGTGCTGTATCTCTCTATAGAACATGCATTCCATTTTATAGAGTTTTATTTTTTTATTTTTTATTTATTATTTTGTTTGTTGGTTTGTTTTTTCGAGACAGGGTTTCTCTGTGTAGCCCTGGCTGTCCTGGAACTCACTCTGTAGACCAGGCTGGCCTCAAACTCAGAAATCTGCCTGCCTCTGCCTCCCAAGTGCTGGGATTAAAGGCATGCGCCACCATGCCCGGCTTATTATTTTTTTTTTTAATCTATGACTCAGTTTTTAATCAGTTGTCTGATAAATCCTGAACTTACACCCAGACCTTTGTGTTCTTCACTTTTATACCCAAATGCCTAGTCGAAATCACTATCTGGACATCTCAAAGGATCAACATGTCTAAACCACACCAATCAACAAAGCTTGCCAGATTTCACTCTTACATTTCTGTGAAGTCCTTTACTTTCCTTTGTCCTCTTGCCACCATTCTAGCACACACTATTACTTTCTCTAGCCTGGGCTCATGCACAGTTATCCTATTTGTTTTTTCCAAGGTCCCCTCTTTCCCTTTCCTACAGTTTATCCTCCTGTGGGCAGTGTAATGCTTTCAAATGCAAGTTAGAATACTCAGATTGCTTTTGCGAGTAAAATCCCTTCGGTGACTTACCATGATTATTTTGGGATAGAGGCTATCATAACTTTGAAGGGATTTTCTGTCTGTGTTCCCAGACTATTCTAATGTGGCTCCTCTTTTGTTCAATTCCTATAGTCCAGGGACAATGTTCTCTGGCCCTCCCCCACCCCCGGAAAGTGAGAATTATTTATGGCTCTTGTAGGGTCTCACACCATTTCCTTTGTTAGAAAGAATTGACTCCCCTTCTCCAGCTTGATAATTTTTTCATCTCCATTTCTTCTTACCTTAGGCCTCCATTTCTCAGATAACAATTTTAGCCTGACTCTTACAGCATTTAGTTTTAGTCCTTCCTTGCACATATGTTAGGATGCAAGTGTATACACATGCACGATCATTTAAGTAATGTTTGACTTCATGCAAGTGCTCCTCGTGAGTATAGAAAACCACTTCGATTTTTAAAGCCTTCTCAGTGTTTGACACTGTCCCAGAATGTCTGCCAACATATTTTTATTAAATTAATGAAACCTTCTAATCTAGAGAACCTGATAGCTTTGTTATCCACCATTCAATATGGAGTTTAGTGTGCAAAACTATCCTAGGCTATTTAACAGGCTCTTGATTCAGCCTATCTGTGAAAGAGATTGAGTTGTATCTGAATAAGCTCAGCCCATGCCAATCTTGGTTTAGAAGGTAGAGGTGATTCGTTTCTCAGAAGTTTGGCATAGTAGGTCTCAAAAGAATGAGGGCCCATGCATGCTTTAGACCTCTGACTGTTATGCACATTGATTAAATGACCCTATCAGTCTCTGGTGAATTTATGAAGAATAAGACCTACTTAGATTCTGTTTCCCTGTTTGGGTGTAGTACCATTCTTGGCACAGTTAGCAAGCAAAGCTTTCCTAACCTTCTGTTAACTACCACTGAGTAGAGTTGGAGGGAAGTTACCTTAGGAATGCTCACTGTAGCTGAAGACTGCAGAAACACTGCAAAATTTCGCTCATATCAGCCTATGACAGCTGATGGATTCATTTGATTGAAAGACGCTCAGTGCACACAGCTTTGCCTGCACACAGGACGTTTACCCAAGCCAGCCAGGTCTTAAGGCTGTAGCTGGGGATAGCTATTTAAGGCAGTACAAGAAAGCTTTCAAAATGCAAATGCAAAGAAGAACCTTATTCATCTGCAGCTTCAGGGGAAATTGAGAAAGCCAAATGCAATTATGCAAATAGGACAGCTGCCAAAGAAGAAGTTGGCCAACATCTTTAATTTTGCAAAGAGGATATTATCAATTTTTACATATAAATCTCCATCTGCCTCTGGAGAGATAATGAGTCCTCCAGGGTACAAAGTGAGGAGATATATTTCATGGAGAATCACTAATATATAAACAAATAATGTTGATGCCAAGATACATATAGTATTTGTTATCAAGCAGATAATTATGCTACCTATCATTAAACAGTGTTAAAGCATTGGCCAAGGCCAGTTTTCCTTATGAATGAGTTTTTATTTTTGTATTTTGAAAACACCTTGATGAGAGTAGACAGATGATAATCACATCACTCAGCAGGCTGTCTCTCAAATGCTTTGGAAAATGAAAAGTCAAATCTATAACATGTTTAAGAAGTAAATATTAATAAATATATACTTAAAATGTTTCTTATTCTTAAAGTGAAATCCTAAATTAGATGAGAACTCTTTTACGTAATATCATAATCTTTGCCCCCCCCCTGAAAACCAAAAAGGCAGCTGAAATAGGAATTATTATTTTATTTGAAGGAATAATGAATAGCTGGACCTAGTGGCACTGGCCTGTACTATCAGGACTTGGGAAGTGGAGATGGAAGGGTCAGGAGTTCAAAGTCCACCTTGGTTACCTAATGAGTTCAAGCCTAGCCTGGACTATATGACACCCTGTCTCCAAAACCAAAAGCAGAACAGAAAAACAGTTCAAATGTAAATTGATTGATTCCTTCCATATGGAGTCACTTTGTTGGGTAGTGGCAACATATTCGGTTTTGGGAATACAACCTTAAGCACAGTTCCTAAACTCTCAAAATTTATGACGCAATGACCACGGCAGAGGAAACACACCAAGAACTGAAAAGCCATAGGTGTTGCAAGGCATGTCAATGAGATGCACCCAGTTTCATTAAAGTGGAAATCAACTGAATGGGTTGGATATAGTCAACGCAGTCAGGAAGGGCTCATTTGGAAATGGGAAGTTTGCAGAGGATGCAAACAACTTTGGACAGGGAGAGATGAGCTCATACTATGGTGCAGTCTGGAGGGAGAGGTCTCCCTATTGGGGGAAGAACAGATGGAAAGCCAGTGATGTTACAACAGCAGCAACACATTGAAGTCAGCCATGTCTTGTGTCAGCAACAGTTAGGAATGCAGAAAGAATATAATCAAAATATATTTTTTGAAAAAAAATCTAAATAAAAAAGGCTTAATGTTGCAGGAAGCAATAGCAAGGATTAACAGGTAAACTCATGATGTTAAAAGCTTCATCCTCATCAACAACTGAGTGAAGCGACAGACTGCAGAAGTGGAGGTAGAGAAAATGTTAGACTGCTGTATACCTCACAAGGTGCTAATATCTAGAATATGTAAAGAACATATCAATGACATATTAATTAACTAACAGATTAAACACCGAAATTCCACTAGTAAATCAATAAATCTGGAGTGAACTGAATGGCAATGCAAATCAAAAGTAAATTTAGATTTCATCTCAGCCCAGTCAGGCTGACTAATATAAGACAAGTAGAGAACAGGGGATACAGGGGATGGTGCAATGAGAAAAGAATCATTTTTCATCCAACTGCTGATGGCAATGTAAATTAATGTGCACGCATCATGGAAATCAGCATGGAGCTGTCTCAGAAACCTAAAATTGGAGTCTAAAGAGATGGCTCAGCACTTGGCTTGCAGAGGACCTGGGCTCTGTTCCCAGTACCCACATGGCAGCTCCCAATCATCTGGAACTCCAGTTCCTGAGCATCCTTTGGTTTTCAGAGGCACTGCATGCACATCTTACACTTACACACATGCAGGCAAAATACCCATATACATAAACTTTTCAAAAATGAACTAAAATTGGAATTTCTGTATCTTCCACTCTAGCACCTCTTAGGAAAATACCCCAAGACAGCTTAGCCTAGAGATACTTGAACATGCTTGCCTATTGTACAACTATTCTTTTTTTTAAACCCTTTTTATTGGTTCTTTGTGAGGTTCACATCATGCACCCCAACCCCATTCATTTCCTATCCCTTTATATCCTCTCTCGAATTCTTGCAACTCCCCCAAAGCAAACAAAAAATAAAAATGATGAGAAAAAAAAAACCCTTCAAAACATAAAACACCATCTCATGGTGGAAACTGAAGGGTGCCACAGTGTATCCTGCAGTGCACCCCTTTGTCCACATTATCATTACTTGGAAATGTTCACTACAATGAGTCATTCATCTGGTTTGAGACCTCTGGTTTCTGCTACACCATTGTCTTACTTTGGGTTGTATTTCGGTGAAGAGACACTATGAGCAAGGCAACTCTAATACAGGCAAACATTTTGTTGTGGCTGGCTTATAATTTCAAAGGCTTAGTCCATTATCGTCATGGTGGGAAGTATGGTAGTTTGCAGGCGGACTTGGTGTTGGAAGGTCTGAGAGTTTTACATCTTGATCTGATGGCAGCAGAAGGGGATTGGATTCTACATTGGACAGAACATGAGCATAGGAGACCTGAAAGCTCACCCTTACCTTGACAAACTTCCTCCAAAATGCCACGCCCATCCGAGAAGGCCACACCTCCTAATAGTAGCACTGTCTATGGGCTAAACATTCAAACACATAAATCTATGGAGGCCATATCTATTCAAACCATCACAACCATCAATACTGGATCCTGACTCGGACTCCTCTTGGGCATTCTGTTGTTGCTCTGTTGTCATGGAGATCCTGTAGCTTTTGGATATGCAGGACCCGTTCTTTCACACATTCTAGCAGTTCATAGAAGAGGTAGATGTTAGGACGGGCCAACTGAAAGCCCTGGATCTGGGCCTAGGTCGATTGTAGCTGAGTTGGTGAGCCTGATGGCTCTCCCACACCCACACCACCAGGGAGCGCTCTCCAGCATTGCCCCAGCTAGCTCACCCAAAGCTGCAGTTGGCAGAGCTCAGGGCCAACTCTTCTGATATCCTTCCCTTGGGGCTGGCTCTCTAGCACCTATGCCACCAGATTCAGCTCTACTGAGCTGCTCAGTTGAGGTATGGGGTCCACTCTCCTGATTGCTATTTGTGGCACTATTAACAATCAGTTATGGAATTAGCCTAGATGACCACTCACAGACAAATGTGGTACACATAGACACACAGACATACAGGCAGGCACACATAGACATCTGAGAGAGAGGGAGAGGAAGGGGGAGGGGGAGGGGGAGGGGGAGGGAGGGAGGGAGGGAGGGAGGGAGGGAGAGAGAGAGAGAGAGAGAGAGAGAGAGAGAGAGAGAGAGAGAGAGAGAGAGAGAGAGAGAGAGAGATTGAGAGAGAAAGCTTTTTTCATTTGCCGGAAAATTTATGAAAGCCGAGATAACATGTTTAGTGAAATTAGCCAGACTCAAAGTAAACATATATACCACATATTTCCTCTCAATCACAGAGTAAAAATTTTTTAAAAATGTAAAGTATGTGAGAGTTGATAGGAACCTGGAAAGAGGGGAAAGTGTGATAATACTCTAATGAAGGTGAATATGATCAAAGTACATGATACATATGAGAATGTCTTCCTTCCTTCCTTCCTTCCTTCCTTCCTTCCTTCCTTCCTTCCTTCCTTCCTTCCTTCCTTCCTTCCTTCCTTTCTTCTTTTTTCTTTTTCGAGACAGGATTTCTCTGTATAGCCCTGGCTGTCTTGGAACTCACTCTGTAGACCAGGCTGGCCTCAAACTCAGAAATCTGCCTGCCTCTGCCTCCCAAGTACTGAGATTAAAGGCATGTACCACTACTGCCTGGCTATATGAGAATGTCTTAATACAATGCATCATTATCTAGTAACTATATGCTAATAAAAAAAGAAATACAGTACATTGCTATTAACTGTAAACATGCCATTATGTTGTTCAACGAATCTCTTTAACCTATTTTTTCTATACAGCTGAAACCTTATGCCTTTGATCAATATTTCCCCAACTGACTACTGCTACCTCAATCCTTTGCTTTTAACCCCTGGCTTCCATCATTCCATTCTGCAGGGCAGTGGGTATAGGGAAATAAAGGGAGTGGGAGTAAACCCGTGTCCGGCCAGAGTTCTGGTGCTCTGGGTGGGTGGATGCGGGAGAACTGCCGCATGCTTTCCATGGGGCCCCGGGTGGGTGTCTGGCTGTGGGAAGCCATGGAACCCCACCTCTCCAGGGGGTAGACAAGAGGCAGTCCAAGGTCTCTGGGCCTCATGGAGATCAGAGATAATAGATAGGTTCTCAGTCACGGACACCCCAGACACAGCTGGACAACATGGAAGAGCTGAGAACAAAATGGGGGCCCTGGGGGTGACTGGGAGGGGGGGGGGCGAGGGAGAGGGCAGGGAGAGAGGGGGCGCTGGGTGGTTCCCACACAGCTGAGTCTTTGGTCTGGTCTGTGGCTGGAGCACAGGAAGGCCTACCAGCGGGAGGTTAGACATGGCTCTTTAGGGGAAAGCTTATTCCATTGTTCAAGTATGACGGGCCTTGATGAGCAGTCTATGGTTTTAGAGCTTTATTGTAGAAAGGCAGGGAGAAAGAGAAAAGGTAGAAAGAAAGAGAGGCCGGCCATGGCCACGTGGGGAGAGGGGGAAAAGGAGAGCTAGAGATGAGGATAAAAAAGGTGAGAGCTTAAAGAAAGTAAGGAGAGGCTAAGCAGCCCCTTTTATAGTGGGCTGGGCTACCTTGCTGTTGCCAGGTAACTGTGGGGCAGAATGTACCAGGCTATAGTCAGATAACTGTGGGGGTGGAGTCTAACCAGAGTGCCAGAAGCTTGGGACATTGTCTGCATGACTTATGGTTACAGAATTATGGAGCTGGGGGCTCTGTGGTGTCAGGCACCTGTCTCTGGGAATGTGGCTCACTGTTCCATCCCTTGTAGAGTTTCCTACTGGGTGTCTACTGGGTCTCTGGAGCAAGCCTCATTCAACCAAAACAGGCTGCCTTTTATGGCCCCACACCATTCTGCATATACAAACTGGTTCCTCTTTTCTTTCTTTTCTTTTGTTTTCTTTTCTCTCTTCTCCTCCTTCTCCTCCGTCTCTGTCCATCTCCTTCTCCCCCCCCCCCCCCTCCTACGATGCAGGGTCTCATATAGCCTGGAATTCGCTAGGAAGTTAAGAGCTGGCCTCAAACTTGATCTTCCTGCCTCCACTTCATACAGACGCTTGTGTGACAGGCATGTGCCATCATGCCTGGCAACCCCAACTTCCTTACATCCCAAATGAAGGGGAGATGCTGCCGCATTTCTCCCCTGCTGTGCTTAGATCACTTAGCAAATTGTCATCCAGACTCATTCATGCCATCATAAGGAACAGGGTTTTCTTTTTAAAGCAGAATATCATTTAATTGTATTCATGTAACACATATCTGTATAACTCTTTTATTTGTGGATATTTATTTATTTATTTATGAATGAACATTGTGCATCTTAGCCACTGAGGACCATGCTAAAATAAAGATGGAGGTGCGACAGTGTCTCTCCCACACTCCCTAATGATTTTTAAGGAACATTCTATTATTGAATCTTGAAGTCTATCATTTCTGGCACCATTCTGGTAACTGTGGCTGAGAATTCATTACTGGGAAATTGGATCCATCTGGTCAACTTCCCCCACTCACCAGAAGTTCAGAATCTGTACTCATCCTTTCTTCTTATTCCTCCTGTACCAAAGAAGAGACGTTCTTACCTGTGCTCAAAATAACTCCTTACACATTGCTTTTCACTGGCTTCACCACCTTGTGAACCTCACTTGGTCTCCTCGATACAGTTTCTGTTGGGTTTTCATCTATAAAAACACTCAGTTAATATATGTCTTCATTTCATGTCCTCTTCTGCTTTTGATACTCTCCTCATCTCTTTCCTTCCTCTTCCCTCCAACCCTCTTCTTCTCTTCTTTACCTTTCTCTCCCTTAGTCTGCTTTCACTCTCCACCTAATCTCTTCTATATAGTCACTCTTGAAAGAGCTATAACATGCATGCATGCATGCGCGCGCGCACACACACACACACACACACACACACACACACACCTCCTTCACTTCTCTTTGTTGTTTAAAGTATTACAGCATGATGTCTGCTTCTAGCTTTATTAAATCTGCTCAGGCAAAGCTCACTCACCCTTGCTTTCTATGCTTAAGGTCTGTTTTCTTCTTATCTCCGTTGACCTCTCTGCGGCACTTGGCACTGTTGATGGCTCTTGGGGAGAAATGGTCTTCCTCCTTATCTTTCCTGCTGTGAGCCCTCTCTTCCACCCCATTCCTTTTAGCTCTCAGGGTGTTTTCAGTTATAGCTGCCCACTGAGGACTCAGTCTATCTCATCACCCCGACTAACTAATATTAGCACTTTCATTTACTGGATACTAATTTGGTGCTACACCCAGCAGCTAATGCCATTACAGTAACTCTGAGGCAACTGAGAGCCTTGTTTTTCAAAGAGAAGAGGTGAGGCTGAGACAGAGCTTGTTCAACGTTGTGTAGGTTGGAAGACACGGAATCAGGACTTGGGTTCACAATCTGGTTTATGATGAGTTGCTAAGTGTTGAAAGTACAGTGTACAAATAGAAATGTGGACAACTGGGAATGGGGATCCAGATAGACTTTGATAAAGTAGATATGCGGAGGGACAAGGACACAGACAAAAGACAGAATGTTCCTAGCATTTTGGACCATCTCTATCATCATGGCATCCCACTAAGATAAATGACATCCAACATTCTCACATTGACCATAGCTTTGGCCTATTTTCTTTTCTTTTTAATTTTTATTTGTTTTTTATTTTTATTAGATATTATATTTATTTACATTTCAAATGTTATCTCTTTTCCTGACCCTCTCCAAAAAAAAAAAAAAAAAAAAACCCTATCCCTTCCTTGTTCCTCCTGTTCACCAACCCACTCACTCCCGCTTCCTGGTCCTGGCATTCCCCTACACTGGGGCATCGAGCCTTCACAGGACTAAGGGCCTCTCCTCTCAGTGATGACCAACAAGGCCATCCTCTGCTACATATGCAGCTGGAGCCATGGGTCCCTCCATGAGTACACTTTTGTTGGTGGTTCAGGCTCCGGGAGCTCTGGGGGTACTGGTTGGTCCATATTGTTACTCCTATGGGGCTGCCAACCCCTTCAGCTTCCTGGGAGCTTTCTCTAGCTCCTCCATTGAGAACCCTGTGCCCAGTCCAATGGATGGCTGTGAGCATCCACCTCTGTATTTGGCAGGCTCTGGAAGAGCCTCTCAGGAGACAGCTCTATCAGGCTCCTGTTAGCAAAATCTTGTTGGCGTCCACAAAAGTGTCTGGGTTTGGCAACTGTGTATGGGATGGATCCCCAGGTGAGGCAGTCCCTGAATGGCCTTTCCTTCAGTCTCTGCTCCACATTTTGTCTCTGTAGCTCCTCCCATGTGCATTTTGTTCCCCTTTCTAAGAAAGACTGAAGTGTCCACACTTTGGTCTTCCTTCTTCTTGAGCTTCATGTGGTCTGTGAGTTGTATCTTGGGTATTCCAAGCTTCTGGGCTACTATCCACTTATCAATGAGTGCATACCATGTTTGTGATTGGGTTGCCTCCCTCAGTATGATATGTTCTAGTTCCATCCATTTGTCTAAGAATTTCATGAATTCATTGTTTAATAGCTGAGTAGTACTCCACTGTGTAAATGTACCACATTTTCTGTATCCATTCCTCTGTTGAGGGACATCTGGGTTCTTTCCAGCTTCTGGCTATTATAAATAAGGATGCTATGAACATAGTGGAGCATGTGTCCTTGTTACATCTTGGAGCATATTCTGGGTTTACACCCAGGAGTGGTATAGCTAGGTCCTCAGGTAGTACTATGTCCAATTTTCTGAGGAACCACCAAACTGATTTCCAGAGTGGTTGTACCAGCTTGCAACCCCACCAGCAATGGAGGAGTGTTCCTCTTTCTCCACATCCTCACCAGCATCTGCTGTCACCTGAGTTTTTGATCTTAGTCATTCTGACTGGTGTGAGGTGGAATCTCAGGGTTGTTTTGATTTGCATTTCCCTGATGACTAAGGATGTTGAACATTTCTTTAGGTGCTTCTCAGCCATTCAGTATTCCTCAGTTGAGAATTCTTTGTTTAGCTCTGTACCCCATTTTTAAAAATAGGGTTATTTGGTTCTCTGGTGTCTAACTTCTTGAGTTCTTTGTATTTATTGGATATTAGCCCTCTATCGGATGTATGATTGGTAAAGATCTTTTACTAATTTGTTGGTTGCCATTTTGTCCTATTGACAGTGTCTTTTGCCTTACATATGCTTTGCAGTTTTATGTGATCGCATTTGTCAACTCTTGATTTTAGAGCGTAAGCTATTGGTGTTCTGTTCAAGAAATTTCCCTCTGTGCCCATGTGCTCAAGGCTCTTCCTCACTTTCTTTTCTATTAGTTTCAGTGTATCTGGTTTTATTTATAAAGCTCAAGTGCAAATAGATCAAGGACCTCCACATAAAACCAGATACACTGAGTGAGTTTGGCTTATTTTCAACCTCAGATAAATAGAATTATGGAACCATACGGTGTATATTTGACCTCTGGGTTGTCCTTAAAGCAGTAAGAAAAGCACATAATTAAACTTTAGTATTTCACCAGCCATGCATTGTCTGGACAACCACTATTTGATTCTCCAGTGAGCTTTTAGGATTTTTCTTATGTCTTTATACTACAAATAGTGCCTATGTTCATTTTTTCTATGTACTTTTCAGTGAACAGCCCATGCATTTCTTTTTGCTGTATACACACAAGTGGAATTTTTGGGTCATGAATATGCTTGGATTGGTTTTAGAAGACACTATTAAGTGATTTCCCAACATTTTTTATAATAACTCACTAAATCAGATATTACCTTTCTAACAACATCAATTTTCTAGTATAAGAAGAAAGGTTTGGATCTGAGAGGTTGCTTAGGGGTTAAAAGCACTCCCTTTTCCCAGAGACTTGGGATTGGTTCCCAGCATGTGATTGGTAGCTCACAGCCATCTATAACCCCAGTTCCAGGGGTTCCCACACTCTTCTGGCCTTGGCAGTCACCAGAAATGCCTGTAGTGCACAGAGAGATACACGCAGGCAAAATGCACATACACATAAAAATAAATCTTCTTTAAAAGTTGCTTGTCCTGGGCTGGAGAGATGGCTCAGCCGTTAAAGGCTAGGTTCACAACCAAAAATATAAAAGTTGCTTGTCCTGTTTTCATTTTCCACATCCTCATCTATCCTTCAGTCATATTTTGAAAAAACGATTTCTTCATGTGTGTTTGTGATGCAGGTATTCATAGAGCCAGAAGAAAGCATTACAGTCCGAGAACTGAAGTTACAGCCAGTTATGAGCTACCTGGCGTGGTTTTAGGAACCAAACCCAGGTCCGTTGCAAGAGCAACAAGTGCTTCTTCTCTGCTGAGCCCCAGTGTTTATTCATTCTAAACTTAACCTTTCATTATCTTAGCATTGTTCATCTCCTTCATTTGCTCTCAAAGGGTCTGCCGGAGTACAATGGTTTTTAATTGTACTTCATTCTCTCAATTTTGCCCTCGATACAAATGCCCAGTGCATATCTGCTAGTAGTTGTCAAATGTATCTGCTTCCCCCGCATCTTTCCCCTCAGGTGGGAACACTGTTCTCACACTAAGAAAATCTATGGTCTTATCTTTTTGTTTAAACTTTTATCATTTTGTTGAAACTTTTTAGATTCATCTAGTGCTACAATGAGAGCTATGATGGCACAGTGATCCTATTGTTTTTCCTGCTTGGACCAGCTGACTGACTCTCCAGAATGCCACGCTTGATGGATTACATACTGCTTGACCAGTGGTTCTTGGTAAAGGAACTTCATTGTGAGGACTAATTTCCACTGCACACTTTTGAATAAGGTCTCTCTTCATTCTTCCAGAGATTCCTCTGTCCCACAGATATGCATAAGTTAGAGCCTAGCATTACCCAGTCAAAATGTCATGTGAACATATGCTAGCAAAAGGCGTCCCAAATAATACCCCCATGTGTTTGGTTAGCTTACATTTGATTCCCGATTGCACCAGTCATATGCCCCCCCTATCTCATCTCTTCCACCCATTTCATCAAGTGAGCCTCACAACTGCGCAGACACTTGTACCCACTGTAAGGTTTAAAAGACAGAGAACAAAGCTGTCTGCTGTCTTTATTTTTTCTTCCACGAAGCTCCTTGTTAAAAATGTGTTTATATATGTAATATAAAAGAGTATGCATGTGAATGGAAATATGTACTTCAAGATCCCTTAGAAACCAGCAGTCCTTTGTTGGGCTTCAATGCTTTAACAGGATTTTGATGTTGTGTTGCATGGAGGCAGCTAACATCCAGAGTCCCATGGATTATTTTTGTATAGAAATAATCAGGAAAGATACATCTGTAGAAATCGTTCTTTACCTTCTCAAATGGACTTCGTATCTACATGTACTACATATACCACATGTACATCCACTGTTAAGAAAGTTTGTGATGATTTAAAATGTGACAATAATTTTACTGCAGTGCTAAACTACGTGATCCAGGCAGCCATAATGGGTGAGAAAAGTGAGAGGTGGGTGTTGCCCAAGCTTGTTTCCCTGAGGTTGAGTAACTTATGTCTGATGTTCAGTTCTTTCAAGACTTCTCTCTTCTTCATGCATGAGATGCCTGCGTTCTGCTGGCTGAGTGGAGAACAGTGGAAGGGGATTTCTTAATGCCAAATTGATTCCTTCAGTTATCAACCTGAAAGGCTTGGTCATTTCCCTCTTAATAGCTATTTCAAAATCTCAATGTCTGTCTCCACTCTTTACTCAGATTCACTAGCATGCCCAGACAACCTTCTTTCCCTCCCTGCAGAGGATATTTTTTGGATTTTGTATTGATTAGTCCTTTGAATTTTTTTTTTTAAGAAAGAGGAAGATCTGTGGCAAACTGGTAGTGTTGTTACAGTTTCAATCTCACTTGACTTCTCTGGAGTCATCACGGGGGTTCAAGGTCCTCGATTAGTACTTCAGTTTCTATGTTAGTCACTTATGATTACCACTCATTCATTCTAGAGCATGGTTCCAGGTTTATGAGATACACACTAACTTTAACAGTCTACTTCTCATGCTTACTGTTGTGTCTTTTTCCATTCATTCATTGACTTTGGTGCAACTGTAATAATGGCTCAGGTTTACGAAACCAGTCATCATTCTAGGCACTGTGTATACACTAACTAATTTAAATATCTACACAAATAGCTTTTATAGATACTATTGGACTCTTTGATCTATCGGAAAATATATCATTATTATATTAGTTTATGAATGAAGACATTCATGTCTATGGTGGTTAAATTCCTCAGTCAGAGAAAACACACACACACACACACACACACAGAGAGAGAGAGAGAGAGAGAGAGAGAGAGAGAGAGAGAGAGAGAGAGAGGAACAAAGAGAAAAGAGATAAATCATATGGGTTCATTGCCTAATAATGCTTGTTGTTTTTGTAGAGGACTGAAGTTTGGTTCCCAGCACCCAAGTCAGGCAACTTACAACCTTGTAACTCCAGCTCCAGGGGATCTGACACCATCTCTGGTCTCTAAGGGTACTGGCACTCTTGTGCACACACCCAGACACAGGCACACATGCACACACCACATTAAAAGTAAAAATAAATCTTAAGTGAAAGAAATGAATCACATTACACTTCATTGTAAGGTCAAGTTGTGAGCACCAAGTGGAGAGTTTGGTTAAACACACACAGTAAATACCACGTTGTAAGTACTCAGTTAAAGGTGACTATTATTTTCACTGGGTGAACAGGCTGACATAAGGTACAATGAGTATGGGAGGTAAGATGTTTATTTTATTTACTGTGGTCTAGAAGAGCACTTTCTGTTGAGCAAATGAATAAATAAATGTGTAAAAATTTGATCTTTAGACAGTAATAATTTGGTCACAGTTGACAAAACCTAAGGTGTTATAAGAATGTCCTGAATATTCTCATGCAATCAGTGATCCTCACAGCTGTTTTCAGTAGTGGTAGTACAATCGAGGCAAGGTATTAGAATAGAGTAAAAGAAGGCTATGAAAGAAGGGATAGTAAAATTCTGTTTACTGTAAGAATTTTTATTAAACTTTCTTATTAATAGTAATTATGATGTTGTGGTTTTCTGTTACTGTGATAATGCACTCTGACTAAAGGCAGAGTAGAACAGGAAGGAGTTTATTTCTTCTTTCACTTCCAAGTCACAGTCCATCATTGGGGGGAGTCTAGGCAAGAACTCAGGGCAGAAACCTGAATCAGAAACCTTCATGGATGAATGTTGCTTGGTGCCTTGCTCAGTGGTTCACATTAGGTAGCTTCTATATATAGCCTGGTAGGAAAAGGTACTTTTTCCCTACAGTGGGCTGGGTGTTCCTACATCAATTACCAGTGAACACAATCCCTTCCAGCCATGCCCGTAGACCAACTTGATAAAGAAAATTACTCAACTATTTCCATTTCAGGCTATGCCAAGTTGATTGTTAATACTACCTAGGACATGTGTCTACTAAGAAAAAGGAAAAGAAAGGAGTAAACAAAGAAAAAAAAAGGAAAAAAAACATAATAAGTTGTCAGGGAGTTATAAATGAATCATGGATGAAAGAAAAGAAGCACACTGATTTTCATGCTTTGAAAAGTAATTGTCATCCAATACTTTAAAATTTTATGAAATCATTTTAATTTTTTTAGACCTGCTCCAAATTACTTTTTGAATGAATATCAGAAATAATGATAAATTATTTTTTTTGTTAATTTGTCTTTACAAGAAGACCCACTCTATTATAGAGTACATAGATCTGCAAATATTTCTAGGAATAATATTTCATAAAACAATTTAATAGCTTTCATTACTTGATGGATAATAACAAAACTTTTAAGTTAATTAAAGAACGTATTTTATCTTTAATGATTCAGGGGAGTAGCACAGTTTTAATAGATATGCTTAATTAGCAGAAAAATAATTGCCAGATGACTGACAAAGTGATAAATAATAAATGTTTTTTCTCACATATTATAATCATGTTTTAAATGTTCTTATAGAAGGTCAAAAGGTCAGAGTTCAGCATTGCACTAAGCAGTGTCTATCTGCTATCCTAGGATGGGTCAAGCCTTGTATCTTTAGATGTCCAGGTAGTTCTCTAGTATTTTTCTTGAGAAAGCCAAACAATTATTTTTGCAAAATTATTTATTTTTAAATTACATTAAAATGTGTAGATTAATTTTAGATAAAGAGAGTTTAACACTAACTCTTCACCATAGATAAAGAAAATGAAATATTGCATGATAAAGTCAATTTTAAACAATATAAAACTATAAATCTAGCCCTACAGAAGGTTATAAAAGGAAGACTTCAACTTAAAGAGATTAACTACATGAAGGCACAGGGAATAAATAATCTCAGACCAGAAAAATCAAAAAGAGGGAAGTGCATGTGTGCTCCTGCACACACACCCGATCTCTCTCTCTCTCTCTCTCACACACACACACACACACACACACACACACACACACACAATCATCATTATCACCACAACCATCATCATCATCATCATCATCACTGCAAGAAACAAGTGGGAGTAGCCATTCAAATACTAGATAAAATCAACTTTCAACCAAAAGTCATCAAAAAGATAAGGATACTTCATACTTATCAAAGGAAAAAATATACCAAGAACTCTCAATTCTGAACATCTATGCTCCAAAATGCAAGGGCACCCAGAAATCTCAACTGAGGAATACTGAATGGCTAAGAAGCACCTAAAGAAATGTTCAACATCCTTAGTCATCAGGGAAATGCAAATCAAAATAACCCTGAGTTTCTACCTCACACCAGTCAGAATGACTAAGATCAAAAACTCAGGTGACAGCAGATGTGGGCAAGGATGTGGAGAAAGAGGAACACTCCTCCATTGCTGGTGGGGTTGCAAGCTGGTACAACCACTCTGGAAATCAGTTTGGTGGTTCTTCAGAAAATTGGACATAGTACTACCTGAGGACCAGCTATACCTCTCCTGGGTATATACCTAGAAGATGCTCCAACATGTAATAAGGACACATGCTCCACTATGTTCATAGCATCCTTATTTATAATAGCCAGAAGCTGGAAAGAACCCAGATGTCCCTCAACAGAGGAATGGATACAGAAAATGTGGTACATTTACACAGTGGAATACTACTCAGCTATTAAAAACAATGAATTTATGAAATTTTTAGGCAAGTGGATGGATCTGGAGGATATCATTCTAAGTGAGGTAACCTAATCACAAAAGAACACATGATATGCACTCACTGATAAGTGGATAATAGCCCAGAAGCTTGGAATACCCAAGATACAACTCATAGACCACATGAAGCTCAGGAAGACCAAAGTGTGGATATTTCAGTCTTTCTTAGAAAGGGGAACAAAATACCCATGGGAGTTGTTACAGAGATAATGTGTGGAGCAGAGACTAAAGGAAAGGCCATCCAGAGACTATCCCAGCTGGGGATCCATCCCATACACAGTTATCAAACCCAGACACTATTGTGGATGCTGCTGACAAGTGCTTGCTGACAGGAGCCTGATATAGCTGTCTCCTGAGGAACTCTACCAGTGCCTGAAAAATACAGAGGTGGAAGCTCTCAATCAACCACTGGACTGAGTATAGGGTCCCCAATGGAGGAACTAGAGAAAGTACCCAAGAAGCTGAGGGGGTTTGCAGCCCCATAGGAGGAACAACAATATGAACCAACTCATACTCCCAGAGCTCCCAGGGACTAAATCACCAACCAAAGAGTACACATGGAGGGACTTAGGACTCCAGCTGCATATGTAGCAGAGGATGGCCTTGTTGGTCATCAATGGGAGGAGAGGCCCTTGGTCCTGTGACGGCTCTATGCCCCAGTGTAGGGGAATGCCAGAACCAGGAAGCAGGAGTAGGTGGGTTGGTGAGCAGGGGTAGAGGGGAGAGGAGAGGGTTTTTTTTTTTTAGGAGAATCCAGGAAAGGGGATAACGTTTGAAATGTAAATAAAGAAAATATCTAATAAAAATTATATAAAAAGATATATAGTAAGAAATTAAAAACTTTCTAGAGTTCAATGAAAATGAATATATCGCATATACAAACTTCTGGTACACAATGAAAGTGTTGTGAAGAAGAAAGTCCATAGCACTACATAAAAATTGGAGAGATCTCAGACCATCAACTTAACAGTATACCTGAGAGCTCTAGAATAAAAAGAGATAGTCATATTCAAGATGAATACATGGCAAAAATAAAATAAAAACACCAATAAAATAAATCAATAAAATAAAAAACAAAACAATACGAAGAATCAAACAAAAAATTGGTTCTTTGAGAAAATCATCAATATATCAAAACACTTATCCAAAATAACTAAAAGGCAGAAAAGAATATCCAAATTAACAAAATAAGAAACAAAAAGGGGGACATAATAACAGACACTGAGGAAGTCCAGGGAATCATATAAGGACATACTTTAAAAGCCCTTTGTGGTGGTTTGAGTAGGTATGGTCTCCATAGACTCATGCATTTGAATTCTTGGCCCGTAGGGAGCACATTTACGAGGTGTGGCCCTGTTGAAGGAAGTGTGTTACTACTGTCTTTGAGATCTTCTATGCTCAAGCTTCACCCAGTGTGACCTACTGCTGCCTCTCGATTAAGAAGGAACTCCCTGTTCCTTCTCCAGCACCATGTTTGCCTGCATGCCACTGTCTCCTGCCATGGGGATAGACTGAACCTGTCTTGCAGGATACTTAAACACATTGTGAACTCTGAGATTGCGTTATTTACTTAAATAAACTGTTTCTAGTTGTGGTATAGCTCAGCCACTGTTGGGAGCCATTTTGCCTGCTTCTGGAAATGTCTGCCTGTCAGGTAGAGTCAAAGCAGGTCAGGGCCTGCTGGCAGATTTCCTGCCCTGTTGACACATGCAACGATAAGAGGGGATACACTTGAAGCCCAAGGCAAGGAGCTGAATATTCTGTTAATCTTGGAGGAAGGAACAGAGAGGCCTCCAGATAGGTACAGATATCCAATGTACGTCAGCTATTGTCTCTCCTGACTTGTGACTTTGTTTCTCACAATACTGTAAAGTGTATAAAGTCTATGAGAATTAAACTTGAGGCTGCCACAGTATTCACTAGCCAGCCCTCCCATTTTCTAACTTTTGTCTCTGAGTCTTCTTTTTGTCTTTCCTAAAGTCATCTTCACTCCCTCCTCAGAGGGACCAGTGCATAGCACACACCATTAATCCCTCCCACTCGTAGTACATACCTTCAATCCAAACAAGGAAGTTAAAGTTAGTTTGTACAAGGAAGCACCATGTTTGAAAGTTATTTCTAATTGAGTGGCAGAGAAATTGACGAATCAGAGAAATATTTGACAGATGGGATAAGCCCAGAAGAGAGAGGAAAGGGAAGCTATTTAGGAGAGAGAGAGAGAGAGAGAGAGAGAGAGAGAGAGAGAGAGAGAGAGAGAGAGAGAGAGAGAGAGAGAGAGAGAGAGAGAGAACAATAGATAGGAGATAGTTTTTACTGGGAGAGCTTTACAAAGACAGGCTGCAGAAAGAACAAGCTAGACACAGGTGGAGACAGAAACAGTCAGAGAATGAGAAGAAGCCAGAAGATTAGAACAGATTGCTAGAATGTGGGGTTAAGCAGAGCCATCCAGGAGAAGCCCAGGGAAGCCAGTCTGAGTCAGTCATCTTGGATGGGAGTTGGAGCCAAAACAGTTGAGTTGAATCATCCAGCTAGAGATCAAAAAGAACTAGGAAGGGGTGAGCTTATTCAGCAGTAAGTCTCAGAGGCAAAAAACATTCTAGGCCTAGATAAGATTGTGTGGAGGCTAGAAGTTTCCAGGACTGGGCCTAGGTGAGCACACTGATGCAGTAAGCCTCAGAGATGACAATTAAATCAGGCAAATAGAAGTACATTTACAAATCTCTGAAACTGTAAGCCAGCCCTTTTCTTATAAAGAAACACTTTTCTTTATAAGAGTTGGCATGCTCATAGTGTTTATACACAGCAATAAAACTCTAAGACTCCTGTACTCCATCAAATTGGAAAATGTAAAGGAAATGGATATTTTTCTTAATATACACTACTTAACAAAGTTAAAGGAAGATCAGATAAACAATTTAAATAGACCTATCACCACTGGTGAAATAAAAGCAGACATTAAATGTCTTCCAACCCCAAAAATGTTAGAGTCAGATTTTTTTAAATGCAGAATTCTACCAGATTTGTACCTGAAGAAGGGATAATGCCATTACTCCTCAAATTATTCCTCAGAAAATGGAAACAAAAGAAACATAGCATGTGACTAATATAGATGCAGATACTCACATTGGACTAAGCTCAGGGACCCCAGTGGAAGAGTTAGGGGAAAGACTGAAGAAGGTGAAGAAGATTGCAACCCCATAGGAAGAAAAATAATATCAACTTATGGGATCACCCAGAGCTCCTAGGGACTAAATCACCAACCAAAGAGTATACACGGATGAGCCCATGGCTCCAGCTACATATGTAGCAGAGGACTGACTTATTTAGCATCAATGGGAGGAGAGGCTCTTGGCCCTGTGGAGGCTTAATACTCCAGGATAGGGGGATGCCAGAGGGTGAGGCAGAAGTGGGTGGGGAGTACCCTCTTTGAGGCAAAGGGGAGGGAAAATGGGCTAAGGGGTTTGTCGAGGGGAGACCAGGCAGGGGGACAACATTTGAAGTGTAAAAAAGTAAAATAACTATTGAAAAAAAGAAACATTGCCCAATTTATTTCATAAGAACACAATTACTATGATACCCAAATAACATAAAGATTCAACAAAGAAAGAATTATAGATTAATTTCCCTTATAAACATAGATGCAAACATGTCCAATAAAATACTTGCAAACTGAAGTCCAAGATAACACACACACACACACACACACACACACACACACACACACACACACAAATCATCCCCATGGTCAAGTAGGCTTCATCCCAGAGATTCAGGAATGTTTCAATATAAAAAGCAGTAAATGTAATATACCACATTCACAAACTGGAAAAATAAACTTGACATGATCATCTCATTAGATGAAGACAAAATCCAATATCCCCTCATGAGAAAAGTCCTGGAGAGATTAGTGAAGCAATGGATATACCTAAACATAATGAAGTCAGACTGCAGCCAGCCTACAGCTAACATCAACTTAAATGGAGAGAAATTCAAAACAATTCCACTAAAATCAGAGGCAAGATAAGGTTGTTCACTCTCCCGCATTCATTAAATATAGTACTTGAAGTCTTAGCTAGAGCAATAAGACAACTGAAGGAGATAAAGGTATTATATATTGGAAAGGAAGAAGCCCAAGTATTATTTAAAGATGATATGACAGTATACATTGGTGGCCCTAAAAATTCCACAGGGAACTCACACATCTGGTAAACATTTTCGGCAAAGTAGCTGGATACAAGATTAACTCAAAAAATCATCAACCCCTCCTATATATGGGTGATAAATGGCTGAGATAGAAATTAGGGAAACAATTTCTTTTTTTAATAGCCTCAAATAATATGAAAGATATAGTGGTAACTCTAACTAAGCAAATGAAAGACTTGTATGATTAAAACCTTCAAGTCTTTGATAAACCAAATTGAAGAAGATATCAGAAGATAGAAAGATCTCCTATGACCACGGGTCAGTAGGATTAATTTAGTAAAAATGTCCATCTGACCAAAAGCTTTTCACAGATTCAATGCAATCTCCATGAAAATTCTAACACAATTATTTACTAATCTTGAAAGGACAGTTCTCAACGTCATACAGGAAAAAACAAACAAAAACCAAACAAGCAGTCAAGGTAACTAAAGGCAATCCCAAACTGTAAAATTACTGCTGGAAGTCTCACCGTTGCAGTTTTCAGATTGTACAGAGCTATAGTAATAAAAATCATATCATATTAGCATAAGAACAGACATCTTAATCAACGGAATTTAATTAAAGACCAAGACAAAAATTCACACACCTATGGAACACCTGATTATTCTTTTCTTTTCTTTTCTTTTCTTTTCTTTTCTTTTCTTTTCTTTTCTTTTCTTTTCTTTTCTTTTCTTTTCTTTTCTTTTCTAAATAAAGAATCCAGAAATACACACTGGAGAAAGTCTGCATGTTCAACAAATGGTGCTGGTTAAACTGGATGCCTGCATGAGGGAGAATGCAAATAGATTCATATCTATCACTGTGGACAAAACTCAAGTTCAGGTAGATTAAAGAAGTCAACATAAAACCAGACATGCTGTACCTGATAGAAGAGAAATTGGGGAATAGCCTTGAACAAATTGACTCAAGAGACAACTTTCTGAACAGAACAACTATGGCATAGGCACTAAGAACAACAATTAATAAATGGAACCTCATGAAATGAAAAGCTTCTGTTAGGCAAAGAACACCATCAACTGAACAAAGAGGAAGCCTACAGAGTGGGAAAAGATTTTTACTAACTCCCTATCTGAGAGAGAACTAATATCCAAAATATATAAAGAATTCAAGAAACTAGATATAAAAATATCCAAATAATCTAATTTTAAAATGATGTATAGATCTAAACAGAGAATTCTCAATCTCTCTTTAGAGATTAGTGTTTGTGGTGCTTTGAATATGCTTGGCCCTAGCAGTGGCACTATTAGAAGGTGTGGCCTTGTTGGAGTAGTTGTGGCCTTGTAGTAATAGGTGTGACCTTGTTGGAGGAAGTGTGTCACCATGGGTGTGGGCTTTGAGACCCTCTTCTTAGCTGCCTGTAAGCCAGTTTTTTTTCTGTTTGCCTTTGGAACAAGAGGTAGAACTCTTAGCCCTTTCTCTAGCACTGTCTCTGCTTAGACACTGCCTTCTTTCTGCTTGATGATAATGGACTGAACCTCTGAACCTATAAGCCAGCCCCAATTAAGTGTTGTCCTTATAAGTGGTGCCTTGGTCATGGTGTATCTTCATAGCAATGGAAACTCTAAGACAGTGATTGTCATCCTTTGGGTCATGACCTCTTTGGGGTTGAATGACCCTGTCACAGGGATTGCCTAAGAGTATTGGAAAGCACAGATATTTACATTATGAGTCATAACAGTAGCAAAATTACACTTATGAAGTAGCAGTGGGAATAATTTCATGGTAGGGTGAGGGGCATCACCATAATAGGAGACAGTGTATTAAAGGGTTGCAACATTAGGAAGGTTGAAAAAACCATCATAACAGATGAATCTCATATGGCTGAGAAACATTTAAAGAAATGTTCAACATCCTCAGTCATCAGGGAAATGCAAAGCAAAACTATTCTGAGATTCCATCTTACATCTGTCAGAATGGCTAAGATCAATAACACAAGTAACAGCTCATGTTTTCGAGGATGTGGAGCAAGGGGAACCCTTCATTGCTGGTGAAAGTGCAAACTTGTACAGCCACTATGGAGATCAATATGGCAGTTGCTCAGAAAACTGAGAATTGATGTACCTCAAGACCCAGTTGTACCACTCTTGGGCATATGCCCAAAGGGTGCTCCATTTTACCACAAGGACATTTGCTGAACAATGTTCCTTTTGACTTTATTCATAATAGCCAGAGACTGGGAATAACCTAGTTGTCCCTAGATAGAAAAATGAATAAAGAAAATGTGGTACATTTACACAATGGAGTATTACTCATCTATTAAAAAATGACATCATGAAATTTGCAGGCAAATGGATGGAACTAGCAAAAATCATCCTGAGGAAGGTAACCCAGACCCAGAAAGATAAGATATTGTATGTATTCACTGATAAGTGGATATTAGCTGTTAAGTAAACGGTAATCAAGCCACACAATCTGTAGATCCAGAGAGGTTACATAAAGGAGAGGGGTCTATGTGATATGCACGGTTCTTCCTGGGAAGAGGAAATAGACTATTCTATTTTAAGGGTGTACTGGGAAGATGGAAGATGGGTGTGAGACCAAGCAGTGGGAAGAGACAGGTGGAATTGGTGGGGTAGAAACCTAGTGAAGGGGAAATTGCATGGAATTTACAAGGGTGATCCCAATGAGGACTCCTAGTAATGGAGGAGATGGAGTCTTAACTGATCATCTCTTGTTACCAAGCAAGGCTTCACTAGTGGTTGGATAGTGTTGCATTCATTTGAGTTGTTGGCCAAGGGGTTTCCATGGAAATCTCCAAACATCCCAGGCTATTGCTATGACAATAGGTAACTCTTTGACAACTGACAGTGGGGACCCATTGCTGATGACAATATGCACACAATTCATGGTACACAGAGAAATTCAGCTGGTGCCTGCCTGGAGCTCTCTCCTCTATGTTCTAGTCTCTTTTGTGCAGGAAGCTACTCTGCCCACTACCAGAAGAGAAATGTGGACACCATTAGAGCCACAAAACCTTTGACCTACAATCTATCTTAACCTTGCCTACAAGACATTTGAGGGCAATGGTGGCCTAGAACTTGTGGAAGTAGACAATTAACATGATTTGACCCAAGGCCCACTCCACAAGAAGGAACCTGTACCCAACATTGCTAGGAGAATCAAGAAGTAGAGACTAGATAACCCATTGTCCTAGGATAAAACTAAATACTATAGCTAAAAAAATTGTATATATAAGATGATATTCTGTTTTACTCATAATTCAATGCCTTATCCAGTCCTTTATCAGAGAGGATTTCCCGGTAATAGATGGGAACTGATACAGAGATCCATAGCCAGACATTATGTGGAGAGAGAGTCTAAATTAGAGTTTTCATCAAATCCCTCCTGTAAGAGCTCAGGGAATCCTGTGGAGATTTTAACAGCCAGAGGTGATGGAGGAAATCAGGAAAACAAGGCCTTCTGAATCTATAATGCAAGGCACAGATGAGCTCCCACAGACTGAAGCAGCAAGCACAGCCTCCATGGGGCTGTACCAGGTCCTCTGCATATACGTAATACCTGTGAGAACCAGTGGCTCTCTGATTCTTTTGCCAATTCTTAGGATGCTGATATGATGGTTTTTGCTTCATCTTATTAAGTTTTATTTGGTTGTGTTTGGTTGTTATCTCTTAGAAGTCTGTTCTTTACTAATGAGAGTCAGAAAGGGAGTAGATCCAGAGGTGAGGGAATCAGGGGGAGAAACCAGGAAGAGTAGGGAGAAGGGAAACTAGAATTAGGATATATTGTATGAGAAAATAATCTATTTTTCAATAAATGGGGGGGGGAGTGAAAAAATATTAGAATAAAAAATTTAGGTTTTTATTATTTTTTTTGAGGTGAATCAACCAGGAGTGTTTTAAATATATTCAAACAACAACAACAACAAAAACGATTTAATGTTTAATTTTTTTTAATTTTTAAAAAATTTCATACACGTATACAGTAAGTAGGTCATCATACCCTTTTCCCATACTCTTACCTCAATTTCCCCAAGGAACTCCATTTATTTATTCATCTATTTATCTACTGATCCCATTCAATGCTGCCTATGGACATGAAGTCATTCACTGGGGCATGAGGAAACTACCAGTGATCACATGCCTAAAGAAAATGCCTCCCCCGCCCCCAGTAGTCGTTAACTAACTGCAGGGAGGGCCTCAACTAGGCCTCCAGTCTTAGGACTCATCCCAACTCCACGCTGGCATTAAAAAAAAAAAAACCTATTTTAAGATGTGAAAAAAAAGGATGTGCAAAAAGATTGAATACTTTATACAAAAACCACACAGCAAGTAAACTATTTGGCAAGTCTGGTTGTGATAGATCTAGCCTAAGCACTAAAGGTGCATGCTTAAATAAAACAGTAGAGAAGAAAACATATCCAAGATTTTCAATTTTAGATAGGAAAGTGGGAAATTTTTACTGAGAGATCAATAAGTCAAGAAGGTATTGTTGAAAACCCACTCTGTTTTACCCAATCAAGAAACCTTTCCAGGTATGGAGCCCTTTGAAGGACAACTATTTGGTGGCAAAATGGCTTGGGAAAATGTTAACACTGAATAATTTTGATATTGAATTGTTCTCTTCGCCTGGCCACATCTCCTGCTACAATTCATGCTCTCTCCTGGAGACTGTGAGCCATTTCCTGAGCTCTTTTGTCCTTTGGCTCCTAGTTCAGTTTGGCCAGTGGGAGTCTCAACGAGAACTGAGGGGCAGGAAGGGAGGTTAGTGTGTGTGTGTGTGTGTGTGTGTGTGTGTGTGTGTGTGTGTGTTGTGCATGTTTATTTGGCACCAGTCTAATTTTTCTTTCACCATAACACGTAATTTCTGTCAGGTAGTTCTCTCTATAACACTCCCCCATCTTCAGACTAAGGGTATAAAGTCCTCTTACAGTTGGCCCTACACCACCTCCGAGATCTTTTATACTTTGGAAAGTATTTCCATTAAACTCTACAGATTACACAACTTGAGTTGCTTGCATTTTCTTCTGTAGTTCTGAAAAGCATGGTGGACATATTTACTATATAGTCCTCCAATTCTCCATGGAATTTGCTTTATTATAACTTTCTCTAAAGCCATGGGATATATTAAAGCACATGCCTAATGAGGTGTCTAATGTATTTAGTATGTACTCTTTCCCTTCATCTTCCTTCAGTACAGTGATATAAAATGGACTCTAAAATCATTTAACTTTAAACTTTATCCTCAGAGTGGTTTGGGCACAATCCCAGGTTACTGTGGAAAACCATTGTTAAAACAAGAAGTACTCAAGTAAGCAGTCATTTAAAAAATGAGCAGCATTTAACCTGCAGGAAACAGTTTTTGAAGTGCTAGGAAGTTGAAAGCAATTTGTTCCTGGAAAGTAAGATGAATGGAAAATTTTAAAGGAACCGTTAACTGTGTTCCCTTCCCTTAATGAGAATTTGGTGACCTTATTTTTAGTATATGAGTAAGTTCAGGTGAGCATAGATCTTACATGATATGTAAATTACAGAGATATATAATTCAGAAGTGAGACATTTGGCCCAGAAGGCAAAACATCTCATGTTGAATGCCTCTTCTATTGCTTTCTCAGTGCTGGATGACCTTAAAAAAAAAGTTCTATTGAAAAATTACAGACCTGTTCCTTGACCTAATGATGGGAATAACTTACCTGAAAAGATCAATGTAATGAGCACATGATATAGAAATAAAGTCAATTAGAATGGTGCTTCACATACAATGAACAACAGGAAAAACAAATTTGATAGAGACACTTTTTTTCCCCAGTGCCAATCAATGAAAATTAATTAGCTGAATGCAAGGCATCACACATTAAATGGGAAAGCCCCATTCAAGTCAGATTCAAATCTCTCTAGCTACAGAAGTTAGAAGGCTTTATGACAGCGTGTCCAACATTTTTCCAAAGACTGCTCAATGTTGACAATTTTCTATTGAAATACTATTTAAATATACACGAACACTACACTTGTCTTAAATTCCCAGTGACTTTAGTTCTTACATGAAAATAAAATTAAAATAAATGGAAGAAACCATAAAACCAATCAAATATAAATTAGAGATATTGATTTAATGTGATAGATGAGATTTTGTTGAAAGGAAATTGCAACTGATAAAAACTCAAGCCTTGGGTCATTGGATTGTGGCTGCCTGTAATGTTATATATGGTGACTCACTTTTACCACCTTAAGAAATGGTCAAATAGAAGGAAACCTTTGTACAGACTTTGATGATGTCACTTTGTCTTCATGTGTCTCATCACCTAAGTATTCGGTCCATCCCAGTTCCTTCTCATTAGGTAGTGATGAGTACGTCAGTGATCTGTGTTGGCAGCACAGTCATCAAATCTGACTAAGTCACATAGGTAGGGACCAAAGTTGAGTGGAAGTATGTCCTCACAAAAGCAAGATACCCTTCTTGTCTTCTAACTGTATTATTCTAACAACAAAGTCAAAATATGCCGTTTTTAAAAACTGGCAGAGAGTTTTGTGGTGGTGAACACCTTTAACTCCAGCACTTGGGAGGCAGAGGCAGGTGGATTTCTGAGTTCGAGGCCAGCCTGGTCTACAAAGTGAGTTCCAGGACAGCCAGGGCTACACAGAGAAACCCTGTCTAGAAAAAACAAAACAAACAAACAAACAAACAAAAAACTGGCAGAGAACTCTTAATCCTTCACAGGGCTTTCCAAGAACATTTGACAAGTAATAGCTCATAGATTTTTCCCCCTAAAAGATGGAGATATCACTAACTTGAAAAAAGTATTATTATTATGATTATTAATTACTATTTTTAGGAAAGCACATCTCACAAGGAAGGGGTGCTATCATTTTGAAGGGACAATGATATAGGTAAACAATGGATTGTTTGAAGGAAAAAAGACAGTGCAAAATGGATTTCGGCGAATGTATGCTGAATCTGGTATCTTAAAGCAAATGTAGTTTTATAATTGATACAAGAAATGTGTTACCACTTATTTAGTATTTAACAGTGGTGTAATAGGTAAAGCAGTCTAGCAAACAATATAGCTCTTAGACATTAAGAAAGGTCTCCTTACCTATGTGATTGGGCTGCTAAAAATGTCATTGCTCATGGAACATTTAAAATGACATGAATTGTTCCTGCATCCTAAATTCACAGTAATTGAGACAATTTATTCTTATTCAAACTACACCACAAACCCAGAAAATCAAAGTTATACAGAGAATTAAGATGAAGTAATTACTCTACAACAAATATTTGTTAAAAATTTACATTGAAAAATGACTTTTGGCCCTTTGAACTCCTCTCAGCCATTATAGTAAATTCTTCCATTGTCTGAATCGTCCTCTCCTTGATGAGAACATTAACCAACTGCATTGCAATGTCAGATGCTAAAAGCAAGCATGAAATGCATCTGTTCCACAAGATCTAGTAGAGAAGAATGCTTAACAAAACCAAACAAACAGTTAAGTAAGGTGCCACTGAAAGCATTGCCTATAATATATCAGAAAAGCAATTTTTAAGTGGCCGGAATTCAAGAGTAGAAATAACCAATGTAATGTTATGGCCATTCTTTGATGTGAATACACATATCTAAACAAATGGAAAAAAGAAAGAGATCAACTAATCCCTGTACATTCTTACTCAGAATTTGAATTTAGTTTTATTTTTCATTTTTGAGAGATGATGTTAATTCTTGAATGTCATGGTATAAAGAAGAGAGCAAGATGCAAATTTCACATTAAATTGTTATGTGATTTTCTGTTTTTATAAATTGGCTCAGGTCCTTATAAGTAGAAGTTCAAAGAAGACAGAAACACATTTTAACCACATATAACAATTCACACATTACTAAAGGCTATGTGCTAATTTAATGTATGTATGTCATGTTTTAGGATCAAGTCAGTGGAATTATTATTTACTATGATGACAAGCTTTATTTTTCATCTGGTGTGTGTGTGTGTGTACATGTATATGGGTAAGCATGCATATGTGTACTCATGACGGTGGAGGCCAGAGGTCAGCTTTGGGTGCTGTTCCTTGAAGCTGTCTGTCTTGCTTTTTGATACAGTGGTTTGGGTTTCTCAACAGGTTCTTCAGTGGAGCTGTCTGGCTGGGAAGACTGGCTAGAGAACCGCAGGAATCCTCGTGTCTCCACCTCCTAAGAATTAGTATTACAAGCAGATGACATCAGATCCAACTTTTTACAGGGATGCTAGAGATTAAAGTCATGCTTGCATGTTAGAGTCTTTTCTGATTGAACCTTCTCCTCAGCCCCTAGACTTCTCCCTTATTTCTTTCTAAAATATGTGCTAACTTGTAAACTACTGTTAGCTTACTTACTGTGTTGTAGCACTAGAACTTATTCTACACATAGCATTGTATTTTGATATCCATTGTCCAACTTCTATTCCTACCCTCTCACTCTTCTACCTAACTTCTTGTGATTACTAGTCTACTCTCTCTAGAAATCACCGTTAAAAAAGTTCCTGCATGTGAGAACATGTGGTATGTGACCTTTTGTACTTAGCTTACTTCAGTTAACATGATATACACATATGTCCATATTGATGCAAATAAAAGGATTGCATTTTATTTCCACATTGAAATATATTTTGTGTGACATACCACACTGTCCTTATCTGTTCCTCTGTGTTTGAACATATTGTGTATTGTTGACTCTTCTTGTTTCTGTAACTAGATATATGGCAAAAGCTACTGTGGTGGTTTGAATAAGAACAGTTCCCTAGGCTCTCAGAGTTGAATGTTTGGTTCCCAGTTGGTGAACTCTTTAGGAAGAACCAGGAGATATGACCTTGATGGAGGAGGAATGTCACTGGCAATGAATTATGAGGATTCAAAGGCATATTCCAGGCCTGACTTTGATCTTTCTGCTGTGTGCTTGTGGATCCAATGTAAGCTCTCTGGTACTCCAGCACCATGCCTAGCTGCTTCCTGGCATGTGTCCTACTATGTAAATGAACCCACTCTAGGCAACTAACTATATGCAAGCCCCAATTAAATGCTTCCTTTTATAAGTCACCTTGGTTTTGAATGACAACTAAAAGAGCAACTTACAGGATTTATTTTGGCTCACAGTTTGAGTGTATAGCTCATCATGGTAAAGAAGGTATGGTGGATGGAGTTGAGGCAGTTGGTCACAGAGTGTACAGTCAACCTGAGAGTGGTTAATGTTGGTGCTTGCTTGTTTTTCCCTTTATTTCAGCCTCAGACCCCAACGCATGGATTGACATCATCCACAGCTAAGGTGTGTTTGTCCACCTTAACTAAGCTAACCAAAACTCCCTCACAGACTCGCTCAGAGAGCTCTCTGCTAAATAATTCCTGATCTTGTCAAACTGGCAACATTAATCACCACACCTTGATTAACAGTATAGACCTCAGCTAATGAAAATGTTTATCCACCCAATAGATGACTGTCAGCATCCACTTCTGTATTTGCCAGGCATTGGCATAGCCTCACAAGAGAGAGCTATGTCAGGGTCCTGTCAGCAAAATCTTTCTGGCATATGCAATACTGTCTGGGTTTGGTGGTTGTATATGGGATGGATTCCCGGGTGGGGCAGTTTCTGGATGGTCTTTCCTTCCATCTCAGCTCTGAACTTTGTCTCTGTAACTCCTTCCACTGGTATTTTGCTCCCCTTTCTAAGAAGGAATAAAATATTCACACTTTGGTCTTTTTTCTTCTTGCATTTCATGTGTTTTACAAATTGTATCTTGGATATTCTAAGTTTCTGGGCTAATATCTGCTTATCAGTGAGTGCATATCATGTGTGTTCTTTTGTTATTGGGTTACCTCATTCAGGATGATATCCTCCATATACATCCATTTGCCTAGGAATTTCATAAATTCATTGTTTTTAATAGCTGAGTAGTACTCCATTGTGTAAATGTACAACATTTTCTGTATCCATCCCTCTGTTGAGGGGCATCTGGGTTCTTTCCAGCTTCTGGCTATTAAAAAATAAGGCTGCTATGAACATAGTGGAACATGTGTCTTTATTATAAGTTGGACCATCTTCTGGGTGAGGAAGGAGAGGAATTACTGGATCTTCCAGTAATACTATGTCTAATTTTCTGAGGAACAGCCAGACTGATTTCCAGAGTGGTTGTACCAGCTTGCAATCCCACCAACAATGGAGGAGTGTCCCTCTTTCTCCACATCCTCGCCAGCATCTGCTGTCACCTGAATTTTTTATCTTAGCCATTCTGACAGGTGTGAGGTAGAATCTCAGTGTTGTTTTGATTTGCATTTCCCTGATGATTAATGATGTTGAATATTTTTTCAGGTGCTTCTCAGCCCTTTGGTATTCCTCTGTTGAGAATTCTTTGTTTAGCACTGTACCCCATTTTTTAATACAGTTATTTGGTTTTTCTGGAGTCCAGCTTCTTGAGTTCTTCGTATATATTGGATATTAATCCCCTATCAGATTTAGGATTGGTAAAGATCCTTTCCCAATCTGTTGGTGGCCTTGTGTCTACAGGGCCCCTAATGAAGGAGCTAGAGAAAGTACCCAAGGAGTTAAAGGGTTCTGCAACCCTATAGGAGGAACAACAATATGAACTAAGTAGTAGCCCCCAGAGCTGTGTCTCTAGTTGCATATGTAGCAAAGGATGGCCTATTTGGCCATCAATGGGAGGAGAGGCCCTTGGTCTTGCAAAGATCATATGCTCCAGTACAGGGGAATGCCAGGGCCAGGAAGCAGGAGTGGGTGGGTTGGGGAGCAGGGTGGGGAGAGGGTATAGGGGGCTTTGGGGATAGCATTTGAAATGTAAATGAAGAAAATATCTAATAAAATGGAAATGTTTATCATACAGGTCTTCACTTGCATAGTTAGATTTATCCAAAGACATTTTATGTTATTTGGGGCTATTGTGAAAGGTGTTGTTTCCCTGATCTTATTCTCATTTTTGTCATTTATATATAGGAGGGCTACTGAATTTGACTTAATTTTATATCTAGCCACTTTGCTGAAAGTTTCTATCAGTAGGAATCCCTAGCAGGATTTAGGGTAGTTTATGTATACTGTCATGTCATCTGGAAATAATGATACTTGGAGTTCTTCTCTTCTAGTTTGTACCCACTTGATCTCCTTCATTTGTCTTATTGCTCTAGCTATGACTTCACATACCAAATTGAAAAGGTATGTCTTGTTCCTAATTTTAGTGAAATTTCTTTGACTGTCTCTCAATGTAATTTGACACTTGCTATTGGTTTGCTGTGTAATTGCCTTTTTTATGCTTAGATATGTGCCTTGTATCCTTCTGAACTTTTATTATGAAGGGGGTTGGATTCTGACAGAGGTTTTTTTTTTTTTGGTGTCTAATGAGATGATCATGTAATTTCTTTTGATATGTTTATATTCTTTCAATATATTTATATGGTGGATTGCATGTATTGATCTTTGTACACTGAACCATCCTTTTTTTTTTTTTTTTTTTTTTTTTTTTTGGTTTTTTCGAGACAGGGTTTCTCTTTATAGCTCTGGCTGTCCTGGAGCTCACTTTGTAGACCAGGCTGGCCTCGAACTCAGAAATCCGACTGTCTCTGCCTCCCGAGTGCTGGGATTAAAGGCGTGCTCCACCACGCCCGGCTTACTGAACCATCCTTGAATCTCTGGGATGAAGCCTATTTGATCATAGTGGATGATGTTTTTGGTGTGTTTTTTAATTCAATTTGCAAGTATTTTATTTGGTGTTTTTGTATCTATGTTCCTAATAAGGTAAACTTGTCTGAAATTCTCTTTCCTTGCTGGGTATTTATATGGCTTGGGTATCCAGGTAACTGTGGCTTCATAAAAGGAATTGGGCAATGTTTCTTCGGTTTCTATTTTATGGAATAATTTGAGAAGTATGGCATAAACTCTTCTTTGAAAGTCTGGTAGGAATACTATTTTTTCATTAGGAATCTTTTAATGACTGCTTCTGTTTCGCTAGGGGCTTAAATTGTTTATCTCATCTTGATTTAACATTGAAAAGTAGTGTCTATCAAGAAAATTATCCATTTTCTTGTGTTTTAGCTATGTTGGACTATTCATGGATGTCTGTGATATGATTGCTGGGCTATAGTGGATCCTGAGAATTCTGTCTTATTATTGATTTTTTCCCCCTATATCCTGGTGTCTAGGCTGAGATTGAGAAGATGTCTGGTTTTGTCTTTGTAGGATGGGCTTTGGTTTCTGTTTTCTTTCTTTTTAGTAGGGTTCGATTGCTGGGTGTTACCTGGTAGAAAATTTTGGATCTGAGAAAATTTTGGATTTGAGAAAATTTTGGATCTGAGAGTTGTGGGCACTGGAGGTACCAGGCGAAATGTGTATTGGAAGCTGACTCTTAGGGATGGGGATAGGCTAGGGGTCTAAGGCGGTTCACAGGAAGGAGGAAAGCAGAGTGTTCCACTAAGATCTGTTCATTAAACTCCTTGTATTGGAGGCAGAGAATGAAGACAGGTTACTCCAGAAGGTCTGCTGTAGAGCTGGGGATGAGACTGGGGGATTGGATCTAGAAGAATGGAGGGAGAGGTGAAGACCTGCAGAAAGACTGCTTACTTTCCTGAGAGGAATGACCTGTTGGTTCATAGAGAGTGCCTGCTGGAGTTGGAGGATGGGATAAAATGACTAGAGAGGAGGAAGGTAAGGAGGGGAAGATGTGTGGGATCCAGGGGAGATGTGTGGGTGGCAGCGGAAGGGAAGGCTGCAGCAAGTGCCCTTTTGCAGTGCTAGGGATGAGAATGGGGGAACAAAGGGAGAGGTGAAGATTGCTGTCAGCCTGCCTGATCCCTTTCTTCCCCTTTCTGAACAGTACATGTTGGATATCTTTCAATGACCTTATACTGAAACGTAGCTTCCTTGCTTCCCCGTGCCCTCTTTCCTAACAGTATACCTTAGGTACCTTTCAATAACTTTATATTGAAATGTTGTCTTTCCCTAGTGGATGCCTCTATTCTATCGTGTCATGATTAGTCTAATTAATTCTTTATTTATGTCTTTGGAATTGATTACAGTTTTCTGGCAGGAATGACAGATACAATCACTATTGCATATTTTCAATTATGTAAAACTTGGTGACTATGTCAGTCAGAATAAATCAAGTTTTGCTTTGTTAAAAGGTTATGATTAAATGCATTATTTTCTTACTCATGTAAAGCTTTTAGCAGATTCAGGTGAATCATCAGAAGAGTTTTCCCGATATGTTGGTTCTCAATTATGGGACACTTTGATCTTACATCTTACCTATATCAGCAAATATTTTTATCATCACCGCAAACTGGAAATCCAGGTAGTGTCAATCATAGTGTCCTGGAGAAGATAACCTTTGCTACTACATTATAGACCTAAGAAAAGCAAATAGTGACGTTTATCTTCACAAAATCAGGATCCGCCCTCGTTCTTTGGCCCCAGAAGTACAGAAAAGAAGTCGCAATTCTGCACAGAGCCTTATACAGTGATTATGGGAAATAGAAGCGTTCAAGATAACTCGGTTGTAAGCTTAAGAAAGCAGAGGAATGCCATTAATCAAATCCTAAGCTTCATCTGGGAATGATCAGTTAACTAAGACAGGACAAGGGCTTTCAGGGAGACTTGGAATGAGAAACAATACAAGCTCTTGACACTGGAAGAATGGCCCTGGCAGGCAGTGTGGACAGGGAATTTCCAACTAGAGGCACAAAGGAATGATAGTGTTGAAAAAGAAGTTGTAGTCTCAGTTTAGCAGATAAGGACTTGTCAGGAGTAAGTAAGAGACTATGATGTTTTGATGTCAGATCAAATGGTTGGAGAACAGGACTGGGAAATCCATAGCTGATGGCCACTAAAACTCTAGCCTCACAGTTGGCTTTGGAAAATAATATGAGATGATGTTCCAGGATCCGATCTATGGTCAGAGATGCAAAATCTATGTGACATAGGAAAACACCATTGCAGCCTTGCTACTGAGTTTATGAGAACATTCTACATTTTCTACTTCTAGAATCTAAATCTAGGATGATTTATTATAGAAACTAAATCTAGAATAATAATTATTTTTTAAAAAAGCAACCGTCTTTAAAAAGTCAAAATTATTATACAGCAGTTGCACACTTCATTATAGATTCGTTTGTGCTGTTCATCTGTTTGAGTATAATCAGTTGTTGTCCTAAATGTCCCCCTTTTCCTGGAGTCAGCCACTTCAGAAATATTGGTGCCCTGTTCCTCTCTTGCTCCTGTGATGGAGTCTAATCAGCTCCCACAATTCTACCTGGTAATACCTCTTCAATCCTCCATTAGTTTCTCTACATCACCATCATCAGCCTAGCTTAAGCTGGAATCCTATATCCTGGTTGTTAACATTTTGTGATTGGTCTAGGTTCAGCCACATGGGCTACCTCTAAATTATTACTCATATTACCCATACTGTAGGCTGGTAGTCAGAATGAATAATACATACACACCCAGGGCTTAAAATGCTTCAAGTGTTTTTCTATTGACTTTAGATCTGAGAAAAGAAATTACTATGTTAGTGATCTACAAGGATATTAACAGTTTGGTCATAATCTACCTTGGCTTTATAAACTCACAACACAACATACCTTGGTCATCCAAAACAGCCTGTCTCAGCTGTTTGTTCATCTGCCTCTCCCCTCCTGTCTCTGATTCTGCAAATTCCATTCCCCTCTTGTGAATGTTGTTCCCATCATTCCTCCTGTGAATGGTGTGAATGCATCCTTCCAATTTCTGCTAAGACTGGCCTTTAACCAATGGAGCTGTCTTAGTTTGTTTTCTGTAACTATAACAGAATTCAGGTAGCTGGGTAATTTACAAAGCATAGAAATTGCTTTTACATCTTCTTCTGGAGGTTGGGGAATCTGAGAGCATGATGTCAGAATCTGTGGGGATTTAAGTGAGGCTTTTGTTCTTACTACATCTCATGGCTGGAAGCAGACGAGCAAGGACGCCACCTGAGAAACAGGCAAGCTCACGAGTCTCCTCTCTTTTAAGCAGCCTACTCTGGTGTTTATTACTACAGTCCCTCACGAGTGAGTATTCACTAAGTAGAAAAATACAGAAATCTATTTTGAGGTTTCAAAAAAGACAAAACACAAAAACGTAAGGAAATGTATGCTGGGCTTAAGCTAGAAAGCAGGGAAGAGAAAGATTTGGAAAACAAAACAAAACACAACACAACACAACACAACAACACAACACACCAGTAGATTTGGTGAGCAAAAGATTAGAGAGGCCTTGAAGAGAGAAGCAATAGATGTAATAGCCAAACTTCATGAAATTGAGGAAAGAGAAGAATACTTCCAAGTATAAAGATTTTTTTTTTCAAGAGAGTTCAATCAGTATCACACTTAATTGTAGAGGAAACAAGCTATGGCATGATAAGAGAAAATAATTAGAAATCAACAATGAAAAGTATTAACTAAGGGAAGATAATGTACAGACAAGCCTAAATGCTGAACTTGACATGGACAGCAGCAAAGTAGCACAGGTTAGGGAAGGCTCAAGAGGAAATATCAATCCCCTAATAGGTGGGAAGGCTCATACAGTGTTACATGTGAGAAAAGCCCTGTAACCTAACTGTTGTGGCATAGTTCCAGAAGCCATTGACTTTGGTGAGGATCCTTGGAAGGAAAAGAAGTGTGTACCGAGAGGACAGGTGGCAATGTATAGCTAAAGGTCTAACTGTGAAGGTTTATGACTATCTGTCCAGCCCTGAGACCTTTAGTGATAACCTCAAGGCTCTTTGCAATTTAATTTCCCATTCTGTGAGATCATCATCTGGGAAGGTTGGCACTAAGTCAATGTTGACCCAGTCATGTATACTTATATATGTCAATTTCAAATGCATCATCAAATTTAATGTCCACATTGAATCTCTGAGACAGATTCTTTTTTTTTAAATTTGGTGTCTTAGTATATCAGTAAGAGAGGGGGAAAGAAGCAAATGGTATTCTAAAGATGAAAATTATATCTCTGGCTAGTCAGTTGGCACTAAGGCTGAGAGAGGATGCCAGCATTGGTGGCTGGTAGACAAATAGGAGGTCCCAGTGTGCTCTGGGGTACAACTGCCAGAACTTTATATAGGGTGGACTGGGATGGAATGCCTGTTCCATGGGTGTCATATCTCAAGATTTTTCAGAGGTTGTACACATTGTGTGGAAAAGAGAATCTTATGGCTTTTACCCGGTGACATTGATGAAGTAGAGAAAGAAATTTCAGAGGACCAGACTAGGAACTAAAAGGAAAACGTGGAAACCAAGAAGGAGCCTTTCTGCAACACACTGAGACTTTTGAACGACAGCAGTGCAGTCAGAAAAGAACCAGAGATATTTGTGAGTTTCAGGGAGTCTGCTGTACTAGACTCAGGATTTTGCCTGAGGAGGAACGGGACCCCCTGAGACTTAAAATCCAGACAGCCATGTTGATGGACCTGAGAATCTTGAAATTCCAGATTTTCCTTGTTAGAAGCAGTTCCCCTCCCTCTTGTCTTCCTTCTCCCCTAACAGTAGAAGCTGCAGGAGGTACCTATTTACAGAGTATGCCAAGTCTTCATCTCTTTCCTTATCAGTTCTCACCTTGAATTAAAAAAGAAATTTGAGCAGAGGTGCCTTATGTACTTGGTAGGTAATGCTGCTCTCAGGAGCCATGGGCTTTTAAGAGGAAATCTTCTGTGCCAGGCCTGGGACACTTCCTTGTAAGTTACTGCTTAAGGTGGCCATAGAGGCTTAACAATACAGGTCATTGCCTTGCTCTCGGCCGCTCACCAGAACTAGGTGGTAACGACCCTATGGCTGAAGACACTACACACTTTAATTGTAGGATACGGAGGTGTGAAACTACAGTTGGCCTCTTGCTGGTAATTTTCATAAGGCCAGAGCATGCTATGTAGGCTGCTATAGAAGGAAAGTTATCAACAGTCTTACCCAGTAGTGGGATCTGCCTACTATAGTACTGACCTGATAGTCAAGATCAGGTGTCTGTGGAGATAGTATATATGTATTGTATGTGATATATTATATATATGTATGTATAATATATAATATATATGCCTATGTGATATGCATATATATGTGCATTTCTATGTTATATATATGTATATATATACATATATATATATATATATATATATATATATATATATATATATTCAAACCTCAGTGTCTTTACCTGTTAAAGGAAGTAATAATACCACATGAAACTGCTAAGAATGTTTACATACAAGTCAAATTTTGTCCTTAGGACCTACGATTTTGGAATCATAGTTATTTACAATTCCTTTCTATATGGTTTCTAATAGAATAATTTTAATGATTAAAGGGAGGTGCTATATATAAAGGACTAACCAGTATTTGAAAAAAATCATAGCTACCCAATATATAACAGAGATGAGAAATCTGATTATCAGATTATCATAATGGAAAGTTGCATAGATGACATCACTCTCCAAAAATGGTCAGCTAATGAAATGTGTGACAAGAATGAGGACAGCAAAAGCAGTTTAATTTTTGTCAAGTTTTATGGGCCTGACTTGGTACTAGGCAGCATTATACATTTAGAGGCAATGAAGTTCTGGCCCAAGTGGAGCTTGCCATTTAAGGTAGGAGATGAATCATCCGCACAGGGGAGATTGCTCATAAAGCTCTCAAAACTGATTGCTTCCATAGTGCTCACACAACCTTTGAGAACAGATACTTGTAATTACTTCATTTTAAATATAAATTCACTTGACAAAAGACTAATTAACTCGATACCAACAGTGGTAGTACAAGGTGAAGAATCACGAAGGGTTAAACAGGAGAGAGCCCGTAGTTTAAAATGAGAGGAGTATGAGTTTACCTCAGAGTTGACTGCTGTTACCCATCATTGTGAAGTCACCACAGCACAGAAGGGCACAGGGCAGTGCACAGCTTCCTTTGAGCCTTTGGTTAAAACATCTTCCTCAGCAATCAATGCATATGGACACATATCTGTGTATATTTTGTTTTATTTATTTGCATGCAAGTGTGTGTGTGTGTGTGTGCTTATGTTTGTGCATGTTCACTTGTGAGTGCACGTTTTTCTTTTTCTTACGGTTATTTTATTTATTGACATCTCAAATGTTATCTCCCTTCTCAATTTCCCCTCCATAACCCCCCATCCCTTCCCCCTTCCCCTGCTTCATGAGGGTGCTCCCCCACCTTCCCACCTACTCCCTACCCTGGGTCATCCAGCCTCCACAGAGCCAAGGGGCTCACCTTCCAGTGATGCCCCATAAGGCAATTCTCTGCTATATATTCAGCTGGAGCCATGGGTCCCCCCATGTGTACTCTTTGATTGGTGGTTTATTCCCTGAGAGCTTTGGGGATGGTCTAGTTGGTTGATATTGTTCTTCCTATGGGGTTGCAAACCCCTTCAGCTCCTTCAGTCCTTCTCTGAACTTCTCCATTGTGGTCCCCGGGCTCAGTACAATGTTTGGCTTCGTGCATCCACCTCTGTGCATCTGTATTGGTTAGGCTCTTGGCAGAGCCTCTCAGGGCACAGGGATACTAGGCTCCTGTCAGCAAGTGCTTCTTGGCATCAGCACTAGTATCTGGGTTTGGTGTCTGCAGATTGGATGGATCCCTAGTTGGGACAGTCTCTGGATGGCCTTTCCTTCAGTCTCTACTCTACTCTTTGTCCCTGCACTTCCTTTTGACAAGAGGAATTCTGAATTGATATTTTTGAGGTGGGTGGGTGGCCCCATCCCTCAACTGGGGCATGCCTAACCTCTGGATATGGTCTCTACAGGTTCTCTCTCCCCCTTGTTGGATATTCCAGCTAATGTCCTCCCTGTTGGGTCCTTGGAACCTCTTGGGTCCCTGGCATCTGGGACTTTGTAGTGGCTACTCCCAGTTCCCCCTTCCCTCTTCTCTCCTTCTTTCAAATTCCTGACTCTCTGTACTTCTCCCCCATCTCCTCCCATAGGTGAAGCACACAGCCCCCTTTCCCTCCCTCTTCTAGAATGAATGTTTTTCAATCCATATGTGACGGGGTGTATGTGGAGGTCGGAAGCTAAAGTCAAGTGTCTTCCTTGCTTGCTTTTTGACTTACAGATTGAGTGAGAGTCTCTAGCTGAACTTAGAGCTCATCAATTTGGTAAGTCTAGCTAGCCAACTTGCTTCCAGGATCCCCTTCTCTGCCTCCTGAGGGCTGACATTACGTACTTGATTGCCATTTTTACCCGGTATTTCTGTGGGTTCTGGGAATTGAACTCCTGTCCTCACTGAGATATCTCCCAGTCTCCATTATATGTAAACCTTTTTTTTTAATTTATTTTTTTATTAGGTATTTTCCTCGTTTACATTTTCAATGCTATCCCAAAAGTCCCCCATACCCACCCCCCAATCCCCTACCCACCCACTCCCCCTTTTTGGCCCTGGGGTTCCCCTGCACTGGGGCACATAAAGTCTGCAAGTCCAATGGGCCTCTCTTTGCAGTGATGGCTTACTAGGCCATCTTTTGATACATATGCAGCTAGAGACAAGAGCTCCGGGGTACTGGTCAGTTCACACTGTCGTTCCACCTATAGGGTTGCAGTTCCCTTCAGCTCCCTGGGTAACTTCTCTAGCTCCTCCATTGGGGGCCGTGTGATCCATCCAATAGCTGACTGTGATCATCCACCTCTGTGTTTGCTAGGCCCCGGCACAGTCTCACAAGAGACAGCTACATTTGGGTCCTTCCAGCAAAATCTTGCTAGTGTATGCAATGGTGTCAGCGTTTGGAAGCTGATTATGGGATGGATCCCTGCATATGGCAATCATTAGATGGTCCATCCCTTTGTCACAGCTCCAAATTTTGTCTCTGTAACTCCTTCCATGGGTGTTTTGTTCCCATTTCTACGAAGAGGCAAAGTGTCTACACTTTGGTCTTCGTTCTTCTTGAATTTCATGCGTTTAGCAAATTGTATCTTCTATCTTCGGTATCCTAAGTTTCTGGGCTAATATCCACTTATCAGTGAGTACATATTGTGTGAGTTCCTTTTTGATTGGGTTACCTCACTCAGGATGATGCCCTCCAGGTCCATCCATTTGCCTAGGAATTTCATAAATTCATTTTTTTAATAGCTGAGTAGTACTCCACTGTGTAAATGTACCACATTTTCTGTATCCATTCCTCTGTTGAGGGACATCTGGGTTCTTTCCAGCTTCTGGCTATTATAAATAAGGCTGCTATGAACATAGTGGAGCATGTGTCCTTCTTACCGGTTGGGACATCTTCTGGATATATGCCCAGGAGAGGTATTGCTGGATCCTCCGGTAGTACTATGTCCAATTTTCTGAGGAACCGCCAGACTGATTTCCAGAGTGGTTGTAGCAGCTTGCAATCCCACCAACAATGGAGGAGTGTTCCTCTTTCTCCACATCCTCGCCAGCATCTGCTGTCACCTGAATTTTTGATCTTAGCCATTCTGACTGGAGTGAAGTGGAATCTCAGGGTTGTTTTGATTTGCATTTCCCTGATGATTAAGGATGTTGAACATTTTTTCAGGTGCTTCTCAGCCATTCGGTATTCCTTAGGTGAGAATTCTTTGTTCAGCTCTGAGCTCCATTTTTTAATGGGGTTATTTGATTTTCTGGAGTCCACCTTCTTGAGTTCTTTTATATGTAAACCTTAATGAATATAAAACATTTTGATTGGGCAATATTAAACTCATGGCTAACAGCATTGTTCCTGGTGTTTGAGTGATACTGAATAGAAACATTTTCTTTGTAAAGCTCAGCAAGATTTCTTGTGCTTATGTCTCTGTCTTTCTATTCCTGCACAAACATCATGACCAAGAAGCAAGTTGGGGAGGAAAGGGTTTATTCAGCTTATACTTCCATACTGCTGATCATCACCAAAGGAAGTCAGGACAGGAACTCAAGCAGGGCAAGAAGCAGGAGCTGATGCAGAGGCCATGGAGGGATGTTACTTACTGACTTGCTTCCCCTGACTTGCTCAGCTTGCTTTCTTACAGAACCCAAGACTACCAGCCAAGGGATGGCACCACCCACAATGTGCCCTCCCACTCTTGATCACTAATTGAGAAAATGCCTTACAGCTGGATCTCATGGAGGCATTTCCTCAAGGGAGGTTCCTTTCTCTGTGATAACTCCAGCCTGTGTTAAGTTGTCACACAAAACCAGCCAGTTCAGTCTCAATAGCAGGTCAACACTATACGTGGGGGTCAATTTAAACAGCAAAACCATGAATAAAAGTAGAGGAATGTAAAACACATCATATCGAGTAGGCAGTGAAATTAGACTTGTTTGCATCAGGTAACGCTGTTGTTCTATTCGGTGGAGAACATACTATTTTGTACATTTCTTTGCATGACCTCAAAAGTTTAACAGATATTGATTTGGCGAGTGTGGTAGTGGGTGGTGATAGTGATGGTGGTAGTGGTGGTCCTGATAAATTTTAACACATACAAAATCCATGAATAATGAAGATAGACTGTGTGTTGTAAATCCAGAGGGGTTCATTGAGGAAACGGATTTGCAGCCAGTTGGAGCTTAGCAATGAAGATGGTAACAATGGATGAGATGAGTTCTGTCCTCATGGGCTCCTGTTCACAGTCTCCAAGTTCTGACCACAAATCCCCTCTTTACTCTAGTATCTATACTGTCCTTAAACTGGGTCCGTGAACTTCATATCTTATTTCAGGAACAGTTTTATAATAAAGCAGAAAAGACATCTAATATACTCAATAAATAAATATTACTCAACCTTTCTCCATATCTAAGATAAACTTCTGTCTGAGAATTAAAGAAATCTAAGATTTTATTTTTGGAAAAAGTTACTAAGTTAAGACTTTGACCCATTGTAGGGGTTTGAATAGGTTTGGCACCCCCAGACTCATGTCTTTGAATGCTTGCCCTGTAGGGAATGGCAGAATTATGAGGTGTGGCCTTGGTGTAGAAGATGTGACCTGCTTGGAGAAAGTGTGTCACTGGAGGGGCTGGCTTCCAGGCTATATATGCTCAAGCTATGACCCATGAGACAATCTCCTCCTGCCTGCAAATCAAGATGTAGAACTCTCAGCTCCTTTTTCATCACCATGTCTCTCTAGATGCTGCCATGCTTCCCACCATGATGATAACTGATTGAATCTCTGAAACTGTAAGCTAGTCCCAATTAAATGCTTTCATTATAAGAGTTGCCTTGGTTATGGAGTCTCTTCACAGCAATGAAATCCTAACCAAGATGCCCATCCAATAGTAATCTTCAAACAGGACAGATTAAGACTATTATTTTGCTTCTATGTACCCACATTTGTCAGAGCAGAGATAAAAGATTGAGGTGGTTAACGAGAGCCTTTTAAGTCTCTCGCTACTCCCTAAATTAACGTATGCTATCTTGGATTGTCTTTGTTAAGTGGGAAAAAATGAGTTACCCTCCCCTTACTCTGTACTTTAAACATTACATCTCAGAAGTGCTAAAAATAACATGTAGGTATTAGTCTAAGATTATTTTTTCAAGATTTGGCTCAACACCAAACTAAAACTCCCATGTGCTCCAGTAAACCTAGTGTTTCTCATACATTGCTATTTTTGATCCCCGTTGCTATGACAATGGACTTTACATCAGCAGAAAGGGGATGAGGTATTGAGTGATTTATACCCACTGTTTGATATTTTAAGCCACTCACCACTGCTCTTTTCCTTTTCTGTAGAAAGAGTATATGAATATTTTTTCTTGTAGAGTTTTAGGATCTTTAGATAAAGGGGTTCAAAAAAATCCAGCCATCTAAAACCACAACCATTGTCTCTCTTACAAGATGAGTGGCTAGAAGCTGCAGTGGTCCCAGTGAACAAACATAGAAGTCACAGTCACTGGCTTCCTCTATTCAGAATTGTTCAATGGAAATGAAAGATCCGTGAATCATTATTTCTAGAATGCCAAGTTTGGGGGGGACATTTAGAATTATTATTAAAATAAACCAGCTCAAGAATGACTAAGAATGACTAATTTCCCTTTGAAGGCTAATTTCTTCCTTGATAAGTCCAAGACTACAGAATCCTCACTAAATAGGAAGGTTTCTTTCCTTCCTATTGTGTTATAGAGGGGAAGCTGGTAACTCTGTGGCCTGTAGTCTGTGGTCATTGCTATTGATTATACCTAAAGGAAATACTTCATTGATCAAAAGTCAGTTTGGAAAGGGTCAGTGGTACCTACGGCTCTGATTTAGTTACTTGGACTAATCTCTTCTCATTTCCCCAAGCATACAGGTCAGGAGTCCCCATCCATCCACAATTAATATATTGACAGTCTGAACATTTGTCTCAGAGCTCAGGCCTTTGAGATGCCCAGTTGATAGTAAATATTGTAACCTTAAAAGAATATTTATGCTGATCTTATGAACAGTGAACAGAGGGCCATATAAACTAACATAGTTGATGGTAACTCGAAAATTCATTGTCTTCCAAACTGCTAGAAAGTGTTTAAATCCACTGGAAATTAGTAACAAGTTTAGTATTTTATGGAAACCATCCACTTTCTTAGTTCCTTCCAGTTGGGGTCAGGGCATAAGCCATTTTTACAACTCTACGAATTTTTTTTTTCAGAGAAAGAATGATCCAGACTGGCTGTAATTATTGTGCTAGAATGAACCAATCTTTTCCTGCTTTGTTTCTCTGCTTCCTCTACTCTCATGTGGTCCCTCTCTGTTTTTCCCATTTCAAATGGAGAAAATGCTAATGTAGATAAAAAAAAATCCTTCCCTTCTCCCAACCTCATGCCACCTGGAAACCTGCAAGCTGAGTTTCAGCTCTGACCCTACGGACACTGTTGGTTAGCCACCCCCTCTGCTATAGGTACCACCCTTCCTCAAAGAAGCTTCTCTTTCCAGCTAATAGAGCTACCATCGAAAACTTCAACTGGACACAACACAGAGATGAGTGGAGGCTGAGGAGCCGAGCCCCAGTGAAGACATCTGTGCTACAGTACCTTTGTCTGTGGAACATCATGGAAGAGGGGGCAAAAGAGATTCTAAGAGCCAGACTATCAGGAACTCTGCTGTGAAACAAGTCTCGTTAAGAGATGGTTGCATGCACAAGACTGAAACAACGGGGCAGGATCAATAGATGTGTTAATATGATAGGAGGGAAATTTCATGGGGTCTCACCCATATGCAAAGTACTATAGGATACTAGTAGATGCTGGGAGAGAATTAGCGGTTATCCACACAAAGTCGTCAGCCTCGAAACCATATCCATACGAACAATAGAAACAGATTCATCAAATTGTATTTAAACATTTCTGCCTACATACACAAATGTAACAGTTCTAATTAAAGAAAAAGAGGCTATCAATTTGAGACCCAGAGGGCATGGCGAAGGTTGTAAGGATGGTACCTGGGGCAGGGCTTGATAGAGGGAAAGGAAAAGTGTTGTAATTTTATTTAATTGAAGTGTATGAAAATTGAACTTCAAAAAAAAAAGATCTGAAAAAATAAGAATTCTTTTCAGTCATCAGGCTTCAAGGAATATATATGCATACATGTCTCAGCTTCTCCATACATATTCTTCATCTAATGCTGGGCAGACTTGGTATTCAGGGTTCTTCTCTTTATAAAACAAACTGTGTTAGCTCTGAATACTCAATTCCTACTTCTCAGAGAACATTAATAATTGTGTGATGAAAATTTGGTAGTTGCAGTGTGCTGGTGAATAAGTGCTCAGTGAAAGGCAAAATGGAGAACCCCCTGGGTTTGAAAGAGTGAGTTTCTTTGGCTACAATCCAAATGTGTGCTTTCAAAGCACTTTAAGAATCCTGCTGAATCGCTTGCTCTCTCTTTTGGTCCAATACAACTTGCTCCTCCTATGGGAAGGCTGCTGTTACCAGAAGAGTTTAAATAAAATGTGTGGTACAAGTCAGCACAGGCCGAATGCCTCTGAATGCCGCTGAGTTCTTTTAGTTCTTGTGGTGGCGAGTGGGTGGAATGCATATGCAGGTTGTTTTTTTTTTTTTTCCCCAATATGAGGAATTCTAAGTACTTAGAATATCTGGGTGGAAGGAGACTCAAGGTAGTCACATACCTCCTCGTTCTGGAACTCTTCTTTCTCATTACCCCTTCTCAACGTCCTCCCTTCTCATGTGAACTCTCTTGAATGCTTGCCAGAAATAGAACACGGAATGGGGACAGTTTTCCCTCCCTGCTCTCCATCTACAAACATAATTCAATAAATGTAATTATTTTTCTTATGATAGCATGTTTATCTGGAGGCTGTGAGGGGGGATAGTATAGTACACATAGTGAAATATGAAGTCCTTGGTTACATGTTGAATTCATATCATCTAATTGTTACACTGATGGTTTTATTGTGAAAGCAGTGTCTTAAGTCCTCATGTGAGAGACAGAATGACATCTCCTGCAAATGATGTGTTTCTTAAGGAAACAAAACTGATGACGAGAAAAGCTTAATATAGGAGCCCCATGCTCGAGTTGCTATAGGCAGAATCCTGTGGTATTGATGTCTTCCTTGTATTAAAACACAAAATCCTTTGAGAAGAGCTCAGTGATTTGTTCCCTTTCAAAATTTAAAAAATTCTGGTGAAAGGACATTTGGTCTCTAAGGATCAAGTCATGTTTTTATTCTGAAATGCAACCTTCTGTTCTCTTACGTAATCAATTTTCCTAAAAAAAGATTTCTAGTATTTTTCTTTCCTCTCTCTTCTTCTTCTTCAGACTTACAAATTCTAGACCTGTGAATCCATTAATTGACAAATCTACAATGCTCCTGAGTAACTTCTCTAGGATAGTCAGGCTGCCCAATGTGGACAGAGGACTCTATTGTACGTTATCTGTGAGGTTGAAGAGTTTACCTATTTCCTGGTGCCTCACATTGCTTATTGGCAAATAGAGAATATACGGAACCCATCTCACAGAGTAGCTCTGAAACTTTGGGACAACACTCTATAGATGTGGGTGTCCCTAGTGCTTACACTCACAACCATCCACTGGCTATGTAGTTTATGCTTGCATATCATTCAAATGGCCTTACTACTCTTCTGCCGAAACAGGACCCTTTCATGTGTTCCATATGTGAATGTCATCAGCCAGAAGAAAGGGAGTCAGATTTTATTCCTTCTCATCCATCCACTCTCTGCTCAATTTATTATCAAATCCTACTAATTTATATTTTAAGGGTTCTGAGACCCATCTCATTTGTCTACTTTGAGATACATTCTCGCTTATTTTGACTACGTGGAGAGACTTCTGGGCGATCCTTTCCTTGAGTCCACTCTTACCTCCTTTCTCCTGACCACTGACATATAGTGGTTTGAAAGAAATCTGGTCATACCCACTTCAGCTTTCATTGTTTCTTAGATACTAAAAGCATTTATGAGACTCCTACCCACCATGTAGGGCACCTCTCACCATGTTTTCTTTGCTCTCTGACCTCTAGCTAAAAGCTGTTCCTCCCCTTCCCTTCCGTCTTCCTCCTCCTCCTTTTCCTCTTTCTCTTTCTCCTCCTCTTCTTCCTTCTCCTTTTCCTCTTTTTCTTCCTCCTCTTCCTCCTCCACCTTTTTTCTTTTCCTTTTGTGGTTCTTACGTTTCTGACTGCAGCATCTCTTTACTTGTTTTCCCCTCAGCCAGAGTATTCTCTCTTCCCATGCCATGGCTGATTATTATTAATTTACAATGCTTACTTTACATGGCATTTATTATTAATTTACAATGCTTAGTTTACATGGCATTTCTTTGACCACACAAGTTTCTTCCAATTAGTTCCTATTTTCTTTTCATAAAATTCATTTAAAATGCAACTGTATCACCACTGAGCTCTGCAGCTAGGGAGCAAGATCCATGAAAGCCTCATGGTAAGTCCTGTTCACCTTTTTACCAGCAGAACGTTCGCCTTGAACATATTTGCCATTCATTAGATGCTTATTGCATGACATTCCTCACTTGAGAACTTAGAAATAGTTAAATGTATAGGAAGTCCTGTATTTTAAAAATATACATACCAGGTGTAAGGTATGCGGCTCAATGATAAAGTGCATAAACGAGGCACTGGATTTAATCCAACAACCCTCCACCCGACCCCACTTCAAACCTTTGCCAACAGTGAGTGTAGTTTTTAGATCCTATGTTCTAGACAGTTGACAGCAAACACTCACTAAATGCTACTTCTGAACTCAAGTTTGATTGGGCTTTATGGCTTGCATTTTAAATTTAATGTAATTTACCTTAGAGACAGTCTGATATTTTTCTCACCTATTGACTGAGCCTACCTTCTATATTTGTGCTACAACCATGAAAACTCTTGAATGTTCAATTATATTTTCATCTGAAATGATTTCAGTGCTATTAGGTGTGAAGCCACAGCTGCGTGCTGTGAGGGAAATACAGAGGTAAGAGGCAAAGAACCAACTCTTTTAGAACACTGATCTTCAAAAACACCTGGGTGAATTAATCTGTTTTAAAATTTGAAAGCAGCTTTCTAACTAGCAGAGGAGGTAAGAGAAGCCTTTGACTATGTGATTAGTTCCTTTTGTTGTTGACTTTACCAAAATCCCTTTAAGGGAGGATCAATTTCTTTGAATCACAGTTTCAATTTGTCTTCATGGAGAGACTTGGGAGAACAGCTCAGTTCACATTTGATAGGGACAGGAAGCAGAGAACAAATCAGGAAGCAGTTAGGAATAGTATGTGGCAAGGATCTGACCCAGTGACACACTTCCCTATACTTGTGGGACTTCCACAAATACCAATTATTTTATGAGAATGTGGTAGACTCTATACATGCAAGCCATAATATGCAATCTCATCTTGCCTTTTATTATAATAATTCAGGGAGCTTGATAATATTTGAGTTCTGTCTCAGTTTAGTTTGAGATGCCACAAGGCCGTGCTTGGTGCTGTACATAGTAACAAACATGTACGTAATTGGGGAAGGACCCATCTCAGTTAGTTAAGAGAGTGTCATGCCTTATCATCCTTTCAGGAAGGTAACTTTGGCTGGGAAATTGCTTACAGCAAGGGTTAGGGTTGGAGAGGAGTCTCCTGCTCAGGCATGTCATTAGTGCTAGGCACTTTCTTAGATGTCTACTGATAATGTCACAGAGAAATGTTCATAATCATTTTATAACACTGATCTTCAGAAACATCTGGGTGAATTAATCGATTTTCAAGTTAGCAACCAAAATGTGTTAGAACACGAACAGTAAAATTATAAAAATATGCTGAGGAGGAAAATGGGATTGGATTAACAATTCTTGGCTTTAAGTTAAATTTATTTAAAGCTATTCGAAGAACCTATGCAATAGGTGCAAGTGTGGGTTACCACATTTGTAGGGGGGAAGCCATATCAAAATAAATTTAATTATAAATCAAGCGTGGAATGTAGAGATAAAGAGATCTCAGGGCTCATCTTTTATTTTAAAGTGAAGGTTATAGAGAAACCACCTTAAGTTGGCTTGCTTCGGTCACACACTAACTATTTGGCGATCGATTCTTTAATACCAGCTAAATTGTAAAGGAAGTGGAAATAATGATGTTATAATAATGTTATAATAATGAGGTCTTCCTTTAGATAACTCACAAGTTTAATATTTGTTATACTTATTATCACTGTTTTTTGACAAATTAATCAAAGATCTCTAGAGCAGTGGTTTTCAACTGTGAGTTGTGACTCTTTTGTGAGTCACCTATCAGATATCCTGCAGATCAGATATTTATATTACAATTCATAACAGTAGCAAAATTATAGTTAGGAAGTAGCAACAAAATATATTTTATGGTTGGGAGGCACCACAGCATGAGGAACTGTATTAAGGAGCAGCAGCATTAGGAAGGTTAAGAGCCACTGCTCTAAAAGAACAGAACAAATATAATGAATATATACTGAGATGGGGTTTATTAGACTGGCTTATACAATATGGTCTTAGTAGTGCAACAACAGCAGTCTTCTCAGTGGAGTGGCTGAGAACATGTAACTGTCCAGTTCATGAGACTGGATGGCTCAGTCGCCCCAACTTGAAGGCATGGAGACTTCCTGGAGAGATGTTGGTCTTCAGTCCAGGTTGGAAGGCAGAAGTTAGGTTCTGACATTAGGGAAGAATGGCAGTGTAGTGGAATAGCAATCACAGTGGCAGATGTAACATAGACAGACTCTTTAGCAAGATGCACAGTTAATCAGTCTCAAAGCAAAACCTTTTACTCTAGTGTTTTGCCTGGACCACAGCAGGAAGATGCTGACCACATTTAATGTGGATCTTCTCACCTCAGATAATTCAATCAAGAAAAGACCTAAAGAGTGTGCCAAGAGACTGCCTGTTAGCTGATCCCATTTATCAGCAACATGACCACCAAAATTATCCATCACAGACTGTGTGCAAATTATTGTAACTGTGACATTAATCAATGAATCAAGTTGATTGCTTTTTATTTAGCACCTATATAAATCTTTATATATTAAAATTGAAATTATCATGAACCTTGATGTAACTATAAAAACTTATCATTTTAACGTCATTTATGTTTCTACCAAACAAACCTTGTTTCCCCTCATGTTTCTCCCTGCCAACTCAGATTTCATGAGCCTGAATAAGAAATGGTAAATCAATGTGACTCCATTTCAAGAACAGTTACTAACTGTCGTTTATGAGACGGTTGACAAAAAACTGGGGGTTTGCTATCAATATGCAACATTGTTTTCAACAGAAATCTTGAGAGGCTAGTTCCCAAAGGCGCCAGGAAAAAAAATCCACTTGCAAATAAAAATTCTCCCACCAAAATATGAGCAGATTATCATTATATTTTGTATCTGCTTGGTTAAACACAGAACTGAAGCTTATGATACCATTACAAATGAAAAGGAATCCTTCCAAGATCCACAGATTCAAATCATAACTGCTATGTTGTATGGACTAGCACTTTTGTTGACTCTGAAGCCCTGGTGCTTCATAAAAGCATTAGTGTTCAGTGTCTGTGTGTGGCCACATTTATGCAGAGATGATGAAGGGAGGCCTTTGGCTCTTGGCAGCTGCTTCTTTGTATGAGATCATTATTTTCCTCTGCCTTCACTGGGACAAGGTAGCCTCGATATTTCAAGGACCATCTTCATGCTGACCGCACAGCATCTGGTCTGCATGCTTATGTCTAAGATCCCTGAGTCTCATAGTGGTAATCATTTTTAGGTCCATTTCTCTGTGGATGGTCCACATGCTTTGTTTGTTGTGTTTTCCCAGATATTGTTTTTCTTTTATATCTAAGATTACCATATTTTTAGATATCTTTGCGTTGTCTTATATATGGATGTTCTAAACCAAGATACACTCCGATTTTTAGGTACATATTCTACAGGAGTTCAAGGCTTTTGAAGCCATCTTCTCTCTCTCTCTCTCTCTCTCTCTCTCTCTCTCTCTCTCTCTCTCTCTCTCTCTCTCTCTCACATACACACACACACACACACACACACACACACACACACTATACCTTATGTTACAATAATAGTCATTATGTGCGATGCTTTATAAGCTCTTTGTCTATATTTAGCAAATCATTACATTACAGAAGACAGTGTAGCAGTGGCCTAAACTCTCACTGGTTGAACTTATTCCTTGATTTTCTTTTAAAATTAATTTAGCCACAAGCATAGTCACACTTCTTACATGTCTTTGAGGTATTTTTTCACACCTTGGTTAATTTTCTGAGAATTCTGCTTAATGCCTATTTGTCAACTATAAAAAGTTTTTCTATTTACCAAAATGTATTTGTTTTAATTGTTCAAAAAGTTTATAATCATCAATTGTGTGGGTTGTTTTATCCTTTTCTTGGATTAGGCTGAGATTGCCCAGTTGTCTGGGACCAAGTCCTGCAATAGCTATTAACAGAACAGTCAATGATAGCAATATGAATATCTTATTGATACTATTATAAATTATTTTGAATGTGGTGGACTATTTTCCAGATGGTTGAAAGCAAAAAACCACTTATAAATTTTAACATCAGGAAGTTGGCATGTGAACCTAAGTTTTTAATTTAGGCATTTAATTGATTTTGTGTGAACTGATTTTAGAATATTTGATTTTTGGCATATTGACTAGATTCTCTATTAAATACATTATGTCATTTGGATTTTACCGGAATTCTTGTTAGCACAATAATTCTGAATAATTATTTTTGTGGGAGACGAGTGAATGTACTTCATATTCAGTTTTCTTGGCACAGATGACTTGAAATTCTGTGACTCATGTCATAAAGTGTATGCATTACCATTTTATCCTAAATGAGTATTATATGATCTCTTAGCTAAAGTGGCATTTGTCAGATTTTTTTTCTATTATTATTTTTTTTCTCTTTGCATTTCACTATAGTCTATATGGGAGTTTCTTTCAGAATGTGTAAGTGTTCTCTGTATTAAACTCTTACCAAGTGGTTTTAGGATCCACTGATGGTTCCTGCTTGGATCAATTATATGGCTGATAATGCAATGCAAAGGAAGTTTTCTAGTATTTGTAAACTTTATTTTTATTTTTTATGTGTATGGATGGCTTTGTACCACATGCATGCAATATTGCCAAAAACTCGAAGGCACTATCAGACTCTCCAGATCTGGTGTAACAGATGTTTGTGAGCCATCTTGAGTTGCTAGGAATTGAATTTCTTCCTGTGGAAGAGCAGCTAGTATTCTTGAATGCTGAATCATCTCTACATCCCAAAGTTTTAAATGGTAAGATTCTTCTATATGTGAATATTAGTTACTTTATGTATTGTTAAGATAAAATGCCTGGTAGAAGTAAGGACAGAAGAGCTGACTTTAACTTATAGTCTAAAGGTAGAATCCTTGGGTGGGTAAAGGCACAGAAGAAAGGGCATGAAGCAGATCACATTGCATCTGCAGTCAGGAAGCAGTGATGAGTGCCAGTACTCAGACCACTTCCCTCTTTTCTTCAGTCCAGGATCCCAGCCCATGGTATGGTGCCACCCACATTTACAATGTGTTTTTCACCTTAATTAACACAGTCTAGAAAATCTATCATAGATACTTTCAGAAGTTTATTCTTGTGCTGATTCTAAGTCCATCATTGACAATCTAGATTAGTCATGGATTTCTTTTTTAATATTTTTTATTACGTATTTTCCTCAATTACATTTTCAATGCTATCCCAAAAGTCCCCCATACCCCCCCCATTGCCCTACCCACCCATTCCCACTTTTTGGCCCTGGCATTCCCCTATACTGGGGCATATAAAGTTTGTGTGTCCAATGGGCCTCTCAGTCATGGATTTTAAAAACAATAATTTATTTTATCATTATGATGCTCAACGTAGCTTAAGTCTGAAGTCATGACTCCTCTTGAGTCTTTAGACTTTTCTTCATTAGATTTTAGGCTTCTCTCTCCTTAACACACACATCCCCCCCCACACACACACATACACACACCTGACAGAGAGAGAGAGAGAGAGAGAGAGAGAGAGAGAGAGAGAGAGAGAGAGAGAGAGAGAGAGAGAGAATCTCAGTCTTGTCATGTATGCTCTTCATCTAAGATATGAAATCATTAATCTTTGAAGGAGACAATATGGAAATTATTGTTTTCATTGTTACTAAGTCTTTGACCCTTTCAGGCCTCCAGAGAGGTCAGAATAGGTCAAACTAGGCTAGCCATAGTGGTGTGAAGTGGAAATTTCTGGTTTCTTTGGTGACTTAGTTGTGTCATGTGATGTCTTTCAGGGAATTGCATTATGAGAGGATATTTTGTGGAAGCAGACACATAAGAGAATGTTTTGCTGAGAACAGACACATAGTGTTTTTCTGGAAGCTGCTAGAAACAGGGCACTTGATGTTTTGCTGAAGTGAACACTTGAGAGGACACATGCTGTTTGGAAAGAGTATAAGTATGAACCAATAGACAGTGGACGACACTGGCATTTGTTTGCCTTGCTAGTCTTTGCTGGTCTTTGTTGGGCAGTGATGATGCTGGTCTTTGTTGACAATGCTGTGTAATTGGTTTGCCTTGCTTTCTTCAATGATCATTGTTTGTCGTAACTATATATAGAGAAACACACCAAAGAAGTTCTTGTGATATTCTGGTGGCCTCTTGCCACTTCTGCTTCTGTGTGGACTCGGGTCTATTGGCAGGGGCCTTGCAGTTTCTTCTGATTCATGTGAACTCAACTGGTGATATCCTGACAATAAAGATTAGAATCACCTCAAAGAACTATTTCTATACAGGCCCACATTCCCCTTTGCCCTATTAACCTTTGCTTTCCAATACCTCTGTTAGATGGTGGGCTAGAAGGGAGGTTAAAGTGTTTAAGAACCCTTATTAAAGTAGGTTTTGAAAAATCTAAGTTTACAGTGGTGAGTGCCTTTGCCCCATCACTTGGAAGGCAAAGGCAAGCAGATGTACATGTATTTGAGGCTAGCCTTGTCTACAGACTGAGTCCCAAGCCACTCAGGGCTACATTTTAAGATCATCTCTGTGGTGATTTGAAAGAAAACTGCCTCCATGGGCTCATGGGGAGTGGCACTATTAGGAGGTGTTACTTTGTTGGAATAGGTGTGGCTTGTTGGAGGAAGTGTTTCACTGGGGTTTGGGTTTTGAGGTCTCAGATATTCTAGCCTAGTGTGGCATTCTCTTCCTTCTGTCTGCCCATCCAGATATAGAACTCTCAGCTCCTCTTCCAGTACCCTGTTTGCACATCACCATGCTTCCTGTCATAAAACAATTAAATGTTGTCCTTTATAAGAATTGCCATGACCCTGACATAGCTCTCTCTTGTGAGGCTATGCCAATGCCTGGCAAATACAGAAGTGGATGCTCACAGTCATCTATTGGATGGAACACAAGGCCTCTAATGAAGGAGCTAAAGAAAGTACCCAAGGATCTAAAGGTGTCTGCAACCCTATAGGAGGAACACGATATGAACTAACCAGTACCCCCCTCCCCGAGCTGTGTCTCTAGTTGCATATGTAGCCGAGGATGGCCTAGTCGGCCATCAATGGGAGGAGAGGCCCTTGGTATTGTGAAGATCATATGCCTCAGTACAGGGGAATGCCAGGGCCAGGAAGCAGGAGTGGGTGGTTTGGGGAGCAGGGCAGGGGGAGGTTATAGGGGGCTTTGGGGATAGTGTTTGAAATGTAAATGAAGAAAATATAAAATAAAAAAAATTAAAAAAAGAGTTGCCATGGTAATGGTGTCTCTTCAGAGCAATAGAAACCCTAACTAAGACAGTCTCCAAAATGCAAACAAGCAAACAAACAAACAAGTCCTTCCCCATAAAGAAAAAAAAAAACGAATATTATATTGGCACAGCTTATGTCAGAACCCAGCCTTGTGAGTTGTCCTGATCCTTCCCTACTCGCATACTTTTCAATAATCACATCTACCCTAGATCTCACAGCCAGTGGCTTGGTATAGTCCTGTGAGCTCTTTTAGTACCTGTCCCTTACCTCCCAGCTTAGGCTAGGATACACATCTTGGGTTCCAGGCAGCTCCACTCTGTGACTTCCTGATTATGTCATATCCAACTACGAGGCCTAGCCTAAGCTGGTATCTTGCATGGATGAGGGCTTAGCTTGGTGTGTCTACCTGTTCTTACCTTGCCTGCTTACTCTCCAGTACTGGGAGGTATCATGTAAGCTGAAAGGATGGTAACAATGAACACAATTAATAGTTCTATCCAGCTATGATGTCCATGAACCACAACCATGACCAGCATGTGGAGATATCCCTAAAAGTGCAATAGTGACAGCAAAATCCTAGCAGTAACCAACAGCTGTCTAACTGGACTTAAGACCTACCTAAGAGAGAGGGAAATACTCCCTGGTACTGTAAACATAACCAATTACACATGATTAATCAGTCATGCATTTTAGAGGAGATCCTACCACTGCCCTTTTCTTAAACCAATATAATTCTTATTTTTATATTCACAGATAAATGTAGCTCTTATCCTCATCAAAGAAGGTTCTATTTGCAGCAGACAGAGGCCATTATAGAAAGCTACACTGGTCAAAACTGGTTGTGGGGTGCCAAGTTCTTATTGATAGTTTTACAACATAACACCCACACCTAAGGCTCAGGGGACATTATAGAAGAGAAAGCAGAAAGGCTGTAAGAGTCAGAAGGCCAGTAAGTCTGATGCAAGATTGTGTCTTCTATAAATGACAGAGAAGGTTACCCCCATAATACCTCAACAATACAGCTGCCTAAGCAAGACAAGAATGACATCATAAATAGACATGCCAGCTTGAAAAACAGAAATCTCATTGCTTCGTACCCTTAGACAATAGTTACAGGCAATTAACAGTGGCTGAAAGAGAGAATTAGTCTTCAGCAGAATGAGCCCCTTAAATGGTTATTCAACACCAAGTAGTCAGCCCTGAAAATATAAGCATATTCCAGCACTAAATGAACATCAGGTTGTATTTATATATTTATGAATTTTTATATAACAATAATAGTTAAAAAAGAGACCATGAAGAAGGCTATTTAGTTAGGAAATATCATTATTTTATGGGGATATTAAAAATATCCATGTACTGGATTTTAAAACATTTGGAATTTGAACTTCAATTGACTCATATTTCTTCTATTTCTGTCTCAACATTGTCTACAGTGACATTTGTTGGTTACATACAATTTCAAAGGAAGAGAAGCTCAAACCTTCCACATGCCTACCAGGAAAACTACAGTGACAAAGACATTGATGATCTCACCAATATTATTATTGTTAGATTATTTTTATTGTTAATAATGCTGGAAAAGGAGCTGAAGACGCCATTCATGCTGAGTAAGCGCTTTACCACTGAGCTATATTCCCAGACTTAAGAAAGTATACTTGTGTATTTGTGCACATGTATACATATTTGTGTGTGTGTACAGATAAATGTGCATGATCATATTGTTCCTAATGGCTATAAAGTTTATAAAATGTGTAACGAACACAACATTGCTAAGGCTTCAACTATTCTCCTATATTATATCCCCCAGAAAACAATGGGTTAGGTAAGGGCTCTGGTACACCTTTATTTTTTTATTAGATATTTTCTTCATTTACATTTCAAATGCTATCCCCAAAGCCCCCTATACACTCCCCCCCCCCACCCTGCTCCCATATTAAGAAAAACATTGCCAAGGAATTAAATAGGGACAAAGATTCAAATGACGATGTTTCTTGGGCTGGCTTTTGTACCACCTTGTATCAAATATGATTGCTTGCTAAGTCTTGAAGAACCTCTTTCCAAGAAGCTGTATTAAACTTAGGGATGTGATAAAATTGTTCCTCCTCTGGAAGAAGAATTTTAATTAACTCTCATGTCCCATAGCTCAAAGGACTCCTATAATTGTCTACTTCCATGAGTTAGAGGTGCGGCTGTGCTGATCACTTGAGGTGGAACCATCGGCCTCAGTGGCAGTAGGAGACTCAAAGGCGTTGAAGGTGAAGGATGATCTGTTAGCACCAGGTCTGGGCAGTTGTAGAAGTCTACTGAAGCTCGTATAGACTTTGTCATGGAATTGGACCAAGAGGAAAGTTGTTGAGAGCATCTATGGTGGGATGAGAGTCTGATATAGTCACCTTTACTTTGGCATCTTAGTCATCCTCTTAATTTTCATCTACAAAGTAGAGATGTAATAACTATTATGTTAAAAATATATGTTAAATATATATATATTAAATATGTTAAAATATAAAAGAAGACTCATCACATATTCCATAAATAAGACATGTGTTTTTTTTCCTGTTTTCGTATCACTGTGGTTCATAAGTTACTCAGTTTTGGGGTTTTTTGGGGGGATGTTCAAGATGTTAGAAAAACCTGACTTCTGACTTCTACTAATGTCTCAGCAGTTACATTAAGAGTCTTGTCATTCTGATCCAGTCTCCATGACAGCATGATGCTCACTGAATCTTTTATCTAGTCCTCTCTCCTGGGCTATCCTTTTCCCTCGGGTTGAGTGCATTTTGCTTGAAACAACCACCCGATGCTTCTCTCTCCTGTTGCCTCATCTTTCTTCTGCCAGAATAATCTTCTTGAAGCATCTGAGCATAATATTGTTTCTTCTTCCTCAGGATATCAGTTGCTTTCAAAAGTCTACTCAATTCGATCAAGCCTCCTTCTGAAGGACATAGATTTTTACAAATTAACCTAAGCTGCCTTTTCTAGTTCCTCCTGTTTCAGTAGTATCCATATACCTAATTGCAGCCACCAAACTGGATTTCCAGTTTTCTCAGACACATACCATACTTAAGGTCATTCCTCACCTTTAATCTTCCAAGGTCTCAAGTGCCTTTCCTGCAACCATCTTAACAGTAATTCCTGTTTTGTTTTTGTTTTTTGTTATTGTTATTGTTGTTGCTTTCAAAGCACATCTTTGAAACTAACTTTTTCAGGAAGCTTGGGTATCCTGGTCAAAACTGGTTTCATCATGACCAGTGCTGAATCGGTCTTCACGATATTCCTTGCCTATTGTGTGGGCCATTATTCATTATTGTTGTTAGTAATTCTCCCTAACGTGGTGGAAGGTTATTCAGCTCTGTTAACAGAGCTACAGGAATGTTTCAAGTAGATCTCTAGTTCAGAGCCTAGGTTTAAGGCTGGGAAGAGATAAATCCAGCAGACTCTGCTGGTGGCACCAGAAGGAGTTACTCCGCAAAGATGTTCATGTTCTGTGTTCCTAGATTGATCATTCTCTATCATAGACATCCACAGAAATGTCTTTCCTTCTGTGAAGAGAAAGCTGTATTGCATGATGGAGACAGATACTGACGGATTTTTTAGACATCTAATTGATTCTTTGTGAGTTTCCCATCATTGTGAGTTCCCCAGTCCTGTTCATCTCCCTGACCCTCAGATCCACTTTTTGCATTTGTAACTCCCTTCCCCTCAAGAGAACCACACACTACTACTGCCACATGCCCCTGCACCAACACCAATAACAACAAAGCACAGACAATATGTCATCGTGGAAGCTGTAGTGTATCACAGTGTGACCCATGTATATATCTCTGTCCATACATCGTCACTTGCAAGTATTCATTGCCATACATCACTAATCTGGTCCAAGATCGCTGGCTTCTGCGACACCATCAGTATTGAATCCTCCCCAGTCCTTTTCCCAGTTATCCTGGTGTTGCCCTGTGTCATGGAGATCCTGCAGCTTTGGATCACCAGGACTGGCCCTTTCACAGGTCCCAAGCATTAGCAGATGATACAGATTTTGGGGTGGGCCAGCTTAGAGCCCTAGATCTGATCTTGGGTTGTAGCTGATCTGGTCATCCAACTGGCTCTTCCTTATCCACACCATCATGGCTAGCTTTCCAGAACTGCTCTGGCTAGGCCACCCAGTGCCACCATTGGCAGGAGGCAGGAGGCAGGAGGAAGGAGGCAGGGTCAGCGTTCCTGCTGTAACATCCTTGGGGTCAGCTCATCTGTGTTTGTGCCTCCTGGGCCAGTCCACTGTGCTGTCCAGTCAAACTCACTCTAACCAAATGCTGCAGCCTGCCAGAGGCTAGATCAGCTCTCTTGCTCTCTCATCCTTGGTGCTCACCTGTGCTTTCACCACCAGGGCAAGCTCCACTGTGTTGCCCAGGTGAGGTTTCCAATTTCCTAATTGCTACAGCCAGTGACTGAGTAGCCTCAGAGAGGGACTAGCTCTCCTGCTCTCAGGCTCTCAGGGACAGCTCTCCCTATTACTGACTACTGTAGGTGGTGAGCATCCACACTACCTCATGGCAGATGAGTAGCTGGGCCAGCTCTCCCATACTCCTACCCTCAAGGCCAGCTCACTTGGTCCCCCATCACCAGCATCAGCTCTGCTGTGCTGTCCAGGTGAGGTGCAGGGCCTGCTGTCCCAAGTGCTTCAGCAGATGAAGGGCAAGACTAGTTCTCTTGTGCTCAAGAACCTGGAGACAGCTTTCTTGATTGCCAGGGGTGGGGGTGCGGATCACCTCTGTGTCCATGTCATTCTAAGCAGACAAATGGAGGGGTTATTTATCCCACATTCACACAGTTGGGGCCTGCTCTACCACTCCCCCACCACTGGGACCAGCTCCAATGTGCTGCCTGACTAAGTGCAGGGCCCACTGGGCAATACAAGTGAGTGCTACCACCAGTGAGGCTCTCCAGAGACAGCGAGGGGCAGGGCCAGTTCTGTACATCCTCTGGACACTCACATAACCCCTCTTGGGGACATCAATACTGACCCCTGATGATGCGTAGCCACAGTCTCAGACATGGCCTTCTGCAGCAGCTTAGGCTGGGACCTCACCATGGCTGAAGGTCCACTCACAACAGACGATTCCTCTCCACCCTTGAGTCTCCAGTTCTGTCGCTCTTCATAATGTTCAAGCTGCTCCATCTCCCTTTCTCTCCTATCTGACCACCACCAAATACTTGCACACTGTGGTGGTTCCTGCTGAAGACTAGTCATGCAGCTGGCAGACCCCTGGGTGACAAGCTCTGGCAAGCAAGTGTCTATGGCCTGCCTATGCTGTGTGCTGGAGGGCAGGTTTGTGGGTGGCATGGTGATCCACAGGTCTGTGTCTTCTTCTTCCCATGCTGTGTCACGTAGTGGTAGTCTGGGCTCTGTGTGTCTATGGCCTGCCCATGCTGTGGGGGTGGAGGGCAGGTCTGTGGGCATCTTTCTTCACCGGCGCTGGATAGGATGGTAGAATGCAGTTCTGTCTTCCTCCTTCCATTCTGTGCTGCTTGGATTTGATTTGATTTGATTTTCTCATGGCCTAGGCATAAGACTGCTTTGGCCACCAAGCTAGGATGAACAAAGGACTGCCATCTGCTATGCCCCTGACTGAAAGAAGGCCACAGCCACCAAAAGGAGTCTCTTTGCCCATTACCAGGGGATGCTGACTGGTGTTTTTGAAAGATAATGTCCAGGAATTGCTGATGTGGGTCATCTGGTAAAATTGAAATCAGAGCAGAATATAAGGTTTTTTTTTTTTTTTTCCTTCTACATAATAGGACCTTTGGGTCTCCTATGTCCACAGTGTGCAATTATAAGAGGCAATAAATTCAATATGCTTATAAAATGCAGTAATAATAGCTCAAACAATTAATCTTCACACGGTCATCTGATACACTTATCTATTAGAGTCACATGAAACCTGCCTTCCATCGACATCATTTCAAACTCTCGGAAACCATTTGCTTTACTTGGATGGAGTTACTTTTACTAAACACACAACCAGGGAGAAATGAGTCTTAGTGCATGTAAGCTAACATTTTGTACTAGTGAGAACATATTTTGGTAGGGAGAAGACGAGGGCTAAAAATAGTCACCTTGGAAAAGCCACTTTTATCAGGCTGATTCGGCTGAGAAAGGTCCTTGAACTCTTGTCTTACATTTGAGGTCTTTTTTTTTCTCTCTCTCTTTTTTTTCCTTTTTCCTTTTTAGTTTCAGCAACATGAAAAGGTTGATGTTGCATATTAAGTAGTTTATGGTTTTAAGGCAAATAGGATTGTGTCTATGGAGAAGAAGTTTCTTCTAAGGAGAAAATGGGCTAATTTTGGCTTATTTCCCTAGAGTCACAATTTCCTATCTGATGGGAATCCAAGAAGCTCGAGTGTACATACTTGAGAAAAGACAGTGGGAAGAAGAGACACAGTGGAACTTCAGAGTGGCCCTTTGAACTGGAGGGCAGCCACAGCGTCCAAGGTTTTAGAATTAGGATTGTAGGGCAATTAGGGGGCGGTACAGAATCTTGAGGGAAATCAAACACAAATGTGAGTTCTGTGGACACAGGACCCGTTTGTCTTGAATCTATAGCCATCAAAACTTCCTTACAGGATTGGTCCATCAGCTGGCTGCCTGAGCACCTGGACATCAGAGTCAGCCTGGCCTCAGTTCAGTGCGCAATCAGATACTGGGGTTATAATGGCAGAAAAGATTTGTTTTTCTCACCAATATGACAACTGGTAAATAAATGATAAAGAGAGATTTTTTTTAATGTAAAAAAAAAGAATGGATTTCCTAAAGTAACAAATTCAACTCCCCTACGTTTGTATATTTCTGTTGGTTTGTTCTTGCTCATAATAAAATGTCTAGGCCCCTTATAGTGACCATTCCTATCAGTCAGTAGTCATTGTCCATGTTGTCATTGCACTGTCCTGATTTGTGGACATGCACGTTCATACTCAGCCAGCAAGTTCCATATTTATCTGCATACCTTTAATTCTCAATATTTATTTTTGTGTCTGGACAGGTAAGTGTAGGTGTGCATGCATGTGGCAGTTTTGGGTTTTTTCCCTTTAAAAATAGTCTCTTATTAAAAAAATCCTTGAGGTTTTTTTTTATCTTAAAATTAAACTTTTCATGTGTTTATTCTCCCTCCCCCCCACCAGCAGAGGAGCAGTTTGCAAGGCACAATACAGGCAAGATTTAAGTCCTCATGTCTCTCATTCTTTAGTACAAATGTTTTCTTCATTTCTACTATGTTTTAAATGTGAAACTTGTATAAACTCCTTGGAGATATGCATATATATATACATGCACACACATATGTATATACAAATATATAGATATATACACAGGCATATATATGCATATATATGTATATATAGAGGCACACATATATACATGTTTACACAATTCACACACACACACACCCCACACACACCCTAAGGATCTTCCCTTTCCAGTTTGAGAAAGACTGATGAAAGAAAATAAGGTTTTATTCTATGGAAATTATTTTCAATATGAAGTGTTGTTACAAAAGAATTGTAGATTCATAAAGGAATAAGATAATTATTAAATGATTCCACCAACATGACAATCTACTTTAAAATCTGTTTTAAAAGAGGTGTGTGTGTGTGTGTGTGTGTACTTGGTCCTTTAAGGCAGTACCAGGACTGATGGACACTTTGGGGGCAAGACAGGCGAATGGCTTGTGTCCCTGCATTCTCCATTCTCTACCCCCATAGTCCACTCTGTGCTCATACTTTATGGCAGAACCTGCTGTCACAGCAGTGACCTTGCTCCCTTGGGGATCAGAAGTGCTGGGTACAGAGAGCTTGTTTCCAATTCCCTCCTCATTTCCTTCTTGGAAGCAGCATAGTTTCTATGGGTGGTTGATTTGAGTGGAGATATGAAATAAAAATGGACACAGAGGCCTGGCTCCTTGCTTTAGTTCAGCTCATATGTGAGGGGACAGCCCTTCTGGGGACTCTAGGGGACACACAGAGGCCTGTGCTGAGACTTCAATTCCATTCCAACTTTCCTCATGCCCCATCCTATTTGCTTCAAGTCCTTGGAAGTGTAACTGATATAAACATGTCCTGTACACTCATCTGTATGAAAATATCGGTCTTGGAAGTCCATACAAGACAAATTCTTGACATTACTAAATTCAAAGCTCACACTCTTCCAAAAGCATTTTTTTAATGTAGTCACTTTACAAAGTCCAGAGTGCAAGCGAGGACTCAAGTTGCAGAGTATAGATGTCACATATCTGTGACAACCTCTTTATTCTGAGGCATGGTTTTACACAGGTCTCTTATTCTTCCCTATATGGGAGGATCTGTACAACAAGGTAAATTCAACCAAGTTGGGCAGAACCAGAAAGACCCATAGAACCAGTTCAAATGACCTTGTTTGGGTTTCTAAATTGGCCAAGTAAACAGAACTATGACCACAACTCTTCACTCTGTACCATGTAGGTGATCTACAATTATAATATAGTATTTAAGCTAACCCAGTTTGGCTGACATGACAACACAGTATAAATCAGGAAGGGGAATGTCTCTATGGGTTTATGTGTGACTAGCACTCAATCCTTTTATCCTTTAGTAATCTTGTTTTTTTTAGTTGGTTATCTTATTGGTTTACATTTCAAATGTTGTCTCCCTTCCTGCTTTCCCCTCCAAAAAATCCCTATGCCATCACTTCTTCTTCCTGTTTCTATGAGGGTGCTCCCCCACCCACCCACCAACTCTCACCTCACTGCCCTAGCATTCCCCTACACTGGGGAATCAAGCCTTTACAGGACCTAGGGCCTCCCCTCCCATTGATGCTGGACAAGGCCATCCTCTCCCACATATACAGTGGGAGCCATGGGTCTCTCCATGTGTACTTTTTGGTTGGTGGTTTAGTCCCTGGGAGCTCTGGGAGAAGGGGGGGGGTGTCTTGTTGGTTGATATTGTTGTTCTTCCCATGGGGTTGCAAACCCCTTCAGCTCCTTCAGTCCTTCTCCTAACTCCTCCACTGGGGTCCCTGTATCTGCATCTGTATTGGTCAGGCTTTGGCAGAGTCTCTCAGGGTCCAGCTATACCAGGCAAGTGCTTCTTGGCATCAGCAACAGTGTCTGGGTTTGGTGTCTGCAGATGGGATGGAGTAATGTTAAATGGGAACAAAATGTGTTGAGTTCTGGTAGCTGAAGGTGTGCCTGAATTACTGAGGGGTAAGAATGCAAAAAACAAAACAAAACAAAAACCACCCAGAGAGAATACAGAGCAACACTCACGTAAATTGTGAATTTAGTTTCAGATCACTGTTTTGTAAACATGACAGAGGAAAGAATACACTACTGTCACATGATTTGTATAAATAATTAGAGCCTCAGATCCTCTTAGGCTCAGACCATTTCATTTGAATCTTTTTTTTTGTTTTTTTTTTTTTGTTTTGTTTTGTTTTGTTTTTTTTTTTTTTTTGTTTTTTTGAGGAGTAGTGGTGGTTAAGTGTTTAAAAGAGCAACAACAAAATCCCAAGAATATTTTGCTGAGTCTGTTCTCTTCCTTTAAATTGTACAGGTAGATTAGACATATATGAGACAACATTTAGATTGAAATATCTGTATACCTCTACCTTCTTAACTCAGTTCTAGGATAACACTCTAATGTATGAGTGAAAGAAGACATAGATGAGCTGTAACCCCAGCAACAAAGTAGTTTTCAGTGCTTCCATGTTCCCTTTGCATGGCCATCAGCATATACTAGGATGGTTAGTGGAATACAAAAGTGACACAAAGGGTTTTTCATTTCACCCTGCTGTGACAAAAAAGAAGATGCTATTCCTAGTCCAAAGGGAAGTTAGGCATGAGATGCAACGCAAGGCACAGTGCATTGCTAATTATTATTGCTGAATGGAAGAGAATGATTCTCTTAGCTGGTTTAAAATGTGGCAGCCAAGAAAAATTCCAGATGTAGATTCAAAGGATAATTTCTTTGCAAGTCTTTGCTGATTGTGTTTATAAAAGTAAATGTCAAGGTAAGCTTGGCAGGGAACAAAAGAGATGAGCTCCATTCCTCCAGTCCCGGTCCTCAAATGCAGTCTTTTACCTTTCTGAGCGTGCACAAGTGTGAGGCTGGGTATCTGCTGGGAAACAGCATGCAAACACTCACAGAACAGCAGGACGGTCATTTTTCATATATGCTTTGTTTTCATTTCTGCGGCTTGGAGGGACCAAGTTTCCAAATGCAGAAATCCATGTAATTGCTCTGCAACTTGAGTCCTCGCTTGCACTCTGGACTTTGTAAAGTGACTACATTAAAAAAATGCTTTTGGAAGAGTGTGAGCTTTGAATTAAAAATCCCTTTCCCATGTCTTGCTTTTATATCAGACAAAACCAAGTTTGTTTAGAGAATAGAAAGGTGTAAAGAACACGTGTCGGTACCTTGGCTGGTCCTTGCTTTCTGCATATTTTCCTGTGACTGAATCTATGCCATCAAGTACTATGTCATAACACAGGACGCCAAGTGTTCTGAAATGAGTTGAGCCAGTGCCTTCTAGAATACATGGAGTTTAATAAATGTGTCAACTAATTTGCCCATTAATAAATTGGATTATTTGTCTTTTTGCTCTTCAACTTTTAAATTTCTTTCCTTATCCTCTATGGGGTGAATATTTGCCATGGATTTTTTCTTGTACACTAAAGGATGTTTCCTCTATTGACTTGTTGTTGTTATGCAGAAGTTTTCAATTGGATACAGATCCCACTCATCAATTCTTGCTATCATCGTCTGACCTACGGGAACCCTATTTAGAGAGTTCTTGCCTATGTCTATATCTTGACATGCTTTCCTCTAGTAATTCAAAGCTTCAGGTCTTGCATTAGCGTCTTTATTCTGAGTTCACTTTTGTGCAGAATGAAAGATGAGGATCTAATTTCCTGTTTATACATGGAGATGCCCAGTTTTCCCAGCACTATTTGTTGAAAGAATTCCTTCTTCCCATTGCGTAGATTAGTTGAATGTCTACTTGACACTAGATAGTGTCATTTGAATGCATTCAATTGATTGACCCATAGGCAAGTCTGTCAAGCATTTTCTTGATTGATGATTGATATGGGAGAGCCTAGCGCACTGCAGAGGTTGCAAATCTTGGACATAAACATACTCATTTAAGAAAGTAGGATGAACAAGGCATGAGGAGCAAGCCAGTAAAAGAAACGTTTCCTCATCACCTCTTCAGTTCTGGTCTTTAGATCCCTCCCTTGAGTTTCTTCCTTGACCTCCTCCCTCAATGACAGAATGTAATCCAAGTAAGCTTTTGGTTATGGTGTTTAGCATAGCAATTAGAAACCTAACTAGGACATCAATGTATGCTTTGGGCACCTTTGTCAACGATGAGAACAATTAGCTCAGCAACTTGGAAATCAGTATGGGGATTTCTCAAAAATTAAAAATCCACCTGAAATACATGACCCATAAATTTTTGAGCATGCCTTCAGGAGATCAAAGTCAACTTACGACAGAAATAGCTTGAATGTACGTTTCTATTGTACTGGCCAGTGTTTTGTCTACATGGCACAAGCTATGGTTATCTGAGAAGAGGGAACCAAAACTGAGAAATTGCCTCCCTAAGATTGGTTTGTAGGCAAGTCTGTGGGACTTTTTTTTCTTTTTTTGATTTGGTGATTGATGTATTGATGTACGAGGGTCAGGTCCAATGTAGGCAGAGGTATACCTAGGCTGGGAGTCCTGGGGTGTTTAAGAATGTAGGCTGCACAAGCCATCAGGAGCAAGTCAGTAAGCAGCACTTTTCCAGATTTTTCCATAAGTTCCTGTCTCCAGGTTCCTGCCTTGAATTCCTTGCCTGACTTCCCTGGATGATGAATTACAAACTGTAAGATGAAATAGACTCTTTGCTTTTCAAGTTGCTTTTGGTCATAATGTTTTATCATAGCAATAGAAAGGTAGCTAAGACATAGATGGATAATAATGAAAAATATTTTATATATAACATATTATTCTTTTATAAAGAAGAATGATGTTTTGTTTGGAGGACAATGAATAGAATCAAGGACCATCTTACAAAGTCAAATATTGCACATTTCTCTCAAATTGTGGACTCCAAAGGCAAGGAGAATGTGAATGTAAATAAAGGTGTTATGATGGACATGAAATGGAAAGGAGGAATAAGGAAAGCTAGTAAAGGTGGTGAAATGACCAACCAACACTGTGCAAGTAGAGAAATGCTGCAGTGAAACCCTCACTTTGTCCAGTTATCCAGTGTTGAAATGTTGATCATAATGCCAGAAAGATAACATTTTTAAGGTCAGTTATTTTTCTTTAATCAGGGCACGATGCTGTTTTCTCAACATCAGCATCTCAAATCCCTGTTTGTTGTTTTTAACTTTGTCTTCATTTCCAAACTTATCTAAATCATTTTGCATATGTAACCTCACTTTGTTCCTGTTGCTCCTTCCTGGTGTCTGAGTTCTGCCTCATCACTTTCTGGAAGTTTTGACAGTCACCAGTGACCTTTTAGGAAGAGAATGTAAAGACCTTTAAAGGCTGATTCACTGTTTTGACCTCCCCATTGCACTTGTTGTTTATCCACACTAAAAACCTTCCTTATTCTTTAAATTCCAAGAAGCTATGCTCTGAAACTGATTTTCAAAACCAGAATGTCTTCTTAAGGGTAGCACTGAAAACCACAGAGTTATTTTTGACGCATCTCTACCTGTCCACCTATTTATTCCTGAGCCTTGCCTATATTTGTAACATTCTACTTTTATGGTTTTAAATCTCAAAATTCTTATGGTTGTCCTAGTCCAGAGGCATCCTGTATTTCCTCCTCATTCCAATTATTACAAAACTACTGTGGTTTTTTGTTTGTTTGTTTGTTTGTTTGCTTGCTTGCTTGCTTGCTTGGTTTGGTTTGGTGTGCTTTTTTTTTTCTCTCTCCATACATCCCCTTTCACTGAATAAATCACTTCATCATACTCTGTGCTTGGGAGTGGCTACATTCAAGTTAGTCGGAAACACATCTGTTCTAATAATATATTTTTAAACAGTAAAATACTTCCTGTGAATATGTAGAACTCCCCAGTATTTGTCATGAAGATCTGAACACTGCTGAAACCTTCATCAGAGAAGTTTCTTGCAGTAGATGGGGACTAACAGAAACCCACAACTGGAAAATTTGCAAAGAATGAGAGATTTTGGAGCTCTCATTTCTAAATGGGATGTCATCATCAAAGCCCTCCCCCCAGGGCTCAGGGATCTAAGTGGAAGAGAAGGAAGAAAGATGAACAATAGCGAGAGGAGATGGGGATAACACCAAAGAAACTGTGTCTTCCAGGGACACAAGGATTGAACACACAAGAACCAACAGAGACTGTGGTAGCACACACAGGACCTGCACAGGTTAGAGCCAGATGAGGTCCCAGCACTGAGAGTTCTATTTCACTGGAGTTCTATTTCACTCTAACCAAGAAGCCATTTGCAATTAATACCTGCTGAGAAAGAGAAAATCAGTTATCGCCAATGTAGTGACACTGAGTATAACCATAACCGAGGGCAGGCCTCATGCGTAGGAGTAGCTGACCAGCACAAAATGAACTCTATAGTTGTGTTTGTGTGTGTGTTTTGCATTTATTTATCTACTGCATATAAATACACTCTGACTGTCTTCAGACACACCAGAAGAGGGTGTCAGATCCCACTATAGACAGATGTGAGCCACCATGTAGTTGCTGGGAATTGAACTCAGGACCTCTGCTGCAAGAGCAGTCAGTCCTCTAAACCACTGAGCCATCTCTCCAGCTTGCTTTTTTTTTTGGTATTAGTGATTATTTATTTGTTTGGATCATTTTTTCATGCATGTGGGTTTTGTTTGTTTGTTTGTTGTTTGTTTGTTTGAGACAGGAGAGAGATGGTGGGATAGGAACTGGGAGACAGAAAGAGAACATTAAGTTGATAAGGTAGGAGGGGAAGATCTGAGGGGAGTTGGGGTGAGGACGTACAATAGTGGCTGTTCAGGTTTTCACTCCCACCAGAAACTGGATGAGTGTTCACTTTACTGTACATCCTTACCAGCATGATTTAAAATTTAAATACAGTTCAAGATATGCTGAGGTGGGCCAATTTGGTCTCAAGCTTTGATTTGGATCACCTAGGGGCAGAGTTCAGAGATAGGCACTCGATGATAACGTGAAGACCTAGACACAGGAGTGGCTGGGAGACAAAATCATGTGCAGAATGTTAGAGATGCTAAAGCAGCAAACCAACGGAGTTGAGAGTAGATGCTGTGCTGATGATGGCTCATCAGTAGAGGAGGACGAGCAAATTCTGGTTGATACCCTCCTAGGGATGGCATAGGGACAACCAGGGAGTGGTCAGTCTGGATTTTGTCATTTCTGTTTTGGTTCTTGTGAGTAAAGCTGGAAAGCTGGAGAAGTGACTCAGTGGGTTAAGAACACTTGCTCACGCAGAAGATCCTGCTTCAGCTCCCCAGCACACACGCCATGACTCATAACCATCCACAACACCAGTTCCAGGAGATCTGGCACTCCCTTCTGAGCTGTGCAGGCACAACGCATGCATCTGGCATGCACACGTGCATTCGTGTATAGGCAGAAGAGGTAGGCCAGCTAGCTTTAGGGAGACTAAACAGTGAGGTTAAAGTTTCCCAGGCTGCTTCGCCAAAGCATCATTTCTCCCTGAATTCCTTTCTATGAATTTGTTGTTTTAAATATCTCAACCAGGTACTGCTTTAAAGTGTATTCCCTCTTCTGCATCATTACTTATCTATCAAGCTATTATATGAACTTTCTACTCAGACTACACGATTTCTATCTTTTCTTCCATACCTATTTGACATACAAGCTATGATCAATTAGTCCTTGATTAGAAAACACAGGAGCTATCTTAGCTATCCCATCAGCTAACTTAGCTCTCTACCACTCACGTATCCTTCCCAAGGAATTCAAGATGTCAGACATACTGGGAGGCTCATAGAATTCACTCTTGGCCAGGAAACACACGCAGGCACTAAGGGATCCCTGAAAGAAGCAAGAAACACAAGTGTCATGGAAAGATGAACCTGCTAAGGACCATGTCATTGTCACAACGGCTGCCATGACTTTGATCTCAAACTATGCTTTGTCTTTTTATCTCTTTCAAAATACCATAGAGCATCCAGTTAGACACCCATCACCTGCCCATGAAGTGCATGTTTCTATTTCTCTGTTCCTATATTGTTTGAAAAACATTAGCTGTAACTGAGTTCTCGAGTTGGAGGTTTTCCTAAGGAGGAAATTGTTTAGAAAAAGAATCATCAGATTCAAAATGGCAAATTTCTACTAGCCACCTCTTCACTACATTACTTATCTATACCCAAACTCTTAATGACTGCCCTGCTCTTTAAAGTTTTATTCTTGACTACTAACTTGGTCTATTGCCACCAACATTTAATGTTGATTCTCTATGTTATTTATGCTCAAAAAATATGGAAAGTCCTTGGGGGGTAGTAATTTTATTTTGATATCCATACACTCAGAAAAGGAATTTCCACATTGCCTGTACTAAAGACGTTTTCAAAATTTTATATTGATCATATGGTTCCTTATAAGGGGTTGGTGCCCCATGAGAATTTATGGTGGGTTTTGTTCATTTTCATGTTGAATGAAGCAAAAGAGGGCAAATAGCATTTGTCATATACTATGTTTCTAGGAACAATGGAGAGAATATTCTATTTATAACAAGAATGAAAATAAAAACAACTGGGGTCTACTTAGTTATTACAATCCATTTATAACACTAATAACGAATTATTACAGTCACAACCAGTTAAGGTAGGTCCTATTGTTTTGGTCCTTTTATAGATATCATTAGGTTCTAGAGAGATGGTTCAGAAGTTGAACATTTGCTATTCTTCCAGAAGACCTAAGTTCAATTCTTGTCACCCATAATGGATAGCTCACAGTAGCTTGTAACACTACAAGGTGTCTGACAGCCTCTTCTGGGGTATGAGGGAACTTCACACTTGTGTTAGACACATGAATATATAAAGATGTATTGTAGACCCCGAAGGGGATAGTAACTCCACAGGAAGCTCAATAGAGTCAACTAAGTTGGACTCTTGGGTCTGTCAGAGACTGAACCATCAGGCAAAGAACATTCACTAGCTGGACCTAGGCCTCCCTGCATATATGTAGCAGATGTGCAGCTTGGTCTTTGTGATGGTTTGTATATGCTCAGCCCAGGGAGTGTCACTATTAGAAGTTATGGCCCTGTTGGAGTAGATGTGGCCTTGCTGGAGTAGGTATGTCATTGTGGGTGTGAGTTTCAAGACCTTCCTCCTGGCTGCTTGGAAGTCAGTATTCTGGTAGCAGCCTTCAGATGAAGATATAGAACTCTCAGCAACTCCTGCACCATGCCTGTCTGGATGCTGACATATTCCCACCTTGATGGTAATGGACTGAACCTCTGACCCTGTAAGCCATTCCGAATTAAATGTTATCCTTATAAGAGTTGCCATGGTCATGGTGTCTGTTCACAGCAGTAAAACCCTAACTAAGAGTCTTCATGTGGGATACCTTGTTTGGCTTCAGTGAGAGAGGATTCGAGGATGCGCCTAGCCTCACAAAGACTTGAAGTGCCAAGGTGGAGGAACACCCAGGGAGGCCCCACCTGCTCAGAGGAGAAGGGGGAAGGGACTGCCAGGAAGGAATGTGGGAGGGAATATGCGACTTGGAGGGGAGCAGTGAACAGGATGTAAAGTGAGTAAGTAACAACAACAGCAACAAAAGAATAAATAAATACTTAAAAGATAAATATTTTTTTCACAAATGAAACGAATATTATTGGTAAGAGAACCTTAGTAGTTTCCTCAGAGTTTCCTAGAGAGCTAGAACCCAAGGCCTCTTGTGTGTTTTATATTGCTGGAGAACAGCTCAGGAAAGCTTTCCTTTGTTTGATGACTACCTCCTTCAGTTTCTCAGGGTTACTTAGGAGACTGCAAATTCTCTGGGCCTCTACCTCACCAGCAACTGTGGAGGTGGGGCGAGAAATCTGTATTTCTGCACATTCTCGAGCTGATTCCAGAACGCATTCATGTCTGAGAACTGCAAACTCATATTCTGTCTCTAACAAGCATCCTCATATGGCTTTATACATTCATGAAATGTCCTGAAGGCTTACTAATGATTGTATTCTTTTGCACATCATTATTTATTTATTTGTAGTTTACCACACTTTTTGTATATGTATGGACATTTTGCCTGCATGTCTGTCTGCATGTACCACACATGTGCCTGGTACCCTCGGATGCCAAAAGAATGTGCCAGATCTTCTTGGACTGAATTGTTTGTTGTTGTGCGCTGTCCTGTGGATGCTGGGAATCAGACACCATATTTTTTAATCCTTGTACTAATAAGTTCCTACTCTCATTAACTTTTCCCCCTTCAAATGTTCTAAGTATGGGCTGGAGAGATGGGTTAGTGGTTAAGAGCACCGACTGCTCTTCCAGAAGTCCTGAGTTCAATTCCCAGCAACCACATGGTGGCTCACAAACATCTGTATTGGGATCTGCTGTGTCTGAAGACAGCTACAGTGTATTCATATACATAAAATAAATACATAAATAAATTTAAAAAAACCACCCTCAGTCAATGTTCTAAGTATGTTCAGGCTTAAGCATTTGCTCTTTTCTCTATGTGGAATGTATTTTTTCTCCAAAAAACTACTAGCAAGGCTCTAGAGGTTGCTGTTCAAATTACCCCTACGAGAAAGGCCTTTCTTGCTCACCCTATTTAAATGACTATTTTCACCCATTTCAACCTTTCCAGCTATCTTGTCACTCTCTGTAATTTCTCTTTCCCCCTTTTCCCTATAGTGGATTTTCTAGGCCTTTGATATGTTTAATTTATTTATGTTTATTTCTTACATTTTCTTTTCTCTCTTCCCATGCCCCTAGAAGGTAAGATCCACCTTGGTAAGGATTTGATCTATCTGTATTGCCAGAAAACTAGAATTTTGCTTGACACACAACAGTATTACATACTTATTTGTTGGCTAGATTAGTGTTCTCATTTATGTAGAATTATGCATTTTATCAGTTTTTTTAAATGAGATTTTACTAATTTAGAAAGGCTATTTTTTCTCTTTTATTGAAAATAGATTTTTTTCATGTAATATAGTCTAATTATGGTTTCCCTTCTCCAACTCCTCTGAGAATACCCTTCCTTTCCCTACCATTTAGCTTAAAATGTGGTGGTCAATCTCAATACAATCAACAGGAAATATTTTCAACTTTATTCTATTAAGTCAGTTTTAGTCACTCAAAAGTCCTAGGTGTTATCTATAGTGAAATGCTAGTGGCTAATATAATTTCATATTATTAATGACTTCTAGTAGGAGAAAAATGCCACTGAATTGATGTTTTACTAAACACCCAATTACCGCTTAGCTACAGATGCTTCTAGAATAATTCTTCCTGAGTAATTGCTCCTTTTTTTGTTTATATACCAAAGGTCATTGGTAGCAAGTTTCAAAAGGATGACTTTAACTGCTTGGGCTGTCCTTCCATGAACTTGTTTAGAAACAGAATTGACTGAAATCTTTTGCCAAATTAGATAGATGACTCAAAACTGAGCAGAGCATTGATGTTGAGCTTAGCACTCAGGACTTCATGTACGTTCTAAACAATAATGAATGCTAAAAAATATCTGGCACATTTAATTCTAATCCTGATTTTATAAGTGAGGAGCTAAAAGGGGAAGAAGTTAACTGGCTTATTTAAAACACATCATAGATTAACAGCGAGCTGTGAGGCCATGTGAGGCTCTCTGCTCATGTTTGGAAATTCATTCCTGTCTTGATCTCCTGCTAGTACAGTTACCAGTGTTTAGACCTGGGAAGTTGATAATCGATAATTGCTTCTCCACTGCTATTCTGATGACTGAAAGCTCCCATTAAAATTTCGTTTCTGGGCTGAGACCTGGCTTATGTTGATAAAAATGGATCTCTAATTGTATTTCTATCATTATTTCAATTTCTCCCAACTTTTTAGATAGAGGAGTTAAACCAATAGGCTTCATGAAAAATATACAAATCTCCACATATCAATGTTAGCCTAAGAGCATATTATTGTGTATAAATAAATCTGGGGTTGTGGTTTCCTTCTCAGAGGTGATATGGTGATTATGTAAGATACATGAGGCCCATCATAACTCAGTTTAAGAGATGTAGAGGAGAGTAAAATAAAAATTCACTATTTCCTCATAGGGAACAAAGAATTCCTTGTGAATCCCACTTTTTGGTATGGACTTCTTTATTTTAGAAAGAAAGTTTCCAAAGTGTAATTACACTTATAAACCATCAGTTTGTTGGTAAGATTGTTTTGTTTTTACACACACACACACACACACACACACACACACACACACACACACACACGTAGACCCAGGTGAGTGTGCACACATGTGTGCATGCATGTGCACGTACACACACATACACAAATATATATGTATGGGCATATACATATAATATTTGTGTATGTGTGTGTATATGTGTTGTTTGTTCCTCAAATATGGTCATGGTAAAATTTCTCTAGTTGCAGCAAGAATTAGATGAAATGGTCCAGGCTGAGAGTTTAGACCAGTGCTTGGCACATGACAAGTACAGTGTAGCTATTAGTGTCATCAATCCTCTCTTCCTGATTCTCCTTGATATTAAATGATGATGGCTACTAAGTCAAGATGGAAACAATTTCCTCAATATGAATATGAATGGGGAGAGTTGGTGATCATTTTTTTTTCCTTGCATTTCAAACCCTGGCTGGGAACACTTTTCACAGTCAGATACAAGTACAACTATTAAATACTTCAGTTGTCAAATGATTCAAGTACTCAGAACTGACAGTTCAAGCTGTAATTAGGCAACAAAAGGCAAAAAATATAATCTTATCTTTTAGAATAAAGAAGAAATGGCAGGAGCACAATAACTGGCCATAGCGGACCAGCCAATCAGTTGTCTCCAGACAGCAGAAGCCAGAGTGTAGACAGAAATGTTGTTACTATTGATCTGTTGTTTTATCAAGCCTGGGATACTCTCTTAAGTGAGTAAATGTATAGTATAAACTGGTATCCACTAGTTATACCAATGGAGTAGCTGGTGAATAGGTCATTCTTATCCTAGGCACAACCTCTGAGCATGATTATTAAGACAGACATGTAGATTGTATTACTTAGCAAATCATCAACTTCCTTTCAGCGGGTCCTATTGTTCTGCAGAGAGCAGAAAGCTAAATATGCACAAGGTAGGGATATCTGTCTGATGGGATTTGAGTTTAGTTTATCGAGTGAGTTCATGTGAAACTACATCTCAGTGAATCAGTCAGCGTGGAGAGGAGGAGAAAGCATCAGCTGTTTGGTTGGTGCAGATGGTCCCGGGTGCCTGGAACAGGGCTGGTCTTGGAGGTAGCTGCTTCTAGAAGCTGTTATCTGGAAAGCCCATCTCTGTGGCTGGGCCTTGGCAGTTGTCCTAAGACTCTCTGCTGAAGTTTATTAATTTATTTATTCTAATCATTCTGTAAAAGTGTTAATACTTGGGAAGGGGAGTGGTCTCTTTTTTTCCAGAAAGGCCTGAGTGGAGTTTACCAGCTGTAACTGAGCCTTCACTAATAAACTTTTTTTTTTCTTTTGGTTAGAACTTTTAGTGATGAAATTCAATGACAAGAGGGATGATGAATTACAACATTATTCTTCTCATCTTTTTTTTTTTTGATCTTGCTTTGGGCAAGGTCTACTTCCCTTCTTAAATATTCCCTGAGGCTCCTGAGCTAATGTTCTTTGTTTGATCCTCTGGGTTTATGAATTTTATAAGTGTGTTGGTTTGTTTTTGACATATTCTGTTTGATTTCAATGTTTTCCTTTTTACTCACCAAAATGTAAGTGCTTTGGGGGTCTGTGATACTAAAATATTACTTAAAGAGCTTTGAATTCCCATAATGCCTATCAGAGTGTCACAGGTATAGTGAGTGCTGATGAATGCTGGAGGGATTTAACCAGGAACACTGTCTAAGTTAGGGTTGCATTGGTATGAAGAGATACCATGGCCACGGCAACTCATATAAGGGACATCATTTAATTGGGGCTGGTTGACAGGTTCAGAGGTTCAGTCCATTATCATCATGGCAGAAAGCATGGTAGAATCCAGGCAGACATGGTGCTGGAGAAGGAGATGAGAGTTCTGGCATCTGATTAGAAGGCACCCAAGAGAGGACTGACTCTTCTGTACTGGGCGGAGCTTCAAAGCTCACTTCCACACTAACACACTTACTCCAACACGGCCATGCGTCCTAATAGTGCAACTTCCCTGGGCCACGCATAATTCAAGCACCACATTCCACTCCCTTGCCCCTATAGGCTTATTCAAACCCATAAGTCTTGGGTAGGGGGAGCATATCTAGCCATAGCATAACATAAAATGCATTTAGTTCAACTTCAAAAGTCCTACAGTCTATAACAGTCTCAGCAATGTTAAAAGTCCAAAGTTTAAAGTCTCTTCTGAGATTCATGCAATCTCTTAAATATAATCCCCTATAAAGTCAAAATTGAAAAGCACAAAACATACCTCGAACATTACAGGATATATATTACCAGTCCAAAACATCATAGTAAGGAAATACTGGAACAAAGCAAGACCAAAACCCAGCTGGGCAAACTTCAAACTCTGCATCTCCATATCTGATGTCAAAGTGGCTTCAGATCGCCAACTCCTTTCATCTTTGTTGCTTACAATAAACTTTCTCTTAGGCTAGTTCTACTCTGTGTTGGCAGATTTACTCGGCAGGTATCCCATGACACTGGCATCTCTAATATCTTGGGATATCCAAGGCAATGTCTGGGATCCACACATAATATTCTGGGTTCCTCCAAAGGGCTTGGGTCACTTCTCCAGCTCTGCCATCTGGAGCACTTTCAACCACGAAAGCATAAACAATAAGCTTAGCTGGATGGGATCTTGCCTCTCCGTCACCATTCCCTTAATCTGTTTATCTCCTTGAACATAGGATCCATTTCCATTCTACTCCCTAGTAACCCTTTATTCTTAGAACCATATATTTTTCACTTTTCCTTTATAAGTCTGCTATGCTTCATCAAAACACTCTTCATGAAGTTAAACCAGAGAACAAGTCTATGCTGGGCTTGTCTGAGACTTCCTTTATCAATGCAATTAATTGAAATCTCTTTACCTTAGCCTCATCCCCAGAGTGACACACTTCCTCCAACAAGGCCACATCTCCTAGTAGTACCACTTTCTGGGACCAAGCATATCAAACTACCACAGTCACTTAGGAAGGCTTCATTTGAATCACCAATGATAGTAGTTTACCTAAAGCTGCGACAATAAAATGCCCACTGATATCTGCTCAATCTCACTTCCTCTCTCTTGAGTTTCAGACCCATCCTATCCTTCATCCTATCATTCCCAGGCAACCCACTCAAATGTGCTGCAATACTCTAAGCTGAACATTCTGCAAACTGAGTTAGTTACTTATACCTTCAAGCCTGCAGTTCCTTCCAGCCTGCTGTTAAAGAGTGGGAGACCCATTTACCACACCAGATAAGCAGTAAAAAACCTAGAACCAGGATAAACAGCACTAGAGTTAAACTCACTTGGTTAGGCTCACCCTGGCTCTGACATCTGGTGATTTGGCTAAGTAGCTTAATTTCTGATTACTTTAGCTTTCGATATAAAATGTGACTGACAGTCACACCTTCTGTTATAAGGGTTTAATAAATTAGGATATATAGAAAGTATTTTTACTATTATTATTAAATAGGCATTTAATTTTATCAAGCTTTTAAATTACCCTAATGTTGTGAAATTCTTGCTAAGTACAAAAGCCAGTATCAGAAAAATGCATAGATGTCGGTACTTTATATATTTAAATACCCCCAACATTTTTGAAATAAATGAATATAGAATAACTTTTAAAAATTTACCTCATCTACAAACTTTAGCTCTAAAAATTTTGTGTTTACAGGAAGGGTTAAATCCTGATAACATGTTAGTGAAGTGATAGTCTGCTTTATGGAAAGCATAGAGAACTGGGATGCTTCTATACCTCTGACAGACGTGCACTAAAGTTTGGCAATCTTTTTAATTCTTGTACTTCCTATTTTTTAATGAAGGCTTTGGTTATAATTTGTCAAAATTCTTGAGCTTTTATACTGTATCAAGTGGGATGGTGACATCAGCAAAAAAGAGCCAAAAAATTTAAAACTAGGGATTGAAATATGGGGAATTATCTTCCTATTCTTACTTTTTAACTTTATTTTTAAACTTCAATATCTGCTGTGCAATAAAACTTTCAGATATACAAAGACATCACACCAGTATTGACCACACCCAAAGTCGATAGACGTTAATGCACTACTATGGAGTTGTCATTTTCCTATTTTAATGGACTTCTTTGCTTAGACATTAAGATATATCATGGGAATAGTAAACTGGCGCATGCTCATCGCCTCCTGCTATTGACAGGGAGGGGAACTGTTGCTGCATCCAGGAGATGTCACACTCTGAACCCCCACTGTAAGGCCCTCAGGCTCAGCTCTGGTAGATGCAGAAAGAGAGGCATCTTCTCCCATCAAAGAACATCAGTCTCTTTCTGCTTTCTTTCCTAGTCATGGTCTTGGGATCTCCCAGACTGAAAGCATCATCTATCCTTTAAGATTTTTTTTCATGTCAATTTTACAAATAGAAGGAAACAGGTTCAGTTTTAGATCCCTTGGAGTCCACATAGACTTTTCAATGTTCATAATTATAAATGGTCTCTCTATCAACAAATAGAAGGGAATTATTTTTGTCTTCTAAGGCTAGCAGCAGGGTTCATTTGGGATATGCTATTTGTAGAAAGCACAGAATGGCCACTCTGAGAATGTCTAATTGAACTTGAGTCCTTGGAAAGAGCAGTGAGTCTTTGACTTCGGAACCATTTCTCTAGAACCTAACAATATCGGTTTCTATAAAGGGACCAAAACAATAGGATCTACTTTAATTCGTTTAGAATTTTCCTTGCTCCTGAGGTCTGTCAAGTCGGGATAACCTGAGATAAAGAGAGAGCTATCTTGCTTGCTCGGTGTTCCTAGGAGAAATTTAAATTCCGTATGACTTACTGTGTTTTAATTGGGAGTACTGACCTTAGTTCTCATCACTCACCCTGCCAAGTCTCCCACTCCCTTCCTACCCTCAGTCATCCTTCTGAAAAAAAAAAAAAAAAAGGAATTGGCAAAAGGCTGACATGTGGTTTTTTTCATATACAATGTGAGTTTTTTTATATTTGCAGCACGTGAACTTTTTTTTTTATATTGTGCAGCAGAAATGTTAATGTTTGTCAGGGCTTCCCAGAATCTTGCTATGGGAAGTTGCATAATGTAAGGAAGGAAGGAAGGATTGTAGAACATGAACATGGCCCACAGAATCAACTAAACACAGCTCATAGGGGTTCACAAAGACTGAAGAGACAATCAAGAACCTGGGTGGATCTGAGCTAGGCCCTCTGAATATATGTTACAGTGTGCAGCTTGGTGTTCTTGTGGGATGCCTAACAGTGGGAGTGGATGGCTTCTCTGATTCTTTTCCCTGCTTTAGAGACCCCTTTCCTCTTACTGAGTTGTTTTTCCCCAGCTTTCATATGAAAAGTCTGTTCCTAGTCTTATGCTAACTTGTTATGATATATTTGGTTGCTACCCCAGGGAGACTTGCTGTTTTCTGAAAGGAAATAGAGGAGGGGTGGATCTTGGGGCAATGGGGGTTACTGGGGAAGGGACTGGGAGGAGTAGAGGGAGGGAAAACTGCAGCTAGGATGTAATATATAAGAGACAGGTTTTAAAAATTAAAAAAAGAAACCCTACTAATGTTCTAATATTCAAAAGATTGAGAATTCTGAAGCTACAGTAGTCTCTGAGATTTTTCAGGGAGGGACTGTGGACTTGAATTTGTATTTGGTACTGGTGTGAATGGACATAGCTTTCCTGGTACCCCTTAAATCAAAGCCTGAGGGGCATTGCTAAAGTCCCTTGTCTATATTTAAAGTGGCGCTTACAGATGTGGACCCACCCACTAGGTTTAACGAGCTTTCTTTTTATTTCTACCATTTTTTCCTCTGTTCATATTTCACCTCCCGGAGTCCTTTGACACTGGATACGAGGCTCAACATGGAACTCTTACATTGCAGGTCTTCTGAGGAAACTCCTGAGTTAAGGATGCTATCAGTCAGGCGTGTACTTCAGAGGTCCTTGGGGACAGCTGATATGATGTTAGTTGTTCTTGATGGCATGAAGTCAGAACTGGGATACTAAACGTGCCCACTGGTATCCTGCCCTCTGCTTCCTTTGTCGCATAGAGACTGATCATGTAAGAGAGGTAAGCTGTGACTATTCATGTGTGCTATTTCTGTGTCTAGAAAATGATTCATGCTGAAAGATGGAATGTTAGTCTAGGGAAGGGGATAGCCTACACTCACAAAACAACCTCTTGTTTGGATACAGAGATCCATGTATGGCTTTTATGTATTGAAAGGCACTCCAAAATTCCCTGTTACTTTGTGCCTCTCTTAATATGATCTCTGATGGGGGGAGATGCCAGCAACTGTAGAAAGGAGTATGTTCTCTTTTAAATAGAGTCCTACTTGACCAAAGGACTTTTTTCTCTGTAAATTTTTTTGGAGTTTTGGGTTTTTTTTTGTTTGTTTGTTTACCTTGTTGAGCCAAACTTCTTTCAAAAATTATATCGGTCCTCTATGAGATATTCATTTTAAGAATGCTTCTTTGTCTATGTAGCTATGACAGAATAATGTGTTCCTTGCTGAGCAGAATGCCAAGTAATTTCTTATCCAATAAAAATGAAAAAATGAAGCTGTTCAAAAGCAACTTCCAAGAGTCTCTGCAAGCCAAGCTCCAGAAGGACACCCCAGGAGCCTTGGAGACCACATAGCCCAGCTCAGGACCCACCAATCATCTCTGTTTATCTTTCATCTGGACAGTGGATGATGTGACAGTCTTTGGCATTTTGTAATTTCTAACACAAACACACAAAAAACCCGAATAGTACAATTTCTGGAGAAAGCCCCGAAGCCCTGTCATATACAAAGCAAAAATCAGAAGCAGGTCTAAAGTTCACTAACAGTAACTGTAATTGGTTCTCCATGAGGTCCTATCTGCAGGGGGAAGCCACTGTTTATTGGGCTATGGATGAGTGATGTGCACAGACCCATTCCCCAGAAAGATGCATGTGCCCATGACAGTCTCATATATTATGGGACATCTGGAGCTCTCATGTCTGTACCGAGTATAAGTGAAAAAAGAAGCAGAGAAAACATGTAGGTATAGAGGCTTTTAAAATGTCTGTTTAAAAAGAGGTTGTTTCTGTAAATTATGTTACTTCCTATGTGTGTGTGTTAAAGAAACGATAATGCATCAAATAATTTTAATTGTTTACCTATGAAACTATTTCTAACTGACATAGCAGGTAATAAAAACCACAACAAAATTATGTTCAGAAATCCGTGGGAAAAAGTAGGTCCAAAGAAACCATCACAAGTCTTTGTTTGTTTGTTTGTTTGTTTGTTTTGTGTTCGATTTCTCATAAGTCCAAAACACTGCTTTATCTGGAGACATCAAAAAAAGGAAGGACATCGACAAAGATCAATGGATATGGATCCATCATACTTGTGTTTGAATCAGCACTGCCTTCCCAGCGATTCAATTTTGACTCTGTTTACTGCTTCCTTGTCATGAACTCCTTGCATGCTGTGAATTGTTCAGAGAAGAAAAGATGATGGTGGTGACAGATGGAAAATAGTAACAAAGTCAATAACCATGGTAAGTGAGGATGGCGGTCGAGCTTAGAAGAGTCTGAATATTACCCTCTACTTATAGAGCATCCAGCAGAGATAGCCGAGCGTTTGTTTGCCCTGGGCTTTACAGTTCACTCCATGGGTGCCAGTAGGGTTGGCTCTTTTTACCACTGTGGATCTTAGTATCAGTAAATGCTATCATCCTTCCATTTCAAAGATATTAATGTCAGGAGTGCGACATAACTGCCCCCCCAAACTGTCTCAGATGCCGCATACATTTGAGTGTCTTCTCTTTTCACTCTGTCAAGAGCAGCCCATTTCCTACTAGAGGCTCTTTGTTCAGGGAGGATTTGTGAGATTGAACCATGTACTCTTAGGGCAGAAGGAATGAAGGTTATTTGGAGCACGATGACCTCACAGTTAGAGACCAAGGTTACCTACAAAGGTAGGACTTGGGGAAGAGTGGTGGCTTATGGGTACTAGGAGTTTGGTTAGTAGAGAACAGAGCACCAGTTTCCTTATTTCCTGTACTTTTGGAAATCATATAAATAGTAAAGTTTGATGATGGGGAGAAAAGAGGTCTTTAGGAAAGTGTGTGTGTGTGTGTGTGGGGGGGGCAGATGCCCAGTAAGTTTTGTGTTTTATTCTTTGCTAATGAAGATCCAGAGGTTTTAATTTTTTTCCCCCTCTCAAATTCCAGCTGAATGCTGGAGGGTCAGAGGTGCTGGAACAAATAGTGACAAAGACACAGTATGTTCTAAGCCAAGTGACAAAGTAGATGCAAATAAATAACTGAACTTGAGGGCACCCATCCAAAAGAACCCCGGGATCCCAGGAGCAAAACAGTCTTTGGCTCTTAGACAATTTAAAGTCACAGATGAATTTTGCATGCTCCTAAACTATGAGGTTAGGTATCAGACTTAGTTCCCTGATTCAAAATATCCAAACTTTGTCATCATATATATGTGTGTGTGTGTGTGTGTGTGTGTGTGTGTGTGTGTGTGTGTGTGTGTGTGCTGTATTAGTCTTAGAGCTACTTTAGGTTTAATACAAAATTGAGAGAAACCCATGTAGATTCTGCATGTATCATCTGTCTCAGTCCTTTGGTGTTGCTATAACAAAGTGTTCTCTGTGTGGTAGACAGACAACAGAAATGTGTTTCTTATAGTTCTGCAAGGTAGGGAACCAAAGAAGAATGTATAAGCTGATCTGGGGTCTGATGAGGGTCTGGAGCCTTGTTCATAGACAACTATGTATTCACTGGGTTTTCACATGGCAAAGGAAGTGGTGGACTGTGTGGGTTTCCCTTTTACTACAATGGTAATCTCACGACCAAAGGTTCTGCAGTGATAAATTAATCTTTACTGAGTCCCCCTATCCAACCCAACATCATCACCCTGATGATTAAGATATTGATATGAGGACTGGGGGGAGATATGTCCAGTCTACAGTCTCCCTCCATACATATATACAGTGTCTCCCTCTATCAATATTCCACACTAGGGTAGTTCATTTCTTACAACTGCTGCATCTGTGCTGGCACATTGTGATCACTTAACCCCAGAGAGCATCTTAATACAGAGGTCCTCGACATGTGGGTCATGACCCATTTAGAGAGTGAACGCTCTCTTCACAGGGGTCACCTGAGACCATCGAAAAACACAGATATTTACAGTATGATTCATAGCAGTAGCAAAATTACAGTTATGAAGTAGCAATGAAAATAATTTGATGGTTGTGGGTGAGCACCAATGAGGAACGATATTAAAGGGTCTCACCAGCGTTATGAAGATTGAGAACCACCGCCTTAAGGTTTCTTAAAATTTCCTCCCTTGTGGATCCTTTATACCTGAGAAATGTCATGTGATTCTGGAGTTTTAGGCACATAAAATAGGTACTCAAATAAAACATTTCCTGATAAGCAAGAAAGAGGTAAGCTAGTCTTTGGAAAATATAAAATTTTATCCTTTACTAAGGATAAAAAGTTGCACATGAATGAGATGAATACGTTTTTGTTTTTGCAGAAAGGATTAAATCTTGTTTAAGAATTTGATACCACAGAACATAGAGCATTTCGAACGTGTCTCAGAGTTGATCAGTATTTTGGTTTTTATAATAATCGGTACTTTGGGTGGGGCTTCACATAACTCTACAGTACAAAATGGCAGTTCATACTCATTTCAGAAGTGGTTGAAATTTCCATCTGAATGTAAGCCAAAATTCTTTTAGTAATTTTTTTTATGAAGTCAGCAACTCAAACAGATATTCCTTAAATGAAACATTTGAACACAGCGCAAACCTAAGATATGCTAACTTGGTTCTAGGTGCTGAGGCATAAGAGTATTCAAAAGTCTTTGCACTCCATGACTAAAGTACACATTTCTGTAAGAGTGGAAAATATCTCATCTACAGTAATAGCAATCGGCAGCAAATAGACTAGACTCTTGAGCTGCATTCAAATGGAAACCAGGCAGGAAAGAATTCCAGAGGAGACAAAAACCAGTCAGGCCTCATAAGTGACTTTATCCTTGTTTGACTTGCAAACATAACTGAAACTTAACCTGAACTATTTCTTGTAAATGCCAATATGAAAATAAAATGAAACTAAAGTTCAACCCATAAAAGCCACAAATTAACTTTTAAATGTATAACTAGAGCTTTCTATCAAGGCAGACCAAGTAAGGTCATTTTATAGCCAGAACCAAACAAATATTTTTTTCTGCTCTTCCTGTATATGTGCATCTTTTAAAAGATGTCCACTTGCAATTCTTGCTCCAGTACTGTGACATCCATAGACCATGATTTGTCCAAGTAAATGCTTTATAATTCTACTGGGTCTCGAGTTACCTTTAAGCAACAATATGTGTTTTGAATATGACAATTTGTGAATTTATACACATACTTACAAGTTGGAACTGTCATAAATAAGACAAAATATCCATGTAAGCCGGGCGTGGTGGCGCATGCCTTTAATCCCACCACTCAGGAGGTGGAGGCAGGCAGATTTCTGAGTTCGAGGCCAGCCTGGTCTACAAAGTGAGTTCCAGGACAGCCAGGGCAATACAGAGAAACCCTGTCTCGAAAAAACAAAAATAAATAAATAAATATCCATGTAAAAAGCATTGGTGTGTGTGTGTGTGTGTGTGTGTATACCAAAGCTTTGGATTCTTCTGTGTAAGTACTAAGGAGGCTTAGATTCCCATGAAAAAAAGTGTGCCTGGGTTCAGTAAAAATGCAACGAAACCAGGGTTGGGTTTGTAACTCTGTTAGTAGACTGTCTAGCAGACACAAAGCACAGAGGTGTGTGGGTTCCTTCTTCCCTCAGGGGTCATTAACCACTGACCTGTGAGGGCAGAGGAGACCCAAGCGGCAAGCAGGGTTCAGAGAACCGTGAGAATGACGGCAAGACTTGTGGAGGCGGCCCCAGTGAGACAGCTCTACTTCAGTGTTCAGGGATAGGGTAGGTAAGGGATAATAACCTCGTACTTAATCATCATATGGCAAGAAGAGCTGAATGGGACTTACTGGCTGAATCATGCAGGACTTGCAGGAAGCTCTGTGCAGGCTCATCCTGCAGCAGGGTCAAGGCATCTGTGCTTAGAGACACTAGAGATGAGGTCAGTGGAGAAAGGGAAGCTCGGCCGAGAAAGGGAGTCTTCCATTCTACTCCGGAGAGCTATCGGGTTATTTATTAAGCAGGGAGTGCTATTTATTAAGCAGGGTCTTCCAACAGTGGTGCTCACTTATATACCCAGCTCTCTGGAAGTCGGAGGCAGGAGGACCGGAAGTTGAAAGCTATTCTTGGTTACCTGATGAGGGTGAGGCTTACCTGTGCTACAGAATACCTGTTTCAAACCAAACCAAACCAAACCAAACCAAACCAAACCAAACCAAACCAAACCAAACCAAACCAAACCAAACCAAACCAAACCAAACCAAACCAGAGTAAGCCCCTAACAAAGTGGCTTGCAAAATGGCTGTACCATCATTCTGCACTCCCACCAGCGACAAATCAGAGTCCTCGGTGCTGTCTACAATGGCCAACACTGGATGCTTGTTGTCAGTGTTAATGATGAGCAGTGTGAGTTGTCTTTTCACATGCTGATTTATCATCGGAGCGTCTTCTCCAGTGCGGTATCTCCATGCCTTTGTCCTGTTTTAGTATTGGGCAGTCTCTATGTGACACTTGTAAGCACTGTCTGGAATTTATGTTCTCATTCTCTTGATATTCTTTCCAGCTTATCAATTATTTTTTTCATGGATCTTGCCTTTTATATTGGACTTTTACAGATCACCTAAGTAACCCAAGGGTTCTTCTTCGTTGGCTTCTGAGAGTTTCAACTTTAGATTTAGGTTTATCATTTACTTTATTACAATGTTCCTGAAGATGTTGCTAGATACATTTTTTTAAATGAGGATATCACATTCTAGCATATTCAATGAAAAGACTGTCCTTTGCTGAAGAAAAAAATGACTATATTTCTGAGTCTACTTTGGGTTTCTTTTGTATTCTGTTGATTTATTTGTCTTTTCCTTGATGAATGCTACTGTCTTGATTACAGCAGTCTGACAGTCTTTCAGCTGCGTCATGTCTCTTCTTAAACCTTATTCTTCTCTTTTAGCATTGTGTTGTCTATTATGAGTCTCTTGCCTCTTTTCATGAATTTTAGAAGCAGCTCGTTGACATCTGTGAAGCGGCTCGCTGGGATTTCGATTTGGATCGAATTGAGTCTGTGACTAGGTCACACTCACTAAGTTGACTTTTTCTGCTGGGCAGACTCACCAGGATTCCTTCTTTCCTTGACCTTGGGTTCTTGCATCATTGCCTCCACCCTTATCTGCATTCCCTAGAGGTGGCAGAGGCTCACTGATAGTGCCGCTCTGTGGCTTCCTCATTCATGTCTGCTTGCTCCTCTAGTCATTTATGTGACTGATGCCCCTAAGTGAAGCTTTCTTTAATGGAGTCTAAAATGGCTTCTGTTTGTCTGGTTGGCTCCTATTGATGCGTGAATATAAATATTCAATATAGTACCTGCACAAGAATTTTTCTTATGCAATGGCTATAAACAAAATAACTGAAGTGGAAATTAGTCAATCTATAAGAATATTTTTATTCTGAGAAAAGTATCCCAGACAGACAACACTTTTCATAATTCCCAAATCTATAAAGCTCTGAAAACTGAATTTAAAATAAAATTACAGAAAACTTATTTGATATGCAGATTCTGAGTTGAATTGTTATGATGCTACCTGGAGCTTTTATAGTTGTTCATTGATAGGTCTTATTGCAGCAAGGTTAATGAATTGAATTTCAGAAGATAACCAGAGTCCAGTGAGGAGGTCATGCAATACATGGAATTTGCACATATAAACTCCAAATGACTGGGTTCATACATCCACTGGACCTAGGCACAGGGTAGAAGTTGCACAACTCTAGAACATTTTACTTAAGAAAGAGTTAGTTTCAAGATTGGTCCCATGGAATTGAGTGAATGGCAGAGATGAGCAGTGAGGACATTCAGGGTAAGATGAAAGTTACAAAGGAAGCTGTAGGAAAAGGGAACATGAATACACGTAGTAAATAAGAGTAGGAGTGGGTAAAGAGCAGGAATGAATACAATATACATAATAAAGTCATATGTTGGATATCACTTTTAGGAATTGAATCACTTTTAAGGATAATAACTTTGATGTTGTGCTTAGTCAATAAACTAAATGGCTGTCTTAGCTAAGCAGGAATATATTGGAGATGGGGTTCATTTCTTTAGTGGGAAAGGCAAGTAAATTGAAATAAGGCAACATAGTTCCAAACAAATGCAGATGATATGAATGTAGAATCTATAAGGTATGATAATTAGTGCCATGGGGTGACAGGGTGGGAGGAAAACTCAACAGAAATATCCAAGACGGAGAGCAGGTGTTGGGAGATGCATGTTTAAGTTAGGATATACTGAGGGACACAAATATGAAAGCCATCTGGAACCGATAGAATTGACTGAAGATGGCAAGTAAATTTCTGCTTCCCTAAAGTCGTTTGTGGATTTACGGGTCGTGCAAAAATGATCTCAAGTATGTTCGTCATGTGAAATTAGCATATGGAGAGCTCACTTTGGAAGGTTGAGATTTGCTTTCACAAGCACTTCCAAACCAAAAGTCTTGCCAATGCTAAAATGTAAATAGATTTCTGTGGCTAAGAATAGAGACCTCTATTTTCTTATTAACAATTCACTTCCCTAGTACATATTACATATGCCACGGCTCTACAAGCCCATGCTGAGTCAGAGGGTATAGGGAACTTTAGGGATAGCATTTGAAATGTAAATAAAGAAAATATCTAATAAAAAAATAAAAAATAGATAAAAGTTCCTATTGCCTAATAACAGTGCAGGCACCATAATAGAATAGTGGTTGTTACATTGCTGATATAAACAAACACACTACTTAGCCAATCCGTGGGAAACCCTAGCATATACTATTATGCACGGTATATAAACTTGATGATAATAATAATAAATGACTGTTGCTAGTCTATGAATTTTTTAAAAATCACATATTCTAAAAAGAAATTTCAGAATGATCTCATGGTTTAGACTTTATTATGAGTTTACATGACCATTCAAGGGTGGTAGGAAAAGTCTCACTCCTCAAAAGTGGTTCATTAGACAATTTTCTCCTTCCTTTGTGCAATGCCAGCCACAAAACCACAGACATTTTTATCGTTGCTCAAGAAACATTGAAAGTGCCCAGTCACTGCAACAGATGTACCTCTTATTATGGAGAGAGTGTCTTGCTAGCAGGCAAACATGGTTTCTGAATTCACAAGTAGTTTCTTTTGACAAGTGGGACTCTTTGTGGTTAGAATAGGCTGACCTGTGATATATGGACACCAGGATGCTTTCACTAGTTTGTCAGGACAGCCTACCATAAACTGAATTTTACTCTTCAAGGTTCGGAGACTAGAAGCCTGACATCCAGGTGCCACAGAGCTGTTGTGAGATGGTAGGCTCTGTCCTAGGCCTGTCTCCGTGACTCATGGATACTGTCTTCCCTGTGTCTTGTCACTTCATCCCCTCTGTGTTTGTCGATGTCTCTATAAATTTCCTCTTTTATAAGAATGCCAGTCACTTTGGATCAGGGTATACTCTGATGTCCTCATTTTGATGGATCACTTTTATAAAGTCCCTGTCTCCAGTTCAGGACACACTCGGAGGAACTGGGTGCTAAGAATCTAGCATTTTTTTTTTTGAGATACATAGTTCAAGCCATAACACATTATGATTAGGTGTGTTCCTGTGGCTTATATATTCCAGGTGCCCACTGCAACATGTAAAAGGCTACTACATAGATTTGAAACTGGAAAGAACTGGGCTGCTGTGAACTCACAGTGAGCCTCCAGGGTTACTAACTGCAAGGTGACTCTTTATGGAGGCTTCCCTTACTGTACAATAATATTATTTTCTTGGGATGGGAGTGTAGCTAAGTGGTAAAGTACTTCCTAGGCATGCATGGAAATTATGGGTTTAATTTCTAGCACTGAAAATATTTTTGTGTTAAAAAAACAATGAATATAGCACAGCTGTTTATCTGTGACTAAAAGCAATAATGTTGTTAGAGGAAAAACTTGAAGAATGGCATAATTATCCTTTAATAAAAGTGTTCATTGAGTTCAGCATCCTTAATTATCAGGGAAATGCAAATCAAAGCAACCCTGAGATTCCACCTCACACCAGTCAGAATGGCTAAGATCAAAAATTCAGGTGACAGCAGATGCTGGCGAGGATGTGGAGAAAGAGGAACACTCCTCCATTGTTGGTGGGATTGCAAACTTGTACAATGACTCTGGAAATCAGTCTGGCAGTTCCTCAGAAAATTGGACATAGTACTACTGGAGGATTCAGCAATACCTCTCCTGGGCATATATCCAGAAGATGTTCCAACTAGTAAGAAGGACACATGCTCCACTATGTTCATAGCAGCCTTATTTATAATAGCCAGAAGCTGGAAAGAACCCAGATGTCCCTTAACAGAGGAATGGATGCAGAAAATGTGGTACATTTACACAATGGAGTACTACTCAGCTATTAAAAACAATGAATTTATGAAATTCCTAGGCAAATGGATGGACCTGGAGGGCATCATCCTGAGTGAGGTTAAACCAATCATAAAAGAACTCGCATGATATGTACTCACTGATAAGTGGATATTAGCTCAGAAACTTAGAATACCCAAGACACAAGATACAATCTGGAAAACACATGAAATTCAAGAAGAATGAAGACCAAAGTGTGGACAATTTACCCCTTCTTAGAACTGGGAACAAAACACCCATGGAAGGAGTTACAGAGACAAAGTTTGGAGCTGAGACAAAAGGATGGACCATCTAGAGACTGCCATACCCGGGGATCCATCCCATAATCAGCCTCCAAATGCTGACACCATTGCATACACTAGCAAGATTTGGCTGAAAGGACCCAGATATAGCTCTCTCTTGTGATGCTATGCCAGGGCCTAGCAAACACAGAAGTGGATGCTCACAGTCAGCTATTGGATGGATCACAGGGCCCCCAATGGAGGAGCTAGAGGAAGTAGCCAAGGAGCTAAAGGGATCTGCAACCCTATAGGTGGAACAACAATATGAACTAACCAGTACCCCCCAGAGCTCCTATCTCTAGCTGCATATGTATCAGAAGATGGCCTAGTTGGCCATCATTGGAAAGAGAGGCCCATGGGTCTTGCAAACTTTATATGCCTCAGTACAGGGGACCGCCAGGGCCAAGAAGTGGGAGTGGGGGGTAGGGGAATAGGCGGGAGGGCATGGGGGGACTTCTGGGATAGCATTGAAAATGTAAATGAAGAAAATGCCTAATTAAAAAAAGTGTTCATTGAAGTATTGCTTTTAGTAGGAACAACTAGAAGAGACATGCCTGCCTATTTATAGAATGTGTGAATAAATATTGTATATTTCTGTATAATGGATTTAGTGTGCTTAGCATAATTAATTTTTATTTATTACCTATGGTATGTTTCTGATTGCTGGGCTTTGTCCTTTACCCAATATATAAGTTATTTAAGTGATATATATATAATTTATATATATATGTGTGTGTGTGTTTATATATACATATATGTTATATATATATATATATATATATATATATATATAAGCTCTATTAACTGATGAACATATTATTGATTAGATTCTATTATTAACATTGCTCTATCATTCATGGAAAAGAATGAAAAAGAGGAAACAAATAATGGAGGGACAATCTCTAACAATCACAATACTATAATTTGAAGACCCAGACACTGGCACAAGGAGTCCAGTCCCATCTTTAACAATGCCATTCGAGGCTCAAAGAGATCAATGTTTCTGAACTTCCCCTGATAATTAGTAATGCTGCACAGGGAGGGGCAGGCCCTGTGAAGGAGGTCTTCTTGTTGTTGTTTCTTACACAGCAATCTTTTAGATCTGCAGGTCAGTTGAGGGTTAGCTGATCTTAGCCAGGCTCAGCTGGGTGGTCATGTGGGGATCATCTGGGCTCAATCCTGCATCTGGAAGTCAGCTAACGTAGGCCAGATGACTTGGCTTTTTCTCTTCTGTGCCTCACTCTTCTCCTGGGGTCAGTGAGACAACTGAAGCCTGCTGTCATGGCAATGGCAGTGGAAAAAGTGAGCAAGTACAAGCGCTTTAAGCTCTTTCTGAGCCTCAGGATGTGTTATGAGTTCAAATTCTATTAATGAAGTCAAAAGGCTGCAGCCAAGACAAGGAGAAGAATATCTTCTCTTCCCAGTGGGAGGAACTGTGAAGTCACATGGCAAATGGTTTTGATACAGTGTGTGTGTGTGTATACTATGAAGAATCAGTGCCACAAACCTACCACAAATGGTAAAGTTCGAAGTGGGAGAAGAAGACTTCATAAAATGTATTCTTTTCATTCCAAGAATATGGTACATGAATCTTTGTTTTAATGTGCAATTTTGTGAAAATTAGCTGTCTTTAACTTATTGTAATCAGAGCTTATAGTAAGTATCTGTATTACTGGATAATCATAAGGAATAGAGATGATATTTATCCAATACTAGGATGGTAGTACATCTTGAATTTATGATAGAAAGGTTCTAATTTATCCTTCAGGGTATGACTTGGGGAGTAATATGCCTAAAATTAAAAAAAAAGACAAAATTATACAGAAAAATCAAGTATCTAATGACATTTTGCAAAAGAACAGTAAGAGGAAACTTCCCTGGCACGATGAAATTATTTGTTACCATTAGTGGAAAGGACAGCGAGGGTAGGTGCACTGGCATAAAGTCAAATATGAAAATGATGTTGAGTCCACTTACCAAAGTGTCTCTAGATAAGTGCTTTCCCCCTGTTTAACAGAATCTTGGGAAAACACGTGATGTTTCTCTTTTTCTCTTCTCTCTGCTACCCTTCCTTATAAGATTCTTTATGGGTTTGTAAATCTGGAGTGAAGACCCAAGGAACTTGGGACTTGATGTGTTTACTTTTCTCCTAGCTTCTGACCTATCCCCAACCTTACTATTCTCTCTAACTCTAACTAGAATGTGCACATTCTTATATTCTTTATGCATTAAATACTTTCCAGCGACCTCCAATGTGTAAAGCAGCATATATGATGTGGGTAGGGCTGATGAGATATGGTGACCACATGTCTGTATAGAGGTCAATGACAAAGGAACTGACATGGTCCAGGAATCTATATTCTGTATTTGCTTCTTAATACTTTCAATTCTCCTCTATATTGACTTCTCTATTCTGTGCCTCAAGCTTGCATCTGTGAACAGCGTTAGCTGAGTTTTGTAGCTGTCTGGCATCCATTTGCATGAAGACCAGAGGATGTGCCAGTGGGGATGAGAGGCTGGGAACAGCATTTTGTTCCTGCTAGCTGGAGGATTGGAGTGATTCCATCCATAGATATTTACTTTCATTCAGGAGGGAGAACCACCCTTTCCCTAGAAGCTCCAGTTGCAGTCTCCTCTGAGTCCTAGGAACTATTTCTTTTCTTGGCCCCTAAGATCTATTCCTGTTCATCCTGAAGTATTTCTTCAGTACCCGACACATACTTCTGTAGACAATCCCTTCACCCAGCCTTCTTTAACTGTTCCCTATTATGCCATCTGTGTCCCATGGGAACCCTGATTGAGATAACTTATCACTGTAAAGTTAATACATGTGCTGAGTGCCGAATTGATAATATATATTTTCTTCCCGCAATGCAGGGTTTTCAGGGTTAGTGATCCCTTACTTCACTTTTTATATATTTTCTCGGTTTTGGTTTGGTAATGCCTTTTGAACTTGTTTGCCTTTTCTGAGATAGTAAGGTTAGAATGAATGAGCAGTGTGGTATCTCTCCCCTCTCCTCCCTCCTCTCACACTCCTTACTTTTCTTTCTTTCTTTCCTTCCTCCTTCTCCTCTCCTTTCCTCTCTCCTTTCCTTTTTCTTTAATTCTGTGTGGAGAAGGTCAAGAAAGTCATCTATGAGATCAGAGGAATGCCTGGGCAGAAGTAGTGACTTACGGAAAGATACAAACATTTTGCCGATGATGAGATACCCATGATGTCATCTTAAATTTTACGATGCTTGTATTGCTCATGCATTGTGTCTGCTCACATCTTATAGTTCTAATACAAAGAGCCCTCTCAGGAACTTCTAGGTCTCTCATAGTTTCTTTCAAAATATTAAATAGTCTACTTCCCCAATATCTTAGGGATTTCTTTCTATATTTTCTATAATTTCCTCTTGCAATTTCATCCTATGATGCATTAGAAATAAGTTAAAAGTAAATATTCAATGGCCTAATGGTCTGTAGTGTTTTCCCTGTAGAAAAATTTGGCTTAGTTTATAGACACCATGAGTAGACACTCCTTGGAGGCTCCTGCTTGCTGAATTAAGGGTAACTCAGGCCTGCCATCAGTTTCCTTGTGGAGCTAAGCCTCTTGGGATAGAATATCAAATGAGAATCTCCTAGTCTGTCCTCTAAATGCTGCTTACTGTGTTTGCTGACTCATCCTTTGATGGTCATCTCTGTTTATATGAAGTCACACTGACCCACTTTCTGTTCCCCAAACAGTGTTCTTGATGATTTTCCTGGATGTGTTTTGATGATGTAATTTTTTTCTTTCTCCTCTTTCTTCAACTTCTTTGCTTCAAATGAACAAATGACTATCCTGTTTGACTTCTCTCATAAAAACGATTAGCTTCCAAAGCTCTTTGAAAGTAACTCAAAGCTCTGTAAAAGAATGTGCTCACTCTCATTGCACAGACTGGGAATTGAGGCTCAGAGATTTGTTTTTGTTTTTGTTTGTTTGGTTGGTTTTTTTTAAACACAGAATCATAAAATTGATAAATATGTAGGTTGTCAAGGTACAATTTAATTGGAATTTCTGATATTTCCAAATTTCGTATTTCAATTTGACAGTAAACTTTGTGTTTATATATTGAAATACTTGAGATAATTAGGTAGAAAGGAAAAAAGGTTTATTTGGCTTGCAGTTACAGAGTTACTGGTCCAATAGTGTCTCAGGGTGGGAGATTGGGGATACACATTGCTCTGAGCCTCTGATGAGACAACATAAAATGGAAAACATGTCAGCGCAAACTCATCAATCAGTGAGGAAGAAATAGAAGAGACTGGGATCCTTTGATCTCTTTCAAAGACATGTCCTTAGTGACTAATAGACCCTTCTATTAGTGCCTATTTACTGAAGGTTGCCTTACTTCTATAGCTTCCATGCTGGAGAGTTTTATGTCAACTTGACACATTATAGTGTCATCTGAGAGGAGAGAACCTTAATTGAGAAAATGCCTCCATAAGATTGGGCTGTAGAGAAGACTGTAGGGCATTTTCTTCTTTAGTGACCAATGGCAGAAGACCCAGCCTATTGTTGGTAATGTTATCCCTGGCCTGGTGGTCCCAGATTGTATAAGAAAGGAGGATGAGCAAGTCATGAGGAGCAAGTCAGTATGTAGCCCCCCTCCATGGCCTCTGCACCAGCTCCTACCTCCAGGTTCCTGCCCTTGTTTGAGTTCCTGTTCTGACTTCCTTGGATAATGAACAGTGAAATGGAAATGTGAACCAAACAAACCCTTTCCTCCCCAGTTTGCCTTTTAGTTATGGTGTTAAGAACCCTAACTAAGCCCACCATGGGATCCAAGTCGTTAACACACGAATCTCATAAAATCTGCTCATATAATGAATAAACACGGAACTCATAGAATGCCCGAATTACAGGGATTCAGTAGTGATTTAAAAGCATTCACATTCTGAGCAGAAGAAGAGGTAGGAAAGACATATAGCACAAAAGAGAGACTGGTTAAACTGTGGTAGACATATCGAAGGAAAATGATGGGAAAGTCAGAGCGAGTCTTCTTAGCAAGCTTGAAGATAACCTTTAATGTAAGCAAGACTCTCTAAATAAAGTTCAGGTTGTGATAGTTGAAACTGTCTTTATTTAAAATTGTGATGCTTTGATTTTTAAAAATTCTATTTAAACAGGTATCTTCAGTAGATGGTTGTGGTTTTGGTATTTGTTTAAACTTCCTTCCTGCAGAGAATGATACCTCTCCTTACTCTTTTCTGTTCCCAGTAAAAGCAATAAAGAGTTGGGTCCAGTATGAATTTATCATTGAGTCTTTTCAAGTTTCTTTCCTGCAAACTATGCAGTTACTAGTTTGTTTTTCAAGGAAGGCTCAAGGATTAGTTTAAAGATGTCATTATTTGATGGCCCTTTTCCTATTGCTTGTCTTTAGTTAAGGGATATCTTACCTAAAGTTATCCCTTACTTAAGGTGACTCTAGACCAGGTTAAGCAGGGAAGCAGATACATCTCCATGCCTCCACCGCACAATACCTTATCTGATGAGCACTGCCTTCCTTTGTTCGAATAACATCAGCCACAAGAAACCTCAGCCTGTAACTCACTAGCATATCCTACCATCTACTGAGGTCAGAAAGTAAACCAAGGGCGAAAGCCTGCAGAAGTGAAAGTAGACTCTAGTTACTTATTAATCCTCACTCTTTTATACATGTTACAGCTTCAGATAGGAGAAAAGACGTCTGCAACATCAATGTTCAGCTCATCTTACTATAGAATTTTTTTCTTCACTTCTTGATTTAATAACTTCTTTTGACTCTATGATGTCTTTAAAAATGTAGCCCACAACTGATAACCTGTCTAACTTGAGGCCCATCCCATGGGCAAGCACCAATGCCTGACACTATTAATGATACTATGCTATGCTTGCAGACAGGAGAATGTTGTCCTCTGAGAGGCTCCACCCAGCAGCTGACTCAGACAAATACAGACACCCACAGCCAAACAGTGGATGGAGCTTGGGGATTCTTATAGAAGAATGGGAGGAAGGATTGTGAGCCCTGAAGGGGATAGAAATGCCACAAGAAGACCACCAGAGTCAACTAATCTGGACCCTTAGAGCTCTCAGAGTCTAAATCACAAACCAAAAATATACAGGGCTGTGGACCTAGCCCTCCCTACACATATGCACAGCTTGGCCTTCATGTGGGTTCTGAACAACTAAAATGAAGGCTATTCCAAAAGCTGTTGCCTGTATGTAGGATATGTTCTTCTAGCTGGGCTGCCTTGTCTGGCCTCAATGGGAGAGGAAGTGCCTAGTCTAGCAGAGACTTGAACTGCCAGGATTGAGGTGGGGCGGTATACCTGGGGTGGGGGGCACATCTGCTCAGAGAAGAAGTGGGGAGGAGGGGGAAGGATTTGGGGAGTGGGTGACTGGGAGGGGGCAGTGAGCAGGATATAAAGTGAATAAGTAAAAGAAATAAAATTAAATTTAAAAAAATGTAGCCTAAGTTTTATAGGGGTAAACACTGATTTAGTTAATAAAATAAGTATCTTTAAAAGACAATTTGTTCAAGCATAAGTCAATAGAGGGTACGTCATTCTTCAATACCTGAATTGTGCTAACTTGGAGGGGAATGTCAAAGTTCCTATTCCAGAATGGGACGCTATAATGATATGAAAATGATATATGAAAAGGATAAGGCTCTGAGAATGATGACGTTTAAAGTTTTCAAACTTTATACTTTCAACACTATTATAGCACGAGATTGCAAGGACAGGCGCGAAGGCTGTAGCAAGTTTTCCTGGAAAATGTGTCACGTTGGGAGGTGATAAGTAACTTTATCTTGGCAGTGGCTCCTGGCTCACTTGGAGGGTATTGTTTAATAGATTTTTCTAAGTGTTTTCCTAATAGGGCATCCTCCTCGTGAGCCTCAGTGCCAAGGGCCTTATCCTGGGTATTACATCTTTCCATTCCGTTTACTTAGGGAAGCGAGCTGAGCAGCTTGTAGTGAGTTTGGAGAATAGAACCTTTCCTCAATAATTAGGGTTCTGTCCTCTTTGCCCTTTCTCTTTATTCCCCTTTCTTTTCTACTAATTTGGGAGCTTGTCTATCCCGAAGTTTCAAATAACATCTCTAGGTTTGTGACTAAACCATACCAACTCATTCCCTGTCTCAGAGACCTAGAGCTATAGACTTACTCATTCTTTGGACTTTTCTATTTGATTGCTCATTTTCTGCCTGTTTAACCTTGACTAACTTTTGATGCCTTGCTTCCCCTTTTCATCTTCCTGATATCCTCAGACTCTTCCCTCTGCATGGCTGTACTCACAGTCATCATAGTAAAGAACTTGTCACAACATGCCTAGAGCACTGCAAAAGCTCCCTGCCACCATCTTTCAGTGCCCATGCTTTTACCTCTGCCTATTCCTCCCATCTCTACTTTACCTCAAACATGTGAGAACTTATGTTACTTTTCTATTAAAAATTAGGGAAAGGGGTTTAGTTCAGTCAGAGTGTCTTTCTAATGAAGGAAAGGTGTCAGGTTTGGCCCTCCAAGTCAAAACTTCTTTTTTTTTTTTTTTTTTTTTGCTTTTCGAGACAGGGTTTCTCTGTGTAGCCCTGGCTGTCCTGGAACTCACTCTGTAGACCAGGCTGGCCTCGAACTCAGAAATCCACCTGCCTCTGCCTCCCGAGTGCTGGGATTAAAGGCGTGCGCCACCACGCCCGGCTTAAAACTTCTTGTATCAGGGTTAGATAGAGAACTTAGAAGATTGTCTTCCAAGCACAAGGGCCAGAGTTTGGTCTGCAGAACGCACACTAAAAATGAAAAGTCAGATGCAGTGGCGCATGTGTTTAATCCCAGCTCTGAAAAGACAGTGACAGGTAGATTTGTGGATTCACAGGGTTTCTTGGCCAGCCAAGAATCTTCAGGACAGTGAGAGGTTCTGCAGAGAAAAGCAGATGATGTCTGAGGAACAATTGTCTGAGATTGTCTTTTAACACACATATGCACGTGCACACGTGTTTGTGCAACTATACACACTCAGAGACACACATGCATTCATGCAAGCAAGCGTTCTCTCTCTCTCTCTCTCTCTCTCTCTCACACACACACACACACACACACACACACACTCACACTCACACGTAAAATTGTCTTTTTTTTTTCTGTTTACCAATTCAGGCCAAATATGGCAGTCTTGTCTTTATTTTATTATGTTTTATTCTGTTTTATGTTTGAATTTACAAAACATAAAACTTAATTTTTCCTCCCACCTTGTGTGTGTGTGTATGTGTGTGTGTGTGTGTATGTGTGCATGTGTGTGTATATGTGTGTGTGTATATATATGTGTGTATATGTGTGTATGTGTATATGTGTGTGTATGTGTGTGTGTATGTGTGTGTTTGTGTGTGTATATGTGTGTGTGTATGTGTATATGTGTGTGTACATGCATGGGAGCACAATCAATTCTGGACATGATTTTTCATCACCAAAGTAAGATACATAGTTTTTATCTTTCCTCCATTCTCATCCCATGATGTCTTTTTGTAACTACTCTTCCTTCACCCTGGCAACCATTGATTATTTTTCTGTCCTTATACTTTGTCTTTTCAAAATCAGGCCTAAAATAGAATCATATAACTGAGTCTGGTTTCCCTCCAATAGCATAATGAATTTGAGATTTATCCTTTTTAATTGAACATATCAAGAGTTCATTATTTGTTATTGCTGAGGAACATTGTTTTATAAGAACCACCACATTTTGCTTATTCATTCATTCATTCATTCATTCAGTCAGTCAGTCATTCATCCAGTAAAAGATATTGTCTCCATTTTGGGACAATTAAATATAAGTTAAATACAAATGTTCATATGTAGCTCATTGGTATGATTTTTTAAAATTTTCTTTAGAGTAAATATCTAAAAGTAGAATGACTGGTTCATATAGCACATGCATAATTGATGGTAAGAAACGGACAAACTGTTTTGTGGACCGATGAGACCATCTTGGTTTCAACTGCAGTGTAAGAACATTCCTGTTGTCCTATATTCACTAGCACTTTTGAAAACATTAACAGAAATAGAATTTAATTTTTCTTCCCTGGTTCTCCCTTAGAAACCCTCTCTTAAATCCCTCCCATAACCCTTCCCCAAGTTGATAGCCAAAGTTTTCAGTCACTCAGAGGCAGAGTTTCAGTCAAAGTAGGCTTGAAGCTAACTAGTTATGATGTCTCCCATGGCTAAACAGTTTTCATCTGAGATGACAGTGGTGAGCTATTGGGGGCCAGTGTATGTAGCCTTCCCAATGTTCTACCCTGTGATTTTTTGTTTTGTTTATCCGTGAATAGAAATTCATAATTTGAAGAGTTTTTATTGCAAAAGTTCTTCTCAGATATCTCTGTACATACTGAATCTCAGTTACATATGCACAATATGCTTTGCCAAACACTGGTATCAATTTTAAAGAGTTCTGGTGAGAGTTGATTGACATCCATTTAATAGTATATATTTAAAATGTAAATGGTTAAGTTCCAGTCCATAGGATTACACATTAGAGCCTGTCTTATGGAAAAGAAACAAGAAAGCACAATGGTTATTTTAACTTATGAACAAATGTGTTGAACTATGCAACCATCAACAAAGCAAGAGACACTTTTATTATCCCCAAAAGATTTTTTTCGCCTCTGCGATTTCTCCCTGCCATTCTTTTGAAAAGAGTGACTCTTCATCCTCCCTTGGTAGCTGTTGATCTGCTTGACGTAACTACAGATTACTTTGTAGAATCTTAATTTTATAAGAATGCAATATATATATATTATATGCTATATATAATATATAAATAAATCACGTGTCCTTTTTTGTTTGTTATTTTATTCAGCATACCTTTAGTTGTATGTTCTAGAAAAATCAATTATTTTATTATTTTATGAAGGAGGATTATGTCATCATTATGAACACACATCAATATATAAACACAGTCCTCTCATCATGACCTCTGGCATGCTTTCAGTTTTGTCTATTATAAAAAATAACTTCTATAGATATTCACATGTAATTTTGTGTTTATAAATGAATTCATTGTTTTTTGTTAAAAATTGAGAATGGGACCAGAGAGCAAATAATAGGCATATATTTAATTTTAATTTTAAATTCTGTGTGAAATGATTGTGCCATCTTATACTCTCATTAACAGTGGATAAGAAATCCAGTTTATTTTCTGTCATTCCTAACTGTTGACAAGATTTATTATTTTTATTTTAATTTGTACTACCCTAATGACTAGTGATAACATATTTTCATTTATTTATTTATTTATTTATTTATACTTATTCACTTTACCTCCAGCTTACTGCCCCACTCGTGGTCACTCCTTCCTTCTCCCGTTCCCTTCTCCCCTTCTCCTCTGTGCAGATGGAGCCTCTGAGTATCTCCCCACCCTGGGACATAAAGTCTCTGTGGGGCTAGGTGCATCATTTTCACTGAGGCCAGACAAGGCAGCCCAGCTAGAAGACCATATCCCACATACAGGAACAGATTTTAGGATTAACCCCACTCCGCTCCAGTTGTTCAGGACCCACATGAAGTTCAAGCTTCATATCTGCTACATATGTGTGGGGAGGCCTAGGTTCAGCCTCTATATGTTCTTCCGTTGGTGGTCCAGACTTTGAGAGCCTCAAGGGTCCTGATTAGTTGACTCTATTTGTCTTCCTGTGGAGTTGGCCTGACATTCTTCCCCCTATTTTCCAATCAGAGTTCCCAAGCTCCATCTACTGTTAGCTGTAGGTGTGTATCTGTCTGAGTCAGCTGTTGGGTGGGCCTTCTCAGAGGACAGCCATGGTAGATTCCTGTCTGCAAGCATAGTAGAGTAGGATTATCACTGTCAGGGACTGGTACCTGCCCATGGAATAGTTCTCAAGTTGGGCTGATTATTCCCTCAGTCTCTGCTCTATCCCCCAACCCTTCATTTCCTGTAGACAGGATAAATATATAAATATATATATTCCTCTGTTATCCTCTTATTCCTTTGATCCACTTCCTTCTGAACCTCTTTATCTTTTGCAAAAAGTACTCTCCTATAATTAATCAGGGTAGCATGCATGAGCATGATAAATATGAGTGAACCTTTTGTTTTGTTTTTGTTTTAACTTGGAGCATGCAGACTTACAGGTGGTTATACTGCTGATTAAAAATGATGCCTCCTCCTTCAGAGGTAAGTGCTAGCAGCTCCTCAAGCAGAACCGAGTCCTCATGAATGCCTTCTCCATACATGACAGAATGTGGAATGTTGACTTGACATTTTGTCTACACACTGGCTGCTGCTACCATCTGCTGAAACCTCACTCTTTCCCAACCAATCTCTTGGATAACTGGTGGCCAGGTCAGTCTTTCCAGTGCGCTATCCTTTATAGAGATTGCTACTCAGAAGCCATCAGTACACGCTCCCACCTAGTGAAACACACGTTTCATGGCCAATCCGCTCTGTGAGCCTGGTCTTCTGAAGGAACTTCCAAGGCTTAATATTAAATCTATGAGGTCTGTTGTTTACTTTTGCTTCTGTGTCTTCCTCAATAGATGTTTGTTAAACTCAGACAGACATGGCACATAGTATATGATGGGCATATATTAAGCATTTACCAAATGACTAAATGAATGGACCTGCTCCTACATATTAGTTGATAAAACAAACTAGTAAAAAAAATTCCCTGGAAAAAAATTTCCATATTCATTAAGATATTCATAATCTTTGACCTTAAAAAGAATATTTTTGAAACTGTATTACAAGGTGATCTTTCAGTTGGGAAGTGATATTTTGAGATATGACTTATAATAAGGAAATGTTGGGTGGGCTGCAAGGAGCAATAATAGAATGATTAAGTACAGTCAGATAAAGTCTATTCTACTGAATACTACAGAGTCAATAAAAATTATTGCAAAGAATAACTGGCATGGAACATTCTTAAAAGTCACCTCTCCTTTCAAAAACATTAAAAATTAAGACTGTATCTTATTTGACCTAGTAGTGATAGTTTTTTTTTTAAAGCGCTCAAAACCAGGCACAGTGACTACCAACCTGTAGTTTTAGGACTTGACAGGCTGAGGCAGGGAGATTGACGTCAGTTAAAGGCCAGCTTGAACTATACACTGAATTTCTTACCAGCCTGAGCTACAGAGTGAGATGTTATCTCAAAACAGTTAAACGAAATAAAAATGGAAGTACTGAAAAATGGAAGTCATGGTGCTATTACAGGGACACATCCCTTTGATGCAGACTTCTGTTGATATTTTGAGGACAGGTGACATTTTGACTAAGAACAAGGCACTAATTCAATGGCTTCCTAAACTACAGAACTACCCCAATTTAGCCTAGAAGTTCAGACACTAAACAGTCTCCCCCCCAAACTCTATTTCCATGATCATTTTTTTTCCTGGTATACATTTTTTTTAATTTGTTTACATTATATTTTAATGTATGTAACATGGGATTTTTTGTAAAAAAATGTATTGTTTATGGCTGGTTGTAATTCTTTATAAAACAGAGGATTATGTGTGTGGTGCCATACATGTACTATTTTCACATTATCTCATTCTCCTGTGACTATCAGAGAGTAAATGACTGCTTGCTGTTAGAGAAAAAACATTTCTTAATTCTCTCTCTCTCTCTCTCTCTCTCTCTCTCTCTCTCTCTCTCTCTGTCTCTCTGTCTCTCTCTGTCTCTCTCTCTCTGTCTCTCTCTCTCTCTCCTATCTGAAGTTCTCTCCTTTGGCATCAATATAATTAGCTTTTTCTTCAGAGACATGTGCAGTAATCTGTACCCCTTATTTTTTTTTTAATTTTTAATATTTTTATTACATATTTTCCTCAGTTACATTTCCAATGCTATCCCAAAAGTCCCCCATAGCGCCCCCCACTTCCCTACCCACCCATTCCCATTCTTTTGGCCCTGGCATTCCCCTATATTGGGGCATATAAAGTTTGCAAGTCCAATGGGCCTCTCTTTCCAGTGATGGCCGACTAGGCCATCTTTCGATACATATGCAGCCAGAGACAAGAGCTCCGGGATATTGGTTAGTTTATCATGTTGTTCCAACTATAGGGTTGCAGATCCCTTTAGCTCCTTGGGTACTTTCTCTAGCTTCTCCATTGGGAGCCCTGTGATACATCCAATAGCTGACTGTGAACATCCACTCCTGTGTTTGCTAGGCCCCGGCATCGTCTCACAAGAGATAACTATATTTGGGTCCTTTCAGCAAAATCTTGCTAGTGTATGCAATGGTGTCAGCGTTTAGAAGCTGCTTATGGGATGGATCCCTGGATACGGCAGTCTCTAAATGGTCCATCCTTTCATCACAGCTACGAACTTTGTCTCTGTAACTCCTTCCCTGGGTGTTTCGTTCCCAATTCTAAGAAGGGGCACAGTGTCCACACTTTGGTCTTCATTCTTCTTGAGTTTCATGCGTTTAGCAAATTGTATCTTATATCTTGGGTATCCTAAGTTTTGGGCTAATATCCACTTATCAGTGAATACATATTGTGTGAGTTCTTTTGTGATTGTGTTACTTCACTCAAGATGATGCCCTCGAGGTCCATCCATTTGGCTAGGAATTTCATAAATTCATTCTCTTTAATAGCTGAGTAGTACTCCATTGTGTAAATGTACCATAATTTCTGTATCCATTCCTCTGTTGAGGGACATCTGGGTTCTTTCCAGCTTCTGGCTATTATAAATAGGGCTGCTATGAACATAGTGGAGCATGTGTCCTTTTTACCGGTTGGGACATCTTCTGGATATATGCCCAGGAGAGGTATTGCTGGATCCTCCGGTAGTACTATGTCCAATTTTCTGAGGAACCGCCAGACTGATTTCCAGAGTGGTTGTAGCAGCTTGCAATCCCACCAACAATGGAGGAGTGTTCCTCTTTCTCCACATCCTCGCCAGCATCTGCTGTCACCTGAATTTTTGATCTTAGCCATTCTGACTGGTGTGAGGTGGAATCTCAGGGTTGTTTTGATTTGCATTTCCCTGATGATTAAGGATGTTGAACATTTTTTCAGGTGCTTCTCTGCCATTCAGTATTCCTCAGGTGAGAATTCTTTGTTCAGTTCTGAGCCCCATTTTTTAATGGGGTTATTTGACTTTCTGGAGTCCACCTTCTTGAGTTCTTTATATATATTGGATATTAGTCCCTTATCTGATTTAGGATAGGTGAAGATCCTTTCCCAATCTGTTGGTGGTTTTTTTGTCTTATTGATGGTGTCTTTAGCCTTGCAGAAGCTTTGTAGTTTCATGAGGTCCCACTTGTCAATTCTCGATCTTACAGCACAAGCCATTACTGTTCTATTCAAGAATTTTTCCCCTGTGCCCATATCTTCAAGGCTTTCCCCCACTTTCTCCTCTATAAGTTTCAGTGTCTCTGGTTTTATGTGAAGTTCCTTGATCCACTTAGACTTGACCTTAGTACAAGGAGATAGGAATGGATCGATTCGCATTCTTCTACATGTTAACAATCCTGGTATACATTTAAAGCACAGAGAAGTCAAAGCTGTATGATGCTGTTCTTCCCACAGCAAATGACATCATGGTTGCTCTCAAAACACCCTCCACTTCCCACCCCTTTTTGTACTACTGAGGAACTCACCATCTTCACTTATATTCCATTGCTCCTAGTTTCTTTTTAAAGTCTCAACGTAGACTTTCTAGGAAGAATATAGTGCTCTCTTTAAGGGTTGGGGGTGGGAGGAATGGCCCATCTAGAGGAAAGAGTAATAGCACTCTTGAAACAATGATAGTCTGGGCAGGCTTGTGCAGCCGGGAACTAGAGGCATGTGACTTTTAACTCTCCAGGAACATTGGACTCCAAGTACTCACCACCTCTCAATCAGAGTTGAAGCCTCCGTGCATGGCTTACTGAGTTAGTTTTCAGAGGAAAGAATAACAACACTGAAGGGAGCTTTTGACGCTGGCTAGATGCAGGCAAATTAAATACCAGAAAAACCCGAAACACATAAGCAAAGCTGGCTTTAGAGCTATCCTTCCTTCCTTCCTTCCTTCCTTCCTTCCTTCCTTCCTTCCTTCCTTCCTTCCTTCCTTCCTTCCTTCCTTCCTTCCTCTTTTTTCTTCTCTTTTTCTTCCTTCCTTCCACTCCCTTTCTCTCCCTCCCTCCCTCCCTCTCTCCTGTTATAGACATCAAGTAAGTAAAGAGCAACTAGGTCACCCAATGACAGGTATTTGGCTGTCACTTGTCTACCTTGGTGTGTAGGGGCTCAGAGAAGATTTAGTTCAGTTAGATGATGACAGCTGGCTTCGTGACACTAAGTCCTACTTCTGGAGGTGCCCATTCCTTCAGTATGAGGAAATAGTTACCTCTCCATGCCCTGGGACATGGAGCATGATCTAGAGGGAAATGATGTCATGAGAGGAGGAATCTGGGCAGAAAGGAATTAGGTGTAATGTTTAAGGACATTGACTCTGAGGTCAGACCACTCTGACTGTGATGCAAAGTTTGCCCTATTACAAGTTAATATTAACCTCACTGTGTTACAATTTCCTGATCTGCAAAATGGGATGATGATAGAATGACCTTACACCGTTGTTTTATGATTTCCATGATTAAATGAAATGATACACATAAAACTTAATGTCTAGCACAGTGGTTTTCTATAAATACTAGTGATACTTAAAAATGACTGTCTTCAGGTTTATGTAGAAAATATTATAGTTGGAATTAATTGATGCTTTCACAATATATTATAAAAGGGTTTTGTTATCCCTACTACAAGGTGCAAACACAATAAGACATTTCTTTAAAATTACATGCATTTTAAGAAATGCATTCATTGTTATGTGAACATCACAGTGTTTCCACAAATGGAATGGCTATGACGTCACTATTAGCAGATACAATCTTACAGAATTGTCACTGTATGTGTGGCCAGTTGTTGCCCAAAATGTTGCTATGAGACATGACTAAAATAACATTAGAATAAAGAAAGAGAGTGTTGGGTGAGGTCAGGAGGGCATAACTCATGAATGGCCAGCACTGTATCTACAAGTGAGTCATGTAGTCAGCACTGGGATTCTATCTGGATAAAGGAGTTTACAGTAGGCATTCATGATTGCTTTTTAAAACAATCTCTGGGGGCAATCTCCTTTCTGCATTTCTTCCTGTACCCCATTGTATCTTAGCAGTGTAGTAAGGACTTGATTTCCCTGAAAGAGAAATGTTTCCAAAACTGAATTCATTATGAATTCATTATGGTGGCTTCCAAATGAGTTATTTCTTCCTCTATTCCTAATAGGTCAAGGGCTTGACTCTATGATTAAGTTTCAGATAGGAAACCTCAGGGCTCACATCAGATCCCTTTGACCTTTGTCTATTTAATAAAGTCATCTTCTGTATTTCATAGTGTCCCCACCAGACCCCCTCTAGTTCAGTTCCTCACTTTTTGTAAAGTGGTTTTGTTTTTTGTATTATCTTCTGGTTTTCCTTTGGATCCCTCTTCCTCCTTGGATACATATTCCCCAGAGAGAGAGTCAAGTCATATTCCTTACCCCAAACCTTTGTGGGCTTGGTCAGTGGATAAAGGCATGAGCTACCAAGACTGATGACCTGGAATTCAATTCCCAGATCTCACAGAGTAGAAGAAAGAACTGATTCCCACAAGTTGTCCTCTGACCTCCACATCCAGGCTTGGTATATGCATACATGTACATATGCACACACATACACAGTACACTAAATATTAAAAAATATTATAAAGCTTTGAGTGCTTTTTCATTATGTTTCAAACCAAGGAAAACCACGTGACAATCATTCTCATTGTACTGATCTCATTGCACTGAGATGTCTTCACAGCTCGCAGACAGGGTTATCCTAACTGCTGTTCCAAGTGTGCTGTTCTTCCCTTATTTTTGTATATCTGGATCGGTGTTCTCCTCCTTTCTATATCACCTGTGACAGAGTACATTTGTCTTGCTATGGTAGAGCTCAGTGAGAAACCAAGACTTTGCTTCCTGAGAATTCAAACCCCATGGAGTGCTGCCCTCTTTTGGTTATAACAGCCAAGAGTCTCGACCACCAAATACGGAATAGAACCGGGTGACTCATCTTTTCCTTTCACCCAGAGCCCTCGTGGAAACAAACAAGGCAGGGTGAAATAATTCCACTCTCTCTCTCTCTCTCTCTTTTTGTTTTTTCATCTTAACTGACTTCAAAGATTATTTGTTTAGGGAGATACAAGGAAGATAAAAATCTGTATAGGAAACAGAACTTTCATATAGTAAGCATAAACTCCAGGAAAGCCAAGGATTCCTTTGACCACATCCAGCGAGCTAGGGATCTTCAGATGATCACAGACTTTTATGTATAAGGTAGGGGCTGCTCAGAGCAAACGCCCTAAAGGCGTTTTTAGATTAAGAACAACTTCCTGATTTAGAGACTGCCGAGGCAAGGGCAGGGTTATTTTTCATACTGCCATTAAGCATCTGCACAAATAAATACTAGAGAACTTAGAAGGTAAAGAGTCACCTTCTTTAGACCGATTGAGTGTCAGGCCGGCATTGGCCATTCTGCTCTTGGTGATTTAGCAGGAACAAAGCAGAGGATGATTTGAGCCCAGTGAGAACTAAAGTCACATTTTAAACGAAGGGTGATTGATGAGAGACTGACAGGAAAGAGTGACCCAGTGACTGAGGGAATCTCATAGGACAGAACTGTTCTAGGAGAGTATAATTAGGAGTCACTTAATTCCCCCCCCTCTCCCTCTCCCTTTCCCTTTCTCTCTCTCTGGCTCTCTCTTCTATCTTTCTCTGTCTCTGTCTTTGTCTCTGTCTCTCTTTCTGTCTCTCTGTCTCTGCCTCTGCCTCTCTTTTCTGTCTTTCTCTGTCTCTGTCTGTCTCTCCCTCTCCCTCTCCCTCTCCCTCTCCCTCTCCCTCTCCCTCTCCCTCTCCCTCTCCCTCTCCCTCTCCCTCTCCCTCTCCCTCTCCCTCTCCCTCTCCCTCTCCTTCCTCTCCCTCTCCCTCTCCCTCTCCCTCTCCCTCTCCCTCTCCCTCTCCCTCTCCCTCTCCCTCTCCCTCTCCCTCTCCCTCTCCCTCTCCCTCTCCCTCTCCCTCTCCCTCTCCCTCTCCCTCTCCCTCTCCCTCTCTCTGGCTCTCTCTTCTATCTTTCCCTGTCTCTGTCTCTGTCTCTGTCTCTGTCTCTGTCTCCGTCTCCGTCTCCGTCTCCGTCTCCGTCTCCGTCTCCGTCTCCGTCTCCGTCTCCGTCTCCGTCTCCGTCTCTGTCTCTGTCTGTCTCTCTGCCTCTCTGTCTCTGCCTCTGCCTCTCTTTTCTGTCTTTTTCTGTCTGTCTTTCTCTGTGTCTGTCTGCCTGTCTGTCTGTCTGTCTCTCTCTCTCTCTGTCTGCCTCTCTTTCTCTCTCTCTCTCTCTCTCTCTCTCTCTCTCTCTCTCTCTCAATACAAATTAGTGCCTAGTCTAATTATTAGCAGACTGGCTTCACCCAGCAACTGATGGAAACAGATGGAAAAGACTCATAGCCACACACTATGCAAAGCTCGGGGAATCCTGAGGAAGATGGAGGATTATTGTAGGAGCCAGAGGGGGCAAGATACAAGAAAACTCACAGAATCAACTAATCTGGGCTCACAGAGCCTCACAGAGACTGCACTGACAATCAGGGAGCCTGCATGGGATTGACCCACACCCTCAGAGCATATGTTGCAGTTGTATGGCTTGTTTTTTTTTTTTTTTTTTTTTTTTTGTGGAACTCTTAACAGTGGGAGTAGGAGCTATCTCTGACTCTATTTCCTGCCTTTGGGACCCTTTTTGTTACTAGGTTGCCTCCTCTAGCCTTCATAGAAGAGGAGGTGCCTAGTATTACTGCAGCTTGATATGTCATGGCTGGTTGATGTCTATGGGAGGCCTGCCCTTTTCTGAAGACAAACAGAGGAGGAGTGGGTGGAAGGATGGAAGAGGGGAGGTAAGAGAGCAAGAAAAGGAAGGGGAAATTGAGGTCAGGATATAAAAAAAAGTGTTCTAGGATAGTTGATTTTAGAATGCTCTCTGTCTTTGCTATGAACCTCACTGAGCATCAGTGGATACAAAGACAATGGCAGTAGGCTGGCATGCACTATTAATAACGAGAAAGCTCAATTGAGAGCGGCCTTGAGCTTTATCTCACATGGCAGTAAGACCCAGCTTCCTTGGATCTGAAAGGGAAAGGCATTCCAACACTGAAACTCAGCCGGTGACAGGAAGCCCAACACGTCTTGGAGTAGGATAGGTTTGTGGGCTGGCACTTGATGCAATCTTGGCACTATCTTTGATTAGGAGCTAATGTTAGCAGAAGGATCAGGTGTCAGTCATGAGAAGAGCTGTCCGCCACTGTCCTGAGAAGGTCAGCAGATCCCCACCCCTTCTTTTTGAAACGTGATCTGGGGTCCACAAACAGCCACAATGACTTGGATCACTGCCACATGCTCTAAATTGGGCTAAAGAGGTTGACTTCATGCCAAGACTTGATACAGGATGCAGCTTGAAATATTTGACTGGGGTGGGGGGAGGTTGGAGCTTCTTTTTCATTTTCAATAATGCTATTTGAGGAGATATGGATTGTACAGGGACATCAAAGAATAAATTAAGTGTGATTTGTCATGCACTAAGCAGAGGGGATCCAGAAAAGTCTGAGACTTTCGTGGGTCCAATTTTAGTTCCTGTAGATTACTTAGCAGCATCAGGAAGATGATGTGCCTTTTAAAAGAGATTGGCCTCCTAAAATATTACACATGCAAACTTTGTAGAAAGGTCCATCAGAAACAAAGGAAATCTGTCTTCCAGGCAAGGATATGAATGCATGTATAAATACAGTTTCTTTTATTTGCGTGTGAATTTGCAAGCAGCACCTCACTAGAGCTGAACTTTTGCTGTATAAATAAAACCATCTGTTGTATCCAAGAATTTCAGTCTCTAGAGAACAGGATCATAAACAATCGATCTTCCACAGGCTGGTCAGTGTTTTAGTTTGAGTGAAGCTTTCCCACAGCATTGCTCTAATCGCTCAGGTCTTTTTAATTTTCAAAAAGATTTTTTTTCATAAGTTGGCTTTTCCAATCCGGTGTTTTTTTATGTTAGGGGGAAAGTCTACCCCATTATTTTGGCAATGTGTCAGAAGAACAATGCATCCTTTCAGGTGTGTTAATTAATGAGTTTTCATTTAATATATACACAGACAGATTAATAGAACATTTCAAAGAGGGGGAGTTTCATTCCAGTTTTCTGATGGGAAAAAGAGACACAGAGTGACAAGTTCAAGGTCCCATGTCCCATAACTATTAGCTTCTAAACATGATCCAGATTTTGTGAGTCCCAGTTGAATAATCTTTTTTTATTTCTCACAGTGGCTTTAATTTCATGTTTATTTTCATTTAAGTATGGTTAGCAAGCACGTCTCTTAATTCAATATAGAGAATCCAATCTCTGACCAGTTGACCAAGTAAGATCTGACACCTAGGACATTGGTTAAGTTTCACCAGGTTAGGTTTCTTTTCTTTTTCTTTAATCTCTCCTGCCTTTCATTAGGGAAAACACTCAGTATCAATCTACTTTTTAGGAAAAGAATTCTGAAACCAGAATATATTTGTTTGGAAGACGAAAATAGACTGTTTGCAAAAGTCACATCATTGAAGGCTGATTAAAGAATATCCACGTCCCGAAAGCTCAACAGGAAAGTACCTGGGAAGCTTTGGGAGCAGAAGACGAAGGATTGGGTCCTATGAGTAGAAGGATGGATCTTGCCGGTCCAGGCAGAGCTCTATAAGGTAATTCTAAATATTTTAGGCTAGGTTAGTGAATAACTGCAGCACCTGGAATTGTCATTCACGGGGACAGTGTGGATAGGGGTTATTATCACTATCCTAGGACACCTTCTTTCTTCAGCAATAATTTGAAGTGAACCTAATATATCAGGTATTGATGAGAAAGGAAGTTCAAGTGGGAGAAAGAGTGCTTTAAATAATGGGAAAGCTTTCTCCAACCCGGTTTCTACAGTTTTCTGAGGTTGACCAGGTGGCCAATGTAGACTCAGCGAGTGAGGTATGTTATAGAGATTTCCTATCTCAGCTTCAGAAAGAACATGGAGCCTCAGGTTTTAACAATTTTGTTTTGTTAAATATTATAGATTCTTCCTTTTTAATCTGGGCATACAACAATGTTGTTATTAGTGTGATTTATGTTGGCACTTGTGTGGCAGTTATCTCCACTGCTTTATGCATACATGGATACTTGCTGAGTCGTTTGTTTGGGAACAGTATGTGCCCTGGACCTTAGTGGACCTACCTAAAAGCCTCCTCCAGTCTTGGAAAAGACAGCCTTCAACTAGTACAAGGTTAAAATGATAAAACTTTGAAGTAGTAGAAACATACAAAGAAGCTCAAGAAATACTTAAAGCTAATGTCTACCTTTTCCATTGAGAGTCCAGGCTTCCCCATTAGATATCGAGTATGGGCAGCTTGGTGAGACTCTACTCATGCCTTAGCTTTTACCAAACTGTAGGCAGGGTAGGTCATTGCATCTCAGTTTGAGAGTGAGTCCAAGTTTTGTTTAGTGGTAGTATTCTTAGTGGTTCCTTTTTAAAAATAGTTTTTCCTTTACTAAGTAGTTCATGCTTTTCCCAGGCTGGTATAGTGAGCCTTGGTAAGTCTTCAGATAACAGGGAAGCTAGCCTTTCCATTCAAGAAGGCTGGGTCTGCTATTCTGCAGGCTTTTCACTACTGCAAGAAGGTGTGCAGGAGGCTTAGGTTATATAGTCCATAGGCTTTGGATTGCTATTTTTTACCTTCTAGAGTTGATCAAACTTTGCCAAAAGGCATCTTGAAGTTTGTTTTTTTATTGTTGTCTAAAATTATTGGATAGTGCCCAGAAACTATTTTGGAATAAGGCAGAAAGAGCTCAGTGAATTAAAACTCTCAATCTCTCTCTCTCTCTCTCTCTCTCTCTCTCTCTCTCTCTCTCTCTCTCAATGTTTCTTAATATATTCATATCAACTCAAAAGAACCAAATATGGTTATCGTTTAGGAAGTTTTATTCTGTTTGCTATTTGTCCCTTTAAAAATGTAACAATTGAACAGTTGACCTTCCAAGATAGGATACCAAGTTTTTATTGGCATCTGGGTCTACACAGGCTTTGACATTACCTAGTTTAATGACGAAATGGAAAGCAAGGGGATCAGTAAGAGTGAGTGAGTTCTGGTCTCAGCTTCATCATAAGAGCTCTGTGATTTTTCACAAATGATCTTAAGGCTCAGAGCACATGGGAGGAGGATTCAGGATCTACTCCGGCAGCTTTACTGTTCTGCATCTGGTGACATTTACTTTTTATTGGCTCCTACGTGAAGTCTCACCCAGACTTGCATTTAAGAACATGATTTCAGAATGTGAGTTACTCCATCCATCATCTTTAGAGGACTCAAAGGTTCTTCTCAAGAATAGAGTATTTAGCAAATTGTTTGTGAAAGACACATCAGTGCTGGCTTTGATCATTTCTCCCTTTATTTTCTCCTTCATCTCTCACTATTTCCTTTTATGGAAGCTAGCATCCGGATCTTGGAGATTTGGACACATCATTTGTCACTATTGCTTATGTGCAAGATATACAGTGAACTTTCAGGAATGGAGTGGAATTTTCTCTTCTCCTCTTCTTCTCTTCTCTTCTCTTCTCTTCTCTTCTCTTCTCTTCTCTTCTCTTCTCTTCTCTTCTCTTCTCTTCTCTTCTCTTCTCTTCTCTTCTCTTCTCTTCTCTTCTCTTCTCTTCTCTTCTCTTCTCCTCTCCTCTCCTCTCCTCTCCTCTCCTCTCCTCTCCTCTCCTCTCCTCTCCTCTCCTCTCCTCTCCTCTCCTCTCCTCTCCTCTCCTCTCCTCTCCTCTCCTCTCCTCTCCTCTCCTCTTCCTTCTTTCCTTCCTTCCTTCCTTCCTTCCTTCCTTCCTTCCTCCCTCCCTCCCTCCCTCCCTCCCTCCCTCCCTTCCTCTCTTCCTTCCTTCCTTCCTTCCTTCCTTCCTTCCTTCCTTCCTTCCTTCCTTCCTTCCTTCCTTCCTTCCTTCCTCCCTTTTTTCCTCCCTTCCTTCCTTCCTTTCTCTCTCTCTCTCTCTCTTTTTTTTTTTTTTTTGATGAGCGGGATGAACCCAGAGGAAAACTTCCTGCTCAAATACAGCCTCCATTTGCCCAAACACCATAATCAGATGATGGTTTTTTTTACCTCCTACAGAACCTAAGCAGTACCAGAAGGGCTTTGCCCCTTTTGTCTAGCCAGAGTTGACCGCATAGTACCAACCAAAGTGGCTGCAGAACAGGCTGTACTAGGAGCCCCCTTCTTCCCACAGAATCCTTCCTCATCTTATTTCAAACCCTTCCTCCTTTCCTCTCATCATAGGATGCTTCTTTCTCATGGATTTAGTGGAAAAATAGAGGTGTTCTCCATTAGATTAAGTATGCATTTTCATTTGGAGATATCGCTTTCAGTAGAATATACCATTGGACATTTTCTTTTCAAAAGTAAGTTTTTCCAAGGGACTGATGAGAGCTCACTCCGTTTCAACACTGGTTACAAAAAAAATGCAATCAGCCGGGCATGGTGGCGCACGCCTTTAATCCCAGCACTTGGGAGGCAGAGGCAGGTGGATTTCGGAGTTCGAGGCCAGCATGATCAACCAACCAACCAACCAACCAACCAACCAAAAAAACAACAAAAAATAGCACACACTTTTAAGAAGCAGAGCATTTTCAAAGAAAACGCTGAGTTAAATGAAGCAAAAAAAAATGCATATTTTTGCCTAATGTTTTAGGTCTAAAAATGTCAAATATCTGTCACAAAGAAAAACTTTTGGTAGTTGGTAAAGTTGATCAAAAAGTAGAAAGTGGTTTTTTAAAATCACATTTACTTTTTATGTTATGTGTTTGTGTATGTATTATATGTATACTGCTTTGCATGGAGGCCAGAGCCTGATATTTGGTGCTCAATTGCGCCCCAGCTCATTTTATGAGACAGATTCTCTCCCTGAATGTGAGTATTGCAATTCAGGTAGTCTGGCTGCCTACTAAGCTCTTGGATGCTCTTGTTTCTACCTCCCTAAGCTGGGACTGGAGGCTTACACTACCACACTCTGATTTTTACATGGCTGTTGGGGGCATCTAAACTCAGGTTCTAATGCTTGTGTGGTGACTGCTTTCTGGATCTCTAGCTCTTTATATATATATATATATATGGTTTTTTGAGACAGGGTTTCTCTGTATAGTCCTGGCTGTTCTGGAACTCACTCTGTAGACCAGGCTGGCCTCGAACTCAGAAATCCGCCTGCCTCTGCCTCCCAAGTGCTGGGATTAAAGGTGTGCACCACCACTGCCCAGCTCACATTTATATATTTAACCCATTTAAAAACTCTGAGAAGTAAGCACAGAGTATATTTTATGACTAAAGAAAAAAAAGTTATCATCTAGACAATGAACAGTTTTCCAATTTTAGACAGAATAGGCATATTCACAAAGTTTTTAACAATGAGATGATATCTAGAAAACCATTATAACAATTATAACAAGAATTGGAGGGCTCTCGGCATCTTCGAGAAGCCCCCTCTATCTCTTAAACTGAAGAACTCAAAATGTCCTCTAGATGGAGCACCAGGCTTTGCTTTGTGAGGCCAAATACTGCTATTTTTGTAAAAAGTAACCTCAAAACTTCATTCTAAACAGAAAATAATGTAAAGAACTGTTTTTTTCCACCATGACTCATATATTGCTGTAAATTCTAGCTTTTAATAAAAAAAGTCATTTTGTGATGTAATCTATTCTTTTTTGTTATTTATTTTATTAATTATGTTATTCATTTAAATTTCAAATATTGTCCCCCTTCTTGGTTCTCCCTTTACGAGCTCCTCACCCCATCCCCCTCCCTTTTGCCCTTAAGAGGGTGTTCCCACACCCACCCAGCCATTCCTACCTCACCCCTCTAGTATTCCCCTTCTCTGGGGCATCAAGCCTCCACAGGACCAAGCTCATCTCCTCCTACTGAGACCAGACAAGGAAGTCCTTTGCTATATATGTAGCAGGGACTATGGACTGGCATATGTATGCTTTTTCATTGGTGGTTTAGTCCCTGGGAGCTCTGAGAGGTCTGATTTGCTGATAGTGTTGTTCTTCCTATGGGATTACAATCCCCTTCAGCTCCTCCAGTCCTTCCTCTAATGTTTCCATTGGGATCCCCAGGCTAGTTCAATGGTTGGCTGAGAGTATATGCATCTGTCTTAGTCAGGTGCTGGCAGAGCCTTTCAGAGGACAGTCATGTCAGGCTCTTGTTTGCAAGCACATCTTGGCATCAGCAATAGTATCATGTTTGGTGTCTGGAGATGGGATGGATCCCAAGGTGGGGCGGTCTCTGGATTGTCTTTCCTTCAATATCTGGTCTTTTTTTTTTTTTTTTTTTTTGTCCCTACATTTCCTTTAGGCAGGAACAATTCTGGGTTAAAAATTTTAAGATGGGTAGGTGGCCCCATCCCTCATCTGGGGGCCGTGTCTATCTACTGGACATGGTCTTTCCAGGTTCTATTTCCCCGCTGCTGGGCTTTTCAGTTAATGTCATCCCCATTGGGTCCTGGGAGCCTCTTGCATCCCTGGTGTCTGGGACTTTCTAGTGTGATGTGGGGAATGAGGGGAATCACCAACTAAGAGCATACATGGGCTGGTCCCCAGCTATTACATAGCAGAGGTCTGCCAGGTCTGGCCTCAGTGGGAGAAGATACACTTAATACGACTTGAGGACCCAGGGATGCGGGAGGTCTTAGGGGAAGAAGCAGTTTCTAGGAGGCAAGGGGGAGGAGGAGTGGGATGAGGAACTGTGGAAGGGAGGACCTGTAGGAGGGAGGCCAAGACTGGAATGTAAATAAATAAAAAGATAAAAAAGTAGCAGTATGGTGAGTCTTTGTTGCGCTAGTTGTCCCTTCCTGACATCACTTAGTTTTCTTTTTTTTCTTTTCTTTTTTTTTTTTTTTTTTTTGAATTCTGTTCCTCCAAGTACATGGAGTCTTGGAAAGCCAATAAAGGAAACCAAGGAGTCCCGGGAAACTTCTGTGTATAAACAAACATTAGGCATGTGACCATTAGTCACTTAGAGATTTTAAGTCTTCAGTAGTTTGTAAGGAAAATGAAGCCATTGTAATTCCTTACCTTAGGTGATAACTGGTATGCAAGCCACACATCTAATTGTCCTCATTGTTCTGGGGGATCCTATAAAAACTTTTTTAAAAAACAATTTCCTTTTGTTCTTTGACCAGCCAAAGTTAATTTCTGGTATTTTTCTAACCAGAATACTTAAGTATTTCCCATTTGTGCCACATTCTCCAACCATGAAGACCCTTACATTACAATTCTAAAGCATCCAGAAAAGCCCCTATAAACCATGAAGAATAATCCAAGACTGAGCCACACAGAAAGATCGGAGCATTCTTTTCTAGTAACCCTATTTGGAAACATAACCACAGTATTATGTTCTGCATCTTTCTAGCTATGAGTTTTAATTATAGTTAAAACTAGCTGACAACATAGTTATAGTATTCATTGAATAAGTGAAAGGCATTTACTATTATACCAGAAAATATGCTAAAATCATATTTTACATATATCCCAGTTCCCCCCGTGTCTTAAAAACTATGTGAAACTTGTATGATTTCCTGTTATAAATGAGGGAGAAAGAAACTCTAAGATGGCAAAATACTACAAGCAAGAAGCCATAGAAAAATATGATAACTGAGTCAGACTGAAAGCATGAAGCATGGGACATTTTTTTTTCTTTTTCTGCTTTCAAGTCATTCTCGCCAACATCTGACTGAACTCTGCTATTTAGGGAATACATTGCAAAACCTCATATTTTCTCTTTAGTTCAATTCCTTTTTGTGTATCCAGCAAGTGGACCTCTCCCCACTTTGAAGAACTAAGAGTGCAACATTTAAAAAGAAGATTGATGCTTTTGTGTTTCTGTAGCTATACTGTAACCAGTCTGTGAGCTAACACAGCACTGTGATCTATGAACTGATGGCTCTCCTGTGTTGATAATGAACTCCCATTATCAAGCTGTCAATCCATTGATTCTTAATGCCATTTTTAAAGACAGAATTTGCAATTTGGCCCAGCTTGGCAAGGCAGAGCCAGCAAAGTACAGAACCCCCACATAGATATTGACTTCCAAAAGTGCCCAGCAGAGGGCTTCTCTGTCTTGCAACAGATGACTTTAATTAGCAATACCTTACACAATTGGAAAAACTATTTATTAAATATCAACTGAGTTTAGGGAGAAATCAGTTTCCAGACATAAGATTTGTTGCACAGACATAAAACAAAAATATTGGTTAGATGGACAAAGTGTAAATTATTTTGTAAATTTAACACTTGACTTACAAATGTACTATGTATTTGAAGAATATGATGTTTATTACTTAGAGAAAAGCATAGGTAAAAATTTAAGAGTTGATGAGATCCACATCAAATTAGATTTTGATAAATACAGTGATCAGCTGAGGCTCTTTGACTGGTTTACAGTGGTGTGCTGGATCCAGCTTTTACTGGCTTGTGAATGTTAATTACTAAATCTGCAGGAATTTTATGAGCCAGTTGCCATTATGTTGTCTCTCAAAGTTGTCAGTAGTGTGAAGATTTATATCATGGGAACCTGAAGATGGTCCCTACTTAAAAAAGGAGGCAAGGGGAGGTTCTTTTGACATCTTATGTCATAAGAAGTATGTCCTCTGACTGTTCATAGACATCCTGGACAGACTAGATGTCAGCACAGTTACCCTGGACAGTCGACTACAGACCTTCACATCATCATAGATCGAGCTGGCTCTTTCTTCCCTGCTAAGTGAGCTGGAGGTTAGACATGGTGTCACCCTGAGCTCATGTGCAGGGCAAGTTGTAGTGATGAGGTCGTGGGTAGAGAGGTATCAATGTGGCTGTGAGCACAGATCTACAGTTGTTGTCTCTGCATTTTCCTGACTGATTTAGTCCTCTCTGGTCACTTATACAATGTGGTAAATGGCCTTTTTTTTTTCCAGGTTAACTCCCAGTTCAGTACTATGTATTAAAATACTACCACCTTTCAGTGAAACACTTCATACGGCATCTGACATGATTATTGTAGTCATACTGTTACTTATAAATATGCTGGGATTTTAGATTTATTAACACCACAATCAGGCAAATAAGTAATGAGTTTTGTGTATTTAATCTTAGAGTACTGTCCTCTCATCTGTTTAATGAGTTTTAGTATTCCAGTCACATTCCTTACTGATATAGATATGAGGGAGGGTTGGAGGTGGTAGCATGAAGATGTCAAGGTTGGAGACAGCTCACTTGTCTTCGTTGTAACTAAGAGTAGAATGCTAGGCCTGGGTGTGTCATTCTCTGGAGGTGTGCCAGCCAATGGCTGGTAGGAAACTTCGCTTAAGCTAGTGATTTCTGCTACATAGTTGGCATTTCCCTAGTGTGCTTCTGACGCAACACATTTTTGTTGTTACTTCATAACTGTAATTTTGCTATGGTCTTATATCTGATATGCAAGACAACTGATATGTGACCCCAGTGAAAGAGTTGTTTGTCCAGCAAAGGGGTCATGACCCCCAGGCTGAGAACCACAGCTCCTACTCAGTTTCATAGGACTTTATCTTAGAGATAGTGGTGTCATTTTTCAAGTGGACCTGAGAGCTAGGGGGCTACCCTCAGATCTTTTCTTGACTTACCCACTCTTTTTGTTTTCACCTTTAGCACATGTACTGTTGCTCGATCTTGCTTGCCTCTGGCCCTCTCCCATAGCCTTGACTGTGGGCAATGGACTTTAATTCCCTTTTCTGACCTCATGGGAAACTCAGTTGTAGGTTACTCTAAGTTCTCATTCCTCACCTTTGCCTCTACTGTGTATAAGGGGGAGACAAAAAACAAAGGAAATTCCTTTGGTCTTACAAAAGCTTGTTTGTCAATTTAATTTAATATTAATTAATTAGTTAATGAATTAATTGATTTGAGACAGAGCCTTATGTAGCCTAGGATTCTCTCAAATTCACTATGTAGCCCAGGCTGGTCTTGAATTTCTGATAATCAGCCTCTCAAATACTAGGAATAGAAGCCCTGGTGATTGTAGTACACATCCCTTTAATCCTAGTGCTCTGGAGGCAGAGGCCAGCCTGGATTACAGAGTGAGTTATAGGACAGCCAGGGTTACACGGAGAATGTCTGTATTGAAGAGCAATACCACCACAAAAGAAGGGTGAGCTATATGCTTGGCATACTGGCCTTTTGAAAACAAATTAACAATCCAGTTTTCCATGTTTGAAGCTGACTAGAATTGAAATCCCACAGGTTATGCAGCAGCACTGTTGAAACAGCTTTCACATTATATGTACTTGCCTTTCCATACACACTGGCTTGAGAAGATTCCTGCCTCTTGAGCATCCGCTCCTGTATCTTCAGCACCTTACTCTACAAGAAATTTCTATCGGCTTCAAAATAAACATGTGAGGTTACATGGACTGGTGCATAAAATGCCATTACTCTGGAAGATGGGACAAGAAAATTTCATTATCAAGGCCAAAGCATCTACATAGTTTCAGGCTAGCCTTGCCACATAATGAGATGCCCCTGCCCTACCACCAAACAAATAAGCAAGCACACAAAACCATCTGACCAGACAACCAAACTAAAACCAACCAACCAACCAACCAACCAACCACACAAACAGAAAACAGATAACAAAGGATAACCGTATTTCTTTACATCAATGGCTCTCAACCCTTTTAATGCTGTGACCTTTTAATATGTTTCCTTAGATTGTGGTGAGCCCTAGCCATAAAATTATTTTTGTTACCACTTCATAACCATAATGTTGCTACTGTTCTGAATTGTAATGTAAATATCTAATATTTCTGATGGTCTTAGGTGACCCTTGTGGAAAGGTTGTGTGACGCCCAGGTTGAGAACCACCCCTTTACATGAGTAAAATAACTTGCAGTATATTTCATGCTACCTACCCAAACCTGCATTTTATCCAAGGACTATAGCAATGAAGGACATGACCAACCATTCAATTGGTCATCCCAGAAAACATCACCATTCTACCTTTCTCCCCACTAAGTACCACATTTGTTTAAATAGAAAATTCTATTCCTTTATTTCTAAATATTTGTTGAGTAGTATCTTTGCTTGGGTTCCACATGTTCTATCCTGGACCGAATCGCTCTCATGTTTTGTAGACTTTTTCTTGAACCTGTTTTCCTCCATCCATGGGTGTTCTGCAGAGATACAGACTGACTTTTAAAGTTGAGAGAGAGAGGTATAGGTGTGTGAATATCTCTGTGTGTTTATCCTTGTATAGGTGTGCATACACGCACACAGTCCTATGTTGTTCTTTGCTTTGTAGTCTCCACTAGCTTCAGTGGTTTTTTTGAGATGAAGTCTAGAGTTCTTCAAATAGCCCAAAGGCTTTGAACAGACTCACATCGCCATGTTCACATTCCATCCTTTCTCCAGGCTGTCTGTCCCTCACCCCTGTTGTACCAGCTACACGGAATCTTTCAGTGCCATAAGGTTTTTTATGCCCCTTTTCTGTCTGCTACATAAGCAATTTTTCCTTCTTGTTAGACCTTGGTTTAATTTAAAACTCACCTTCAAGACCTTTCATTTTCCCAACTGTCTCAGGGCACCCCCACTTTCCTTAGTCACACCCCTACAGTTGCACTTCAGTAATTATTTTGAGGATGGTTTTAAATGGAGCCTCTATTATGATATTATTTTTTTGGGGGATATCTTATTCTTTTGCTTATTTACTTTGTAATGACCATTTAGTTAGCTTTACAAATGCTTTATATATTTTATTCTTTGAGTGATTTATATGTTTCATATTTCATGTCATCTAACATAATGTTTTAAGTCACAGTAATAATCTGAGAACTTATATTATTAATTATTGATCATTTTTGTGACTGATTGGCTTTTGCCTTCCATATGCTTCTAGGAATTTTTGTCTTTTCATGCTTATATAGAGAGGAAAGTAAGTTAGCTTACTTAACCAGTAAGTAAGCCATGTGTTAGATTATGAAAAGCAGAACACAGTGGCAGCAGACAGCCATTTCCCCTCATCTTTTAATTTTAATATTATTTAATAATATTTGTTATAGCAATAGAAAATGAACTAAGATATAATCCTCAGAAGCAGGTCATTTATTAGGTAGAATTTTTACAGATAAATACAGTTACTAGGACACATACACACACTCATTCACACAAACAATGTATAAAATGAACATCTATGTATGAAATTGGCTCATGGAATCTGAGAAATCTACAATCTACAATTAACAAGCTGGAGACCCAAGAAAGCCAATAGTTAGGCCTAGCATAAAACTGAACCTGAATGAAGGAGAAAGCTTTTTGCCTTTGTTTTAATGTAACTATATATAAAGAACAAATTTTATTTGATTTGATTTTGTTTTAAAAATTTTATTTAGGCCCTCAGTGGATTCAATGAGGTCTACCAGTACTGGGCAGGGCAGTGTGCTTTGCTTAATCCACTAATTTAATGCTATTGTCACCCAGAAACAACTTCACAGAAAACTCAGAACACTTCGTTCTAATACCTAGACACCTTGTTATCCCACAAAACTGACACATAAAAATCAATCATCATAAATAAGCTTCTTTCTGTAAGCTATTATTGTGTAGCAATTTCCCCCCAAAGATAAAACATTCCATCTTGAAATAAGCTGGTTAAGACTCAGGATACCTTCCTTTAGGGAGATAAAGCATTCCTAAAACTCAGGAAGTAAACAACTCCAAAGGCCCAGGAAGTCCCTGAAACCAACCAGATTCACTAGCTCCCTCCCCTTCCAGAAGGCTTATATAAATAGGACTACCAAACAACATTTTTCAGACAAGCTCAGATTCTTAGAAGATGTTTGGACCAGCCAAGTTGCCTGGAAAATAAACCAATTCAGTTGTTTGGAATAGGTTCAGACCAACTGAATTGCCTCTAACCCAAACTCTCTGACTTCTTGGGTTGTCTGCAAGCTGTGCAATGAGTTTCAGAGATCCATCTTTCATGAGTTCCCACTGATGCTGAGGTGGGCTTTTGGTGATGTCTTCAAGTCATTTCTCTTTGTGTAAGTAGCCTATTACCCATACTCTTATAAGTAACTTTAGTAAGATCATTGGTTTGCCAAGTTAGACTTTGGTTGAGTACTTACTTGTTATTGATTTCCTATCTTGGATGAATAGACATTTATTCATGTCTTCCTAAGAATTGTGCTATACAACAGCTATGTTGTCACCCGCAACAAAAATACTAATCAAGTTAATCCAAGTTAAATATAAGTTATTGGATAGATGTCATGAAATTGTTGTTTCTTTGCTCCTTTCTGAGCAACTGCCTCATTCTATTTCTCTTTGCAAAATTCCTGATTATGTTTTCTCATTTAATAGCATAACTGTGGATGATAATAGCTACCATCTTTAATTCTGTTTGGGACTACAAAGGCAGGACCCATAACCTTAGGACAACAAATAACTTTTGTCTCTCTAGGAGACATGAGTTCATTTGATTGAGAACTAAGCGCCTGTACTGGTGGACAAAGACTGTGAGTGCTCTTTTGTTACTGTAACAGTCATCATCACTGTCTTAGTGACTTAACACAATACACATATAAGGGATGGATCTGGAATCTGAGGTTGTTGCACTTGGCTAACAACAATACACCGGCAGGGCTGCTTTCTTCCCTGAAGCTCCAGAAGAAAATCCATTCCTTTGCCCCTTATAGTTTCTGGAAGCTGTCTTCTTCTTCTTCCATGAGCATCTCACTCTGACTCCTTCTCAGTACTTATCATCTCTACACTGGGCTCTTGGCATTCTGTGGAATAAGCTTCCCATCTAGAAAGCACAGCCGCACCTTTCATATGTGATTCATTTCTCAGGTTCTTTGATTTAGGACACAGACATCTTTTCCCAGAGAGAACAGCATACCACACCTATCCAGTTGGGAGTTTTGTAGGTAAATTGCCAATGGACCAAAGGCTGTGAATGAGTGAGAGGAACTGCTTTGTATAAGGGACCTAGAAAGAGAAGGAAAGCGAAATAACATGCCCATGCCATCTTCCCAGATAATCAGCTTCTCTGCAGTGCACAAGGATGCTCAGCTTTAACTCTCCCTACTTCGGTTTCTTCACATTCTACTTCTTTGCTTTCCAGAGGAATTCAAGTCACTATATTTATAATTTTCCTATGTACCTTTTCCCCTACTTGTCTTGCATTCTCTTTTTGTAAAGTCAGCTTTATTCATTATCAAAATATAGATGTCTAATGTCCTTATACTCAGTAAGAAAACACGAACTGGGAATCTGTGCATCTGATATGCTCCCTAGGGAATTCCTGCACACATTAGTTAAAGAGCTGCCACTGTGTTCTAAGTAAAGTTGATAAACTTATCTTGTTAGAAGAGAAGACCAAAGAAAAGCTTCTAAGGGAACTAGGGCATTCTCACTGCAGCCTTTGGGAGATAATGATAACAATTTTGTATGTAACTTAGTAAGAGTCTAATTCAGGCCCAGAGTAGAGAAGAGGTCACATTAAGATAAGGGGTACATTCTTGGGGGGTTGACCAACTGTTATTTGATTCTTAGGTCACAATGAAGAACTTGGTCTCCTCTGTCATTTTCATACTGATCTGTGGTCTGCTGAAAAATCTTGATAATACCATATCTTCAAAGACAATTCACTAGCAACCTTTCCAATTCAGAGCAACTTTGTGATCAAACTGACATTTGACACCACCCAGTTGTTACAATGGCAACCATCATGAGCTAGGTTGCTGGTATTTGAATTGGAATCTTAGTATGATAGGAAACCGTCTAATCATGGCACTGGGGAATCTGAATAGTTTGCTTTTATAATTTGTGTAATTTGATCCAAAGAGGAGTTGTTTTGATGTGCTTTCTTAAAAAAAAGCAACTTTTCAGTTATTTGTTTTGAATAATTTTCACTCATAACTAAGCTGAGAAGTAAAGCTGTAATTATACTGATAAAGGAAACAGATATTTAAAATATGTGGAAAGAAAAATGTGTCTCTGATGATTGGTGTCTTGGTTTTGGTAATGTGGTAGTTTATCTGACATTAGAATTTACTAGTTGGAGATGATAAAACAGTTTACCACAATAATCACTTGATGCTTCTGTGTAGGTGAAAGTGACATCATCAGAAGTCAAAGCCAAAGCAAGGGTGAAGTTGATTTCCTTCGATTTGAATTCAGAATTTGAATTCACACTCTGGTGCTCAAAGGATCCTCACAGAAAATGCCCTGCCAGCCATATATACAAAACACAAAACTGTAAACCCCTTAATGAAGTCTGCCTAGAAGGAAGCAAACCCTATAACCTGGAGAATTGAAGCCATCACCGCTTATCTTCAGGACATGAACATACTTTCTCTCAGCAGTCGTAAGTACACACACAAATGTTGACGATACAAGCAGGGATCATAGGCACAAGAGACTAACTCCCTCACACAGTGCTCTAGGTAATATAAATGCAGCATGTGGTAGCAGTGCAGCAAACACAAGAGGCAAAGTAAGATCTGAATAAGAAGTTAATTGGAGGAACATTCCTTCTTCCTCCATCGGATAGTGCAAACCAATCACTCCATGGCAACCTGGAAAATTAATGTCTATATAATGTCTAGAGAGTGATGGACTTTTAGGACTAAACTTTTTATTGAAATCGTGACCAATACAGAATGATTATGAAGTATTACATAAAAGCTAAGATAGATCACATCTAAATTAAATTATGTAATACACCAAAGAAATAGCTACATAGCACACAGCTTGAAAGCGTATGTAGAATTCTACAAACTATCCTATTATAATAAGAGCGTGAAACTTGGAGAGTTAAAATTCATCTTAGAGATGGATTCTTTTTGGTATCTTGACGATAAGACAAATTCTGGATTAAATCATGGAACCTGCAGTGCTTGGGGTTTAGCAAAACAAATAAGGAATAGTTGAATTTCAGTAGCAGACACTGATATTATGGGAGTCGAATGTTAGCTACTTCAGATTTGATCTCAATTCATGGAAATGAATCTTGTATTAGGGAAATAAATGATTCTCAAAGAAAATGCATTTTATTACAGCATCCCTTTATCAATGGCATATATGCCACAAGGTCAGAGATTTCCCATTCTTGCCAGTTGTTTTGAATGTGCTGTGTTAAGGCTAACAGATTGAGCCGGGCGTGGTGGCGCATGCCTTTAATCCCAGCACTTGGGAGGCAGAGGCAGGCGGATTTCTGAGTTCGAGGCCAGCCTGGTCTACAGAGTGAGTTCCAGGACAGCCAGGACTACACAGAGAAACCCTGTCTCGAAAAACCAAAAAAAAAAAAGGCTAACAGATTGTTGGGTGTCAACTTTCCAAAGGTCATATTCCGTGTGGGAAGACGCACAGTACTTTTGTGGCAGAAAGGGAACATTTTATAGCTTGCATTCTAGCCTTGCCTCAGGATTCTTATGAACCTAGTATCTCTTCATAAACTGGTGGATGACTCACATTTTGTCTAAGTTCCTTTGTCAGGGTAGAAAGAAATAAAAGTTGTCATTTTGACAGTAACAATTACACATAGCAATAGTCATAAATTCCCTTTTTTGTGTCTCTGGGTCTAATCTTTCATCTAAACTCTCTGTTCGGTTGGAGCTATTCATGGATGTCTATTTTCATGCCGACTACCATTTCAGGTAACAAGTTCGTGATGGAGAAAGAACTTGGCATTTAGTTATTGCTTTCTTTATCATCCTTCTTTCTTCTTTTTTTCTAATTTCTTCCTTATGAGAAGCCTTGATATAGAGAGGCAGGCACACAGTAAACCTCTACTTAGAAAAGAATGGCCAAATTCAGGGTTTATTTTTGGGTGTGGTAATTTTGACTGCGTTCTTTATTAGACAAAACACCTTCCAGGTTCTGAATACATAAAACAAAAAAATCACAAAACAAAAAACACAAAAACAGAAAAAAAAGTACGATGATAGAGCCTTGGAACTTTCTATTTTATTCAGTGAAAATTAAAGTGATATGTTTAAATCAAAAGATTCATATGAAATCTGTGGTAAGAATTTTTCTATTACAATTAGTTTCACATGCTATTAAAGTTTATATGAGAAACATGCAGTTCATGTTTTCTAAGTCTTTCTAGGCAGTTTCCAGGTGCAGTAAAAATAGGTTTGTAATCAAACTGTTGAATCACAAAGTTTGATTTTGATTACAACTCAAGATTTTTCTGTATGCACATCATTTGTGAAAAAAAAATTAAGTTTCGGGAAAAATTCAAGATGTTAGTAGACAGAGAAAGACGATTCTGAAGCATGATTCATACATCTGTCATGTCATATGTTATTTATGTGGAAAGTCAATTTCTAAATTAGCCAGGGACATAGGAGAAAAGAATTAGTAATGCATGTTGATTTAAAACATTTTGCACACACATACACACACACACACACACACACAAATTTACTTCTCTCAGTTTGAGAAAGTTCTTTGGAGGACAAATTTAATACTCTAAACAGAGTGCAACCCTAGCTTTTCAATGATCTTATACTGATACATTCAAAAGAGAATTATTTTGTAGTTTTGACTATGGCTTAGTAGGTACATATTTCTGGACCAGTTTAGAATGTAAATATAAATGATTGCATGGACTATCTGTGTAGACTTGGGCAATTGTCTAGTTAGTTCAAGAACAACAGACTATGAATGTTTTAGTGGCTATCAGTGAGCGCATGCTTTACTTTAAAATACATGCATCAAAATTCAAAATAAGTATGCACATGTGTGCTATAGACAGGGACACCATACTTTGTAATTTTAATACTGTTTAGGTGTGTATTTCATGCTTATCTTTTTATTGAATGGGTGTCCATTTTCTGTTGCTTCATTGACTTAGCAGTTATTCATCAGTGGAGACTAATTAAGACCACATGGAACAAAAACACATGATCCATGAACTTGGGACCATAAGAGAAACGTGTGTATGTAATGGATATTGGATGAGTCAGCCGCTGGATACTTTGAAGTCATTGCAAAGGAAGTGCCTGGGAACCAGCAGACAGGAATAACTGCCATGTAGTACTTGTGTAATCAGACATTTCTTGTTATTGTACTCCATCTCTTAAGTGGGAGGGACAAGGGCAAGGTGAGTCATGGAATCTGCTATAGGAAATGTGAACCCATGGCCTAGACATGGCTTTCACTCATCTGTGGGCTTAGATCAACTCTCTGGAGTTCATTTTGAAAGATGATAGCTCTTTTCTCTGATGCTGCCATAGGCAGTCAATTGCTTCTGGAGAAGAATGCCCTATGGCTGGAATAAGAACACAGACCTCCTCCCCTCTTTCATAATCTAATCAGGTACTTTTCATAGAAGATGAGAAAAAATGGATTATCAAAAAGGTCTTCAGTACTCCCTGCATCGTTTAGTTTTCTTTTAAAAGACAAATATTAGAAAAACATTGTTTTCTTTGAAAGTTTACACTTGTTCTGTAATGTTTAACAGCTTGGTGGACCAATGAAAATGTCGGTACCATAATAGGATTTCATTTGAAAATACATGCACATAGTTTTAATTTACTTTTAAAGTTTTGAGAATAAGATATAAAACTGTAGATACTGTAGGAAAAGTAAATTAGATTTTCATTCCTCTTGTTTTCAAAGGCTACTATTTTGTGAATAATAAGACATGGACAATATACCAATGCTTAGGAATAAGTTATCTCATGACCTTAGAAGGTATAAACAAGTATTGTTTGGATGATCCCAATCTTTCAAAATTACTAGAAAGGCTGAGAGATGGGCTAACAAGGTGTATTGATGGGCAGGTGTGTAGCTGGCTGTAACTAATCCGGGCTCAGGCAAGAGGCTGCCTTGCATTGCTAATGAGAGACCCAGCCAAAGGGCTGACTGTGAGCTCTATCTAAAACCTCATATGCTGGCTGTGTGTGGTTGGGAAGCCCGGAGTTTTTCTTTTCAGTGGCTTTATCCCATAACTGTGTTCATTTGAATCTGAGCGCACAAGGAACAGTCACCCTTGTAAGATGCCATCATAGTGAAGACCGTCACTTTGGTTTCAGTCCAGGGAGAAAGAGTTCACTGAAATGAGCATTGTGAAGAAACTCAGTTTGATGGTACCTTGGCGTGCTCTCTCCCTTCCTATACTGCTGGTTTCATTACGAGGTAAGAGCTTTCATATCTTGACCTTCATTTATCACACGTTTCTCTCTCTCTCTCTCTCTTGAAACTGATATTGTTTCCTTTTATGTTAATTCTTGAGTGTTTTGAGAACATGTGTGTACTAAATCACCTTCAGACAACTTCACTGGATTCTTAAGAATGTAGAGAATTTTTGCCCTTGGTGTGCTTTGAGTTTTCTTTAAGTGGCTATTTAAAACCATGCCTTTATCACTACATGCAGTCATTCTGACTCCTTTTTTTCAAACATGAACTACAGTGATGTCCCATGTGTAATTTAAGCACTTGAAACTTTATAATAATTTTGAGAGATAGAGTAGTTAAGGCTACATCATGTCATTAAAGCCTAAAAATAAAAAAAAAGAGATTTTAGATCTAACTTTAACATTTGAGGTTATGAATTAATTTTCCATCTTTACAACAAATTTACCTATAAATTAGTATTTATTAAAAGTCTTTATGGAGATGGCATTTATTTATATATACTTTTTTTTCTTTCTTTTTTGATCCCTGGTAAAGGGTCTAGAGTTTGGAGCTTGCAGGGTAAATGGAAGAAATAACAGACATGTGAGAGACACAGAAAAGTCACAATCTTCCCATCACAGAGGTCCTTAGCTCTCAAGGAAAAAGATGCAGGATGTTGTGTGGGATACTGTGTGGAGAGGCATTGAGATTGGCTTGTTCAACATGATCATTTTGTTTTGCATCATGTTTAAGCTTGCCAAAAACTAAGTGGTAGGGCCAGCTCTAGAATAGCTCTGGGATTCCATGCCTGGCCCCACTCTGTTGTGTGGCTGCACTGTGCACATCTATAGGCACTGGTTATATTGTGTGATGGCACTGTGTAAATCTACAGGCATTGGACATACTTTTAGGAGGGCTATTGCTCACCTCAGGTATATTACAGATCATTCTCTGGTCAGAATCCTCTAAAAAGAAAAAAACTAGCAGCAATTCTCAATGTATAGTTTAGCCTTTGGATAAAAAAAATAATCTGTTAGATAGCAGAACTCAGAGCAAGCTAGTTGTGTGTCCTGCAGTCTCACCAACCTGTGTTTATCTCTGGCAGGATACATTTGTGCGTCATCTGTCCTGTCAGAAACATCAGAGTGAGTATTTCTTTGCCTTAATGCTCCGAAACATCAAAGGAAGGAGGACATGCCAAACTCAGTAGACAGCTCTGTCCATTCTTCAAATAACAAGTGAAACCTTTACAAAAAGTATGAGATCTTCTTCCTTGAAATATTTCCAAACATTAGAAATGACATTCACTTTCATTCTTGTGAGAAGCCTTGGTGTGGTCCACTGCCTGTAGGTACTAAAGAGGCATTTGCTTCACTTCAAAGATCTGTGAAGAAGCTATATCCAGTAATATGTCTCTTTACAATTTTTCCTGTTGACATACATTATTGACTGTAAATGTACTACATTTTTAACATAAAGTAAAACTACTTTTAGTGATGAAATGGATAAAATGGTTACAGTAATAAATAATGAAAATAAATTTTTTTACTATTTTTCTTAGTGAAAGAATTATGCTCATTTGATTTTTAAAAATGTATTCACTAATAAATATAACAAAAATATGAAATTTCATAAAACAGATGTATAACTCAGTGAATTAATGATTTGGTTTGGATAACTGCCAATTAAGTGTCCTTACATTTATATCACCCTATTTTTTTTTTTTTTAGTGACACAGAACAGATGAAATTAAAATATTATGTATGGGAAAGTAAATGCACCTTTGGTAATTACCCACTTCAGGAGACTCAAGAAGTTACTAGGAAGAAGAAACTACACCTGTTGGTGTTACAATGTTACACTATTTTGTTTATCTCTCAATCTCAAAGTTCCTTCCTAAAATTCAGTTTATATCAGAGCCTGGAGAGATTTGGGGACAGTCCCGAATTTTGTAAAATGAGACAGCTCCACCACCCAAATCTCACCCTTCCACAGAGGGGAGGGGGCCCTTTAAATGTTAAACCAAGAAAGGCCTCTTTGATAAAAGTGATGGAGATCAGGAGGAAAACACCAGCTCCCTCTTGGGAAAGGCTGTTCAGGTTGCCCAGGGGCCTCTGACTACACAAGTTCTTTGTGTTTTCTTGCAGAAGTGAGTTCTATGAAAATGAACAGAGAAGGGCTCTGTTAGCAGTACAGGTAGGTTATGCCTCAGATGGAGAGAGGCAGAGAAATAACTCATTCTGCTTTGGATTCTGCTGTCACCTCAACAATGAGACCTTTGTGGAGGGAATGAAATGCTCCACACAAGACAGGAAAGAGTAGGGAGAGGCCAACACATTTCTCTGCAGCTTTTATTATTTTATTTTATTTTACGACCCTCAAATATATTCAGTTCACATAGATTTGTTTGGAATGAAACACCTTTTTTTCTTTCTCCTCATTCTTCTTGGTAACCTGTGCTTGGGCTTCAGTGTTGATGGGGATTGCATACCATCTTCTTGCTAGGACATTTGCATGATTTAGAAATTAACAACCCCAGCACTCGGGAGGCAGAGGCAGGTGGGTTTCTGAGTTTGAGGCCAGCCTGGTCTACAAAGTGAATTCCAGGACAGCCAGGGCTATACAGAGAAACCCTGTCTCGGAAGAAAAAGAAAAAGAAAGAAAAAGAAAAAGAAAGAGAAAGAGAAAGAGGAAGAGAAAGAGAAAAAGAAATTAACAACCTTATTGGGCAGGATAATAGAATCAAGACAAACACACATAAGAGCAAATGGAGAAAGGCTCAAATAACGTGAGTTAAAGACTAAAGCAGCATTAGGCGTATTCTCATGTACTGACAGACAGCCTTCATGTTTTCTAAACAATCCAGTCCCAGGGTATTTCTGAAGAGCAGTACACTGTTAGATTTGAGTACTTGTTACCTACTTCCTTTTCTATGTAAAGGATAATGAGTAATATGATTCCATTTTCATCAAATTGTCGTTTGACTATTCAAATGAATGAGCTCTAGACAATATTTCTCTGTGAGAGACAGATAAGTTAAACTACAGATTTTATGTGGGACAAACAGGTTTTGTTTTTGTTTTTTAGAAGTAATGTAACTTGAACATTAAATAGTTAATAGCTTAAAACCTCAAGGGAGCCTTTGACAAGTGTTGAGATACAAAGTATCCTTCTTATATTATTTTTCATTATGTTTAGACATGTGTGGGTATGGGACCCCATCCTGAAATATAAGATCCCTGGAGTTGGAGTTACAGACGGTTGTGAGTTCTCAGATGCGGGTACTAGACCTGAGTTCAGGTCTTGAGGGAGAGCAGCACGTGCTCTTAACCAGTAAGCCATTCCTTCAACCTCTGAAATACAGCTGTTATAAGTATTTCCTGATTGGTGCCTTCATTCTATATTTTATCATAGTAAACCCAAGGGAACAAAGAGATAGAAAGGTCAAATGTGATCTTATGACAGTTCAGATGACAAAACAAATTCTTTTTTTTTCTCTTTCTTGATGCTAGATAATCTGTTTCTATTGTTCTACACAGAGTCTTTTACTAAACCTAGAGTTTGCTGGTCAATGAGCTCCAGGAATCTCTTTCCTTAGTGCTAGTATCCCAGGCATGTGGCACGGTACCTGGCTTTTAAAAAAATAGGATGCTTGTATTAATACTTTGAGAACTTCATCTAATCATATTCACATTATAATCATAATCGTGCTCACCTTATCTCCTCTCATGGCACTGCTCAGATCAACCTCTACCTTCCCATGCTCCTCCCAAATGAACTTTCTCCTTTTGTTTCTTTATAATTCCCTGCCCAGTCTAGTTTGTGTTGCCTGTATACTCATGGGTGCAGTGTGGAGCCATCCCTTGGTGAACAAATGGTTGACTTACCAGAAGCCAGTGCTGTACATAAAGCTGACTTGGTGTCTTCCAGGGTCCCAGGCAGTTAGTATCTCCTCTGTTAATGGCAGCATGGTCTCCTCCCTATTTCATGTCAGACTGTTGACTGGCTTCATCTTGTGCAGATCTTATTCAGACAACCACGGCTATGATAGGTCCGTGAGTGCGGCCATTCTGTCACAGTTAGAAGATGCTGTTTCGGGCCAGTCACTTTGACCTCTGTCTCCTACAGCCTTTCGGCACATTCTTCCCCGATGGTCCCTGGGCCTTGGCTGGGGAGTAATAGAAGTGATTAATTTGTGGCTCAGCACTCCACACACTCATTCTCGGCATGTTGTGCATCTCTGGGTTAATCGCTATCCATGTTGGAAAGAAACGTCTCTGAGAAGCTGAACTAATCTTTAGACATAGAGATGGGAATTTAGAGGGCAGATTGATACTATGCTTATTTAGCACAAGAATAGTAGTTGGTTCACCTATGGGGCCTGTGAGCTGCCCAACCATGGGTTATTGGGCCAGATCTACAGTACCACTCATGTCTTTCCTCACACAGGCCTTGAATCCAGTCAGAAAGTGCTTGGTTGACCATATAACATCTGTGCTACTATTGAATCCATAGGTCTATGATGCCACTCATATCACTCCTGTAGTTCACAGAGGTCACAACTAGATAAGTTATCAATAGATAACTTTCAGTATCCTGTACAGACTACTTGGCACATTTTGGGTACTATGAAAGCCAGACACCGGGGAAGAAGCAGCCTACTCAATACCAATTTGATTTCTTCATGTCCTATGACCAAAGTTTATTGTACATGGCTTTGGCTTTTTATGTGGATCTTGGATATGCAAACTCAGGTCCTTATGTTTCCATAGCAACTACTTTATCCACTAAATCATCTTCCTTGTCATGCTTTTTTTTTTTTTAATAACTAAGAACGGCAGTGGAAACAATATTTCGGCGTAGGAAGTATTTTGTATTAGAGAAACTGAAGTAGAGGGACTGTAAGTTTGGGGCTAGTCTGGCCTGCATAGTGAGACCTTGTGTGAGAACAACAACAACAACAACAAAAATCTCATATATCATGTGAAGTAGCTAAGATAAATTTTCTATGATAAGAAGGAGGTGATTGCCAATGGAGTATATTGGCAAATATCTATCTGCATAACTCAGAAGAAAATCTGTTGATGAAAACGAAAACTTCCGTTCTGGTGAACATGCTCGATTGAAAATCTTGTGTGAACTGTCCATCCCCTAACGTTGCAAATAAAGAGATCCTTGGATGGGACGGGACCCTGTGCATTCACGTGCCATCAGGATCTGTGCAATGTACCCACTAGGAGTTAGGTTAGTGCCTCTCCTCTGCTACTAAGAGCGATGTGCTTGCTTTGTCTTCGTGTCTATTTTAGGCAGGATGAAGAACAGGAGGCTTGCATTTCTTTCCTGTAGCCAGTGGACACGTGTCGAGATCATTTAATGTCGATTAAGTTTTCAAGGGAGAAATGTGACAGGGAGCGATGAGGTCACAGTCAGGCAGTTCCCTGCTTAGAAATAGGCTTTAAGGCCATTCATGCTCAGCTCATTCCTGTGCTGTAAGCAAACATTGCTGATGGATGGATAACTGTCCTCAGAAGTATGCTGGCAGTGACGTAAGCATGCACAGCCTAAGCATAGACTTCTATAAATGGCGTACATGTGATTGTTGCTGTGATTTATCTATCGAGGGCACATCTCTGTGGTAATGGCCATCCTCCTGTGGAGGTGCGATCAGGAAGGAGAAAGAGTGGCTACCAGTCCGCTTTTACTGGTTCTGTGAATATGTGTACCCACAACAACATTCTTTGCATTGCATTCGGTGATTCTTCTGAAGCAGGCACTGAGACCAAGGCTTAGGTGAACAGTCTCTGGAAAATATACAAGGGAGGGTCAGACAAGAGTGAGAGAAAATACAATTCAGGGCATGTGAGTGGGGGGCTCCCTGTGGTAGGCATGTAGGGCTCAGTCTTATTGGGAACGTGATAAGTAGCCTCTCTTCCTGTTTCTGCAAGGGATGGGGCTAGCCTGGGCTGTATAGTGAGACCCTGTGTGAGAACAACAACAAAAATCTCATATATCATGTGAAGTAGTTAAGATAAATTTTCTATGATAAGAAGGAGGTGATTGCCAATGGAGTATATTGGCAAAAATATTTATCACCCATCAATTCCTGTTTTCCGACTGAGCAAAGAGAGGAGCTAGTGTGTCTAGCCGAAAAGTCCCTCTTGGACTCTGTCCTCAGGCAGAGATAGAAAGAAGGCTGGGCTTGGAGTTGAAATCTCTCCATTCCCACAGAAACACAAGTGAATATGATATGGGCTGAAAAAACACTGCTGGAGTTTGCTTTAGTCATAGCTCTAAATACCAGGAGAGGCAGATTCCCATTTGAACTATATCTTTTTTTTTCCAGTTCAGTTGATACTTGTTGCTGGCTTGCCAGAAGTCCTGTCATGCAGAATAGCCATGCTTGTAAATTTAGAAACTTCATGTCTCCAGGGATCTGTAAAGAAATCATTTTCTGTGCAAATGGTTCATTGAATCTGAGTCATCATGAGTTATTTGATGTGATGGACATAACATAAAAATGAAAAGGCCTCACTTATTAAAGTAGCGTGCCGTTCTGAGTTCAGAAATGTTCCGAAGCTAAAACTGAGTGTGGACTTTTACACTTGAGAAATGCACTATGGTGCTGGATAAACAGAAGCATAGCCGAATTGTCAGGAATGTTAAGTGGTCACTGGGATTTCTTTACAGGAGGTCAAAGTTGAGTGGAGTAAGAAATAAATATACTAAAGGTAGTCCAGTGTATATTAATTAATTAATTCATTCATTAATTCATTTATTTTGAATGTATGTGTTTGTGTGTGTGTGGGGGGTCTCTGTATGTGTATGCATGAGTATATGTGTGTGTGTTGTGTATGTAGCATGTGTGTGTTCTCATACCAAGGCATGTACATGGATGCCAGAAGACAACTTTCTTTTTCCACCATGTGGTCCTGGAAATCCAACTCAGGTTCCTAGGCTTTACCTGCTGAGCTATCTTCATAGCCTGCATATTCCATTTTCATTTAGTAATAGTAAGAGGCAGGAAGCCTGTCCTCCTTATTATATGTTTGGGGTATTACTAGTCACTGATTGTTTCACTTTATCCTCCTGATTCTGTAAGGGAGACACTATTACTCCTTTTTATTTATTGGAAACTGAGGCTACATGGACTAGATAATTCGTTCAGGTACTTAGGCTAGTGTGAGGCAGAGTGGAAGATGTTTGTCAAACATCAGAGATGAGGGACTGGTTTCCACTGCAACGGTTGGCGTAAATTATTTCAGAGGCAAAGAGCTTTGAAGATGGTATGTGCCAAGCAATGTTAATGCCTGTTTGTTTGATTTAGGCAGCTGGAAACAGTATGGTGGGAGAGAAAATTCAACATGGCATCACTGTGAGACCATAACCATAAACCACTTGAGGGCCAGGATAATAGAAACAGAAGGGATTGAGAAGTGAGGATAAAACATAGATCAATTTGCAAGGAAGAAGTAATGAACTTATGAACTTGGAGCCCTGGTATGGGGAAAGGAGCTTAGAAGTGACTCTTTAAGAGTCCTTAACAAATGAGATAATAGAAGAGTAGTATCACGTAGCATGGGGTGAGTTCTGTTTAAAGAACATACTGAGGAGCTAGGGAAATGGACCGGTAGGTACCTGCTACGAAAGAGTAAGGACCTGCTTGTACTTTAGATCCTCAGTGAAAAGCCAGGCATGGCCTTTTGTCACTACTTACAGAGTGTGTGTGTGGAGGCAGACAGGAAGATCCCGGGAGCTGATTGGCTAGTCAGCTTAACTGAATCCCTGGGCTCTAGGTCAAAAAATACCTCAAAAAATAAATTAGAGAGTAATTGAGAAAGGCAGCAAATGTCACACTCTGATCTCCATAGGCAAATGTACCTCCCTTGGTGTATACGCACGTGAGCAAGATGCATGCATTTTTCTATTTCTCATGCGCAAAAGCACACACACACACACACACACACACACACACACACACACACACGGAAAAATGCTCAAATCAAGCTTCTCATGTGTGAGAGTAATCATCAGATTAGAGGTCAAAGATCTTGGTCCTTCCTGATATAGCTGTCTCTTGTGAGACGACGCCGGGGCCTAGCAAACACAGAAGTGGATGCTCACAGTCAGCTATTGGATGGATCACAGGGCCCCCAATAGAGGAGCTAGAGAAAGTATCCAAGGAGCTAAAGAGATCTGCAACCCTGTAGGTGCAACAACATTATGAACTAACCAGTACCCCGGAGCTCTTGACTCTACCTGCATATGTATCAGAAGATGGCCTAGTCGGCCATCACTGGAAAGAGAGGCCCATTGGACTTGCAAACTTTATATGCCCCAGTACAGGGGAACGCTAGGGCCAAAAAGTGGGAGTGGGTGGGTAGGGGAGTGGGGGGGGAGGGTATGGGGGACTTTTGGGATAGCATTGGAAATGTAAATGAGGAAAATACCTAAAAAAGAAAAAAAAAGATCTTGGTCCTTAGATCACGTCAATCATCTTGCTTATCTCACATCCTGCTTCAATTTCCCTAACATTCCCAGATACTCAATTTTTAACCAGGTAGCAAAGTTCGACTGTATGTCTTCAGGTAAATATAAGTACCATTGGAAAGGCAATGATCACGATCTATACATGCAATCGGAATTGAGTTGGGCTGATAATCTATAAGTGACTAGCTTTAGCAATATATAATCATTTACAATAATTCCTAAATCACCACATTTCATCTGGATTGTTATAGGCAGTATTAGATCCTTTCTTACTAACCTTCTGTGAGAGGCACTACTCTAAAAGCTTACAGGACAGCATCTACTCCATTGCTACGCCACCCAGTGAAGGTTCCCATTTTACAGATGAACAGGTGGAGGCATTACGCTGATAGGAAATGTGGCTAAATAGAAGTAAAAGGTCAGAGGGTGTTTCTGTGAGAGGCGGTTTCACAAGTCTGGTACACAGGCAGGTCAGCCCTGACTGTATCAATCCCTTGAGCTTCCCTTTAGTCACTCATATCTGCAACTGTCAGAGAACTATTACTTTTGTATACAAAGAATCAGTAAAGACAACAGTGCCTTTTTATGGCTCCTTTCACAAAGGGATGATGGAGTGGGGTAGGCACAAGCTGAGTGAGGGCATAGAGGACAAATGGCTTGTGTAAGTAGCCAAAGAGAGAAAAAAAGAAGAAGGCTTGAAGCCAGCTCTGTTAATCATCACCCCATGGGAGCCCTTTCTGCTTCCCCGAGACGGTCTCGATCATGGGAAGATACATTAAGTCAGTGCTTCATAATTTCTATATTTATAAACGCTTTCCAGAATTTCTCCATTTGCACTTTTGGCTTATGTTAAGCAAACTAATTTGCATTTGCATTTCTCTATTTTAAAGTTTGAAGCAACCTCTCCGAGATATTTTTTCCACGAAGCTATTAATTGGGGTGAGAGTAAAATAAAAGGTCAGTGCGGGTCGCTGTTCTTCTGTCTATGTTTTCTGAGATGGTCCCTTGGTGGTGGGGCAGGGGCGGGGGGAGAGGGGGTGGGGGCGGGGCTAGGTTCAATCTGTTCTTGTTTGCTTCCATGTATACTGGAAGGACCGAGTCATGACGGTAATAATAGTAATCATTTAAGTTCATGTCCTATACAAATCCAAATCCAAAATTATTTTTAGATTGGCCAGAACTAAACAGTTAGATGAAGCTGCTGACAGTGTGGCTGGAGAGAACACGGAAGGGTAGCAGGAAGCTTTTTCTTTTGTCCACAGTCAATGACCCTTTTCCCTTCCCTCCCCACTGTCCGTCTTTTGTCTTGGCAGTATACTATTTCTGTTAAGTAGAAAGCTGGTGGGAGCTTAAAATTGAAAGAAACAGAAGTAATTCTTATCATCATGTTTAAAGTCACAGCAAAGTTTGATGTTTGCCTTCAATAGAGTAAGCAGCCTTGTAAATACATTTTCCAAAAAATATTCTGCTTGTTTATCTAAATAGTCACCTACCCAGTGTAGGATAGGCATATCTCTTAAAGAAAAGCCACACTGCTTGTAAGTTTATGTAAAACATTTTCCACCTGTATTTTGATTTAAGTTAAGACAGTTCCTTCTCCCCCCACCCCCAACTCACTTAAAATTTACCTAGAGATCTGTAGGCTTTGAAATGTAAAGAGAAGTCAGTGGACGTTTAGGGGGAAAATGATAACAGGACTTTGTCCTTCTCCTATTTGGCAGACCGTGTTTGTTATTACAGTCAGACAGTGTCTTCGCCAATGTGACATCTTCCAGACAGCCCTGGCTTCTTTAGTAATATTTTACAGTGACTCAAAGATGTTCTCCGCTCCTCATGTATAACTGGGGTTCTTTCAGCCTGAGCTCTGCCAGTTGCTGGTGTCTTCTTAACAGAGGAAACCTTTCCCTAGCATTCCTTTGCCTTCTCAAACTCACTCAGGAGATGCCTTTGAGATTAAAGAAAACTTGTAGCGATTTGCTTCTTCTTTTTAACGTATTTATTTGAGGCAAGTTTTCTTTCCACGAAAAGGTATGGGGGGGGGGCGGGTGTGGGGCGGAGGCGTGATTTCTGCTTCTGCCTCATCTTTGTTAAGCACCGATTTCCAAAGATGGGGTCATTTATAGCCTAGCCTCAGTATTAATGGGCAAACTTCAACCGAAATGTGTCACCCATCTCATCGAAGGTGGGAGTTTCCCTTTGAATTTTATGGTTTGCTTGAGCCCTCCCTGAAGTGAGCAAGATCTGAGTTATTCTTCAGTACAGCGCTTGCTCCCGGAGAAAGGGCTGGTGGGAAGTGTTCCAGACTCTGGTGTAGGGAATCATCTACAGCTTGGGCACTTCTGCTTCTCATCATCTTGGACAGGGATTCCTTACATGGGAACTTGACCTTTCAATTGCTCGAAGGAGGCTAACCTTTTCTCTCAAAGTACTTTGCGATGTGAAAGCCTGTCTTTCTTGCTTCAGAGCACACATAATGAAATGAATAGATAGAGATTTGATGGCTTAATTCTTTAGCACCACAAGGCAAGAGGCCCAGGTTCTGTTTAAGTTAACAGTATTACAGTTAGTCCAAGCTAGATCGTGACACATTGTGTTTTTGTGAGCTGATCCATGCCAGAAGATAAATCATTTTGCCCTACCCCTCAGGTTCGTGTCCTCATGAATGCCTTAACGGGGCTTTCTGTTCTAAGACGGGTACGTGTGATTGTCAAATATTCCAGGCTCTCGGGACAAGGTGCCAGATTGGTAAGTTTCAGGGATATTTATGAGAGAATTATGGGATATGAACGAGAACATTAAGTCATGATTTGGTTGGAAGTGTTCATCCCCTGGGATTTGGGGCATTAGCTAGAGAGTTCAAAATTTATTTTCATCAATTTGAAGTAATGTAGAAACACTGTAAAAGAAAATAGAAGTACGTACTTGCCCTTCCCAACGATCTCTAATTTTTCAAGAACTTTTTTTCCCCCTTTATTTTCTGGCATTAGCTTAGTAGAACCGTCTTTTGTTTATGTCTCTCTTTTACTTAGTATATTTTAGTAGAAGCATTTCTTCTTTGTGTTCCATTTGTTGGACATTGAATATGTAGATTAGAAATACTGAGAACTCTTTAGGTACTGGGGATAAGTTTCCATTTTTAAGTATTTCTATCCACAGTGTCTCAGGTAGGGTCTTAGGTTAATAATTATCAATGGATAATAATCAGTATTTTACCATTTGCAAGACAACATGGGAGGCACAAGGCAGGGTATGTTTCTGATGCATAGTAGATGAGCAATACTTAAACTTAAGTGTTCTAAAGAAAAGTGCAGGATTGGAGACCCGCTGTTGGGCAAGGCCATTTTGTTTCTTTTCCTGAGCGGACCAACGTTGGCCTGAGCTGACAAATTTAGATAATTGTTTCAAAAGGAGAGGAAACTAAGACACCTCCTTATCTTTTGGTTTTCCCTGAACTATATCAAAACCCACCTAGTGACAATTCAGCAAATATTCCTGTCTTGTGCATTATTATAAAATGAAGCATTTAAAATATAAAAAATGGTGTGCAGGTGGTGGTGGTGGTGGTGAGATGACTCAGCAGGGAGAAGCCCTAGTTGCCAAGATCAGAATTCTATCCCCAGAACCCACTTAGGCAGAAGGAGCAACTCCTGAAAATTGTCCTTAGACACTTTCTTGCTCAAACACAGTGGGACCCACCCCCACCACACCCAACACAATAATGAATATTATTATCCACCACACACTCACAAGTGGAACAGAGTGGGAGGTTATCTAGAGGAGAGGCATGATCATAATAGATGAAGCCCGTTGATTTAAAATAAATAATCGTCTGCAATGTCACCAGTCTGAGGTCATCATTTTGAGATTCCCGGAAACCGAATGACTAATGCTTTCACCTCCATTTTCAGGCACGCATACCCATCTATTTATTTATTCATTAATTTTTTGGTCATCATTTATTTTTCTCTTTGGATACTATAAGGAGATTAAAAAAAAGAATAATTATGGAGACTGGAGCATTCTCCCTGCTGCCTGTGCTGTTCAGAACATTCCATGGTGATCTATCTTTATTCATCTGCTGGGTCGTCATTACTGTCTTTTTCTTACTCTTTCTTTCTTCCAGACCTGTCTCTTGGAAACAACAGTTAGAGGAGTTTCTAACATAAGTCCTTTCTCCATCAAAACTAGAGACTTTTTTTTTAAGTAACTGGATATTATTTCAGTGAAAATTACAATTATTGTGACTGAATATTTTGAGATTGATGAGGTTTATTTTACACTAGTAAATATTCTTTTTATTTCTTTTCAGTGCCAAACATGGGAAGTGGCAGAGATGGGATTTGCAAAACCTGGGGACAGTATCACTTTGAAACATTTGATGGCATCTACTATTACTTCCCAGGAAGCTGTTCTTATATATTTGCAAAGGACTGTGGTAATTTGGAGCCTCAGTACACAGTATGGGTAGGTGGTACTTGAATTTAATCAATTAAAAACATTACTCCTGGAAAATAATATATTTAAGAATAATGGTCAAATATACAGTAGACCAAAATACAAATGGAAGATAATTATAGAACACCTAGGGCTCTACTCTTAAATGGAGTGGTTCAAATCTGTGACCATATTGAGTGTCATTCCACTGAGATGATAACTGGCATCTTAGGCACAGGGATTGAATCCATTCGAGAAAGTCTTACAGGCTGTGGAGAAATATCATGTATTTACTATTATAGTGACTCATCAATATCCCTAATATTTGGGTTTTATTTGATAATTTGGAAGAGGGTAGAGTCATTATTCATATTTTCTCCCTCATTATTCATATTTTCTCCCTCTCAGTCAGCATTTTGACTGAGATGCCTTCTTGCTTTAACTTTTTCAAAGTGCTACTCTTGGGCTAGGGAATATAGCTAAATGGTAGAGCAAATTTTTAGCACACACCAGGCCCTGTTTTGAATCCTTGGCTCCAAAAATAGATAGGTAAATAAAAATATGAAACAAAACAAAAGGAATGGTTTGTGTGTCGAGGAAACTGATGTTTATGAAAGGGACCCCGTGGATTATGTAATTGCCAGGTAAATCCATGCTACATGATTAAGCTCATTCAACCAGCTCTTAGTTTCAGAATTCCCAAGTCCATTGAATTCCTATGAAATCTCTCAAACTCCAGCTAGAGTTGTTTTCCTACACTCTTTCTACCTCTGTAGGACTCTTCTTGACAGAGCACCTCCTTCATGGAGCCTCCCCTTCTGAACCCTTGCTTCTGATGCCCCTATCAGACTAGCTGCTTCACAGATCTCCTGTCCACAGCTTGGGGTTTCTTCTCACCCACTTCTGGAAACAACCCTCTTTTACTTCCTGTATTGGTTTTTCCTGTTTCCTGGATTCAAGAAAAGGTCTGATGGCCAGGGAATTTTGTCTACTTGTAGGATTTGCTCTGAAAAACCTCCTGCGTCCTCTGAGCTCATGGTCTGTGTTGGTGGAGGTGCCTGGTCCTGCGTTTGAAGTCCGCAAGATTTTTAACTCCGTGTCTAAAATGGTGAAGAGATGCTTGCATGCAAACTATGCATGGGAGGACAAGTTTGAATTAACTTGAAGAGCATTTCTAGAAAATTTGACTTCTCTGCTGATTTCTAAGTACTTTTTATTCAATCTTTTTCTTGCTTCCTAAAAAACCAGTAATCTTTTCTCTATTCCCAGTAGGCTGAGATGTGATGGTTGCATGAGGCTCCCGTATTTTGTCCTTCTCTCCACAAGGGATGCATTCATGATTCACACCCTTCACTTTGGACCACGATTTCTTCCTTTATTTCTTCTATTCATTTTTTCAGAGTTCTGCTGCTCATACCTCGGAGTTCCTGAACTGAAGGATCCTTACTGATTCTTTTCCTGTTTTGCATCATTTTGTTTTTTTGTTCTATTGCCATGGAAGCTTTCTTCCAAGCTCATATATCTTTCCATCTTCTGATTATTTCTTCTATCATGTTGCCAATGTTTAGCTGTTTTCACTTAAAAAAATTTTAAATAGTATTTAATGATCTTTTTAGAGATGTTATATGCTCACTTTTCTGTCCGATACTAGTTGGTCTTTATGTGTGTGTAATGTATATAAAACTTTTCTAAATCATCTTAGATTTACAATTTAATTATATAGATCGCATATATTTATTCGAAACAAAGAAATTGGTACTGTCTCTTTGATTTCCTCTTTTCATTGTTTCTTGGGTTCTGTCTTTTATAGTATGGACTTTCTTCAAGTGATAACTGATTCATGAGTGTCTGTTTACATTTGAGAACAAGTGTTTACAATCTAGTATGGGAACTACTGATATTTGGAGTGGGCTTGTTTGGCTAATATGAGGTTGAGCAGGATGGTCTTGTTTCACTAGAACCACGCTTCCCCATGTCAACCTTGCCCCATCTTGTCCTCCAAAGAGAAATTCTGCAACACTTGAATGGGATTGGAGGGTGGGTGCTTGAAAATTGAGAATATTTTAGTCAAATTCCTCTCCCTGGCGTTTGTATTTCATGTTTCTTGTCTCAGTCTTCCTTGGTTTTCCCCCATACTCCATCTTCTCCAGAGTTTTCCTTAGCCTGGCATCAAAAATCCTCCCCACTAAATCTTGACATGTATACTCCATGTCTTTTCTTTGTTTGCTATTCCTTTTTTTTTTAATTAGGTATTTTCTTCATTTACATTTCAAGTCCCCCATACCCTCCCTGCCCCACTCCCCTACCCACCCACTCCCACTTCTTGGCCCTGGCATTCCGCTGTACTGAGGCATATAAAGTTTGCATGACCAATGGGCTTCTCTTTCCAGTGATGGCCGACTAGGCCATCTTCTGATACATATGCAGCTAGAGACACGAGCTCCAGGGGGTACTGGTTAGTTCATATTGTTGTTCCACCTATAGGGTTGCAGATCCCTTTAGCTCCTTGGGTATAATGTTATTCAACACTACGTAT